>NC_051433.1:22509091-22548965 GCF_001649575.2 Kryptolebias marmoratus
AGTAATATTCTAATTTTCTGATATGATGAATTTGAGATTTTCATTTGTTGTCATTTGTAATCATCAAAATTAAACGAAATAAACATTTGAAATATATGAGTTTGTATGTAATGTATGAATATAATATACAAGTTTCACTTTTTAAATGAAATTACTGAAATCAATCTACTTTTTCATGATATTCTAATTTTATGACCAGCACCTGTACATCCATCCATTTTCTTTACCTCCATTCTCCATTCCGGGTCGCGGGGAGCTGGTGCCTATCTCCTGCAGTCACTGTGCGAGAGGCAGGGGACACCCTGGACAGGTAAATAAATACATAAAAAACTCTAAACTTTTTTTCTTTTTTTTCTTGTTTTACCAGAAGTTCCTGTAAGAGCTGTGGTAGTTTGGTGGTGAGTGTTGGGGTCTTGTAATCCTCAGGTTGCAGGTTCGAGCCCAAGTTGCATCAGGAAGGGCATCCAGTGTAAAACAATGCCAAATCTTTCATGCCAGTTTGCTGGCTGTGGTGACCCCTGAAGGAGGTAAAAAACCTGAAAGAACCACAACCAGAAGTTCTAATAAATCAGTTTTATCAGGAAGGGATATTTATCATTCACAAATGACACAATGTTGACAGGGACAGCATGGGTGGATGATAGCTTAATGCAATCATACTAAGTCTCAGTAAAGTGAATAAAGCTCTTCTTTTCCCCAAGGCTGAAAAATCTAAATGTCTATTGAGACAAAGGTTTATCAGCATTAACATAGAGATACATTTTGACTGCTTAGGAAGTGATGGAGGTCAAGTACATTAATCAGATTTTTTTATTTTCAAAGATAATCCTGTATGAAGAAGGTTCTGAGTTTGAGGTTTTGTTTTTTTATTGAATCTTTATGTGTGCAGCTTGTTCTCTGAGTGATCTGGTTTCCTCCCACAGTCTGAAAAGAAGAGGTTGGATGTTGGTACTTTAATGTCCTTATGACTCCAGACATGTATGGATAACTTGCTCTGTGGTCTCTGTCAATCCCTTCTCACTGAGATATGAGGGCTCATTAGGACTTTATAACACCACTGTATGTGTTGGAAGCACATAAACAAGCAAAAATTAAACTCTGCTACCATTGAAATTACCAAGGTTCCTACTGAGCTGGTTTCCAAGGTGACAAGTTCTGCTCCAATTCACTTCAGGTGAGTCACTTAGACATGAGTGATAAAGAAAGTCAGAGAGTCACCATAGATACTTGTGCACACATAAAATGGATAAACACATTCAGGACCAGTTGATAACTGTGAAGCCACTGTGAGCACTAAATGGAGATCAGTTATTATTTTTTTAATATTATTCGTAAAATACATGTATAGCCAGCACTTTTCTCAAAGTTTGATTACATTCTATAGTTTTACTGTTTGTGCAAAAGTCTTAAAAATGCTTTGTTGTTGCCTGTCGCTCAGGGTGTTTTCATTATATTACACTATTGTAGCTATAAGGTTTTACCACTTACTTATTATATGGGTCCAGGCACAGTGTGATTGTGGACATATGTGGTGGGATCAACATGAGGAATGTGCTGTTGATGTTTAGAGTCCAGTGAGGATGCACAGAGCATTTTTCCAGAAAATAGGAAAAACCTTTTTGGCGAGAACAGAGTCACTGAAGAGGATTTTCCAAAATTTGCCACAATCCCACCACATCCTAATAGATCGTGTAGGTTGTGGGGAGTGTAGAGAGGTTATCATCCTGTGTGAAGGGAGCCTAAAGGTCAAGGATTGGATCTACCATGTTTCACAATTTACTCGCAAGGTCAAGCTTGTATGCTCGAAGGGGGCAACTGTTATAGAAAATGAGATCCAATGACCATTTTCTGAAAAGTTTTGAGAGTTCAGGTCATTCCAACACCCAGATAAGCCTTTATAAATAGTTTTGTGAGGACAGCCAGCATCTGTGTTTTGACTCTTCTGGTAATAATCACTGTGCAGGGTGCATAAATCTCTTTCCCTTTTTCCCTGGCTTTGACCTTCTTGCTGTCAAGCTCTGATGGTGTGGAATGTCCCCTTACAAGGTTTTAGTTTGACAATAAAAACACACAATACAAGTCGGGTGTTCCAGTGACACTTATTTTCCTCCAGGAAAGGTGTCTTTTGTTTTGTTTTCCCCCCCTCTGACCAACGTCCTTCATAAAAAAAGATAAGATGAGCTCCCTAATGTTCAAAACGATGAATGCCAGGCATTAGCAAAGGCTTTCACAATGTGGAAGGTTTTAAAGCTGACTTTGAAAATACATGAAGATTTGATTTGCTTGTCAGAACAATTCCTCAGAATAAGAGCTTTAATGGAGAAGGCTTGATGTTTCTTTCATACCAGGTCAATAAGTCTCTGGTGTATTTAGGTGTAAGGCCATATTTATGGCTTTAAAAGGTGAGAAGTGAGATTTTCAAACCACTAAAAGGAATCTGACAAGGACTCAGTGTTGCAAGGCAAGCAAAGAGAACATGTTTGTGTGCATTTTAATCTCAGTAATGAGTCTAGCTGCAGCATTTTGACCCAAATGGAGACATAAGAAGGAGCCTGAGTATACTTCATTACAGTCGTCATGGTGCAAACCTGTGCATGAGTTTTGTGTAAAGTCTGCAGCTAAAAAAGATGCCCCAAATTCTGAGGATATGTTAAGCAGAAAAAAAGAAAGCTTTTAAGCTTTTCTTTCCTGCACGTAGTGTTATTGTTATATACTTTCATACAATTTCTTTTCCTGTGTAAATCATCCTGCCCAGGAAGAAGAAATAGTAGGTTAGATTTTCATTTAGTTTGTCATTCATCTGTATTTAGAGAATAGACTGTATTCTTGGCTGACACCCTAAGGAAGTTAACATTTCTAAGCTCTGATAGCAACACAAAAAGTAAAAACAATTCCACAAAAAAAAAATTTTTTGTGCAAGAAAAAAACATTTCAACAGCTTACTTTTGATTTCAATGACATGCACATGGCAGCAGTGTTTAAGAGAGGTTTGTGAACTTGTGATTTCTAGACAGTCAAATGTGAATGACATCAACACCCAAAAGGCTCAGTACGAAAGGCCTCTCTCAGGCTCAATGCAATGTGTAAATACAAGAGGTTGAACAAAAATATTATTCTTTATAGAATTGGGTTAAATGCACATCTATTCAGGATTTCCCCATGCATTTGTTATCCCCCACCACCAAAAGCAAAAAGGGTGATATTGGTTTTTAGATCTTTTAAAGCGTAGCTGCCCGTGTTTGTTTGCATATGTGTTTTTGTTTGTCTACCGTGTTAGCAAAATATGCCATAGACCACTGGATGGATTTTAATTAAACTGTCAGAAAGTAATCATTGGATGTTTATCTACAACTGAATAACTATTGGAGTCAAACCCGTTCGAGATGGTTGGCACAGCAAACTGACCTTAGAAAACACAAAAATGACTAAAATGACAGTTTCACAGATTTTGAACTAAAGGTTGATGTGATAGTAGCTGAGAGTCATTCACAACACATACGTTGAGCACTACACATTGTGTAACATCTACACTTTAAACTTTGTCATTAACTATTAAGTCTTCTCTGTCTGTCTGATAGCAAAATATCTCATGAGCCACTTGAGTTTTTAATGAAACTCAGAAACCATCAGATGTATCATTTGATGTAAACCTACAGCTGATTACCTTTAAGTCAATGAAAGTGAAAACTAACTGACCAAAACACCAACACAAAAATGACTGTAACTCAGTCAATTTTGCAAATATTGAACTTACATTTGTTGTAGTAGTAGCTGATAGTAATCATCAACACATATTCTAAGAGCTAAAACATCCTGTAGTGATTTTTATCTTGAAAAGCACTATATAAACAAAAATTACTTTGTTTAAAAGAAATGCTGGGCCTTTAATTGCTTATTGTGCAGGTCTAGCCACTTACTTGGAAAATGCTTCCTGTGTCATTGTAAAATGAAAACGACACAGGAAATGAAATATTTAATTTTGAGTTGGAAACATTTTTACACAAGTTTTGTGTTTTTACCTCAATAAATCATCATCACTAAGCCTCTACTGATGAAGAAGGTCAATTGTGTAAGAGTTAACAGCTCCAGATATGAGGTTAATGACAGCCATCAACACATGTAATAAGTAAACACACACATTTCAAAACACACAAACATGAGTCATTTCAACTTTTAGATCTTCAGCCTTTTCAAATCTGTTTATTAAATCTGCCAGCGTATCTCCATCACTCAAAGATTAAATCAACTTTTTTTGTGAACACATCTCAGTAAAATTAAGCACTATATGAAGCAAGTGGTTGGTTTTTTTCTTCCTTAAAATACTTTCATTTCTTTCACTGACAGTTTTCTAGGCTTTCGGATAAATACAATTTAATCACTTCACCACTGAGGCGAGACCTAAAATTGATATCCTGCAAATCTCGGTTAGTAATTGCATGTTTGTGAAATAGCTCTAGTGACATTTGAGCGTGTCGCAGCGTGCCATTAAGAGAGTCTTTAACGGCATCGATCATCAGGAAGCACATTAACACAGACCACACACCTACATTACACCGACTACACAAAGAGACATCAACTCAGAAATATGGATCAGTTAATGAGGTACCAAACTGAGTGAATGTTCACTGAAGTCGAAATTCGAGCCGTGAACAAAATATAATCTGTACGGATAATGTCTGTGTTTCTGGATAACCTGAAACAGAGTTAAATTACAGCTGATGTTTCTCTGAAGGTTTCTTGGCTTCATACCCTCAGTGTTTTCCTTCCTGAGAGCCAACAGAGAGACTGCTGACGAAGCAGCTGCCCCATGCAGGAGAAGAATCAATAGATTGAAATTCATGAGGACCAGTGAGCAGCAGTGTGAAACTGTAGCCACTTCACCCTTCTTAAAATCATTGTCTTGAAAAAAAAATAATCAAGTTGCTTCAAAAGAAAATGTACAAGTGATTGATTATCACGCCGATATGAGCTATTCGGCGCTGTCGTGTGGTTCTCGTGCTCAAAAAATTGAAATCAATACTTGCGACTGCGAGCAACTGCACTCAGTCTTTTACAGTGTGTGTGTGTGTGTGGGGGGGGTCTTAGGGGAAAGTGTGTGAACAGCAGCTACAAACACAATGCGCAGCGTGTTCAAAAGGAGTAAAATCCTGAATGCAAACTATCTTTAGATGCATTGTGATTTATGACTAGTTTATTCCAACTCCTGAAGTTTGACTTAATGTATTCAGGTACTGGTTTTTTATATTGCCGCCAAACATTTTCTTCTCTTTTTGTCTCCTTCAGGGGCCCTGGGAGTTTGTAATGTACCAACTCTGAGTTGTTCACCTGCCTACTGAACAGGTTATTACATGACGATCCCAGACTTACGCATAAATTCATGCCTAGCCCCATTAGATGCGCATGTTTTCATTTACAGTTGAGTTCAGTGGCTTTGAAAAGGGGGTGCTGAAGGTTGTGGAGGCATTACACAACAATGGTTGAGTCTCTCTTTAGTGGCTTTTCATGCATCACACTTGATTTGATTTCCAGCATAAACACAAACTCGCAAATAAAAATAGTTTCAGTGTATGGTGCAACTACAGCTCATTATTGCATCTTACCCCTTAACAAGAGCTGCATCCTTAGACAAAACAAAACAATGCTCTGAGGTGATGCAAAAACATGAAAATGTTGGTGCCAACATTGTGTCATATCTTTCTACTCTGGCACATGAACAAAATGCTTTTGGTCTGTTTATCTGCTGTTCAGCTGAGGAATGTGGTAGAATAAATCAGATGTTGCTCCTTTGTGCTGCTCAGTCTTGCAGTTTTCATGAAGCTCCACTCGACACACTGCACTGTGCCAAAGTTCTTCTCTGCACAGTACTTCAGCTTTAGTCCACATGTGGTTCAGTGCTCCTGTTTCACCGCCAACTTGATGTCTCTTTACTGGTTCCTTAGGGGTTCTTGTGTGACAACAGCAGAAGCCTGAACCAAGGTCTTCAACTTGAGTTTCAAAACCATGAAGAGTCCAGCCTGATGCCTCTAATCAAGTAATTAAAGCGGTCTTTGCATGAGAATAGTTCAGTGCCTCTCAGGTACCATAGCTGCTGCCAAGGTCTTCGTCTCCACTCCCTGGGCTATGGAGAGTCTGGCATTGTGTCTGCCACAATGCCTGTCTTGCCAGAGTCCATGTCACAGTCTTAAGATGTCCTCATGCTTCATAAGAAGTCACAAAATAGTCTCTCATTCAAGTTGTTGCGTGACAAAAATTGTAGCATTTTGTCATTGTGGCAGCTTCATCCTCTGCTTCTCGACACAAGGCCCTGGCAGAGCGTTTTCTCACAGGGGGTTGCACCAAGCATTGTGTGATTGGTCAGAAGTTGTTGTGGGTGTGTTTATGCGGAAAAGCCGGTGAGCTTTAATGGAGTCATTTTGCTTCTACTGCTCCGCTGAGAAGCAGCTGGAGGCTGTTAGAAAATACAGCCGTCATTCCAACTGTTCCAGCAAAACTTATAAACCTATTAACTTAAAAAGACTGCAGAGAGACAGGCGGCTCTTCATGTCTGTGGTGGCCAGGAGGAAGTGCAGCTCGGCCGGGCAGCGTAGGGACATGTTCCCTTCGTTCGCTCATTGTTGTGCACTGTCTAATTTGCAAATACCAAACAGTGTGTTCTGTCTCAGTCTGTTTATTAGAAATGTCCGGTCAGGGTAAGTGAAGCAAAAATCTGTACAATGACAGGAGAGTTGAAAAGCAGACAGGAAGAAACCCGTTTTAACGCTGTAGGAGAGAGAAGCTTCCTAGGAGTTCTGATGAGAGTGCCTCGTGGACGATGAAAGGTGTGTGCGAAAAGGAATGTCTCACAACCACGTGACCACAAACTGACTACTTGACTTCTTATGAAGTATGACAGAGCCTTTAAGAGTCATTGCCTACATCAGCCTTTTCCAGTCCCTGAGGGGTATTGAATACACTTCAACCAGTTTCTGAGAGCATCTAAGCTGTTTAATGGTTTCTGAGAGGTTCCTCTCTAGTGGCCTCACTGGTCTGCCAAACCACAACCAACTGACATTAGGAAATGCAAAAATGGCTATAACTCAACTAAGTTTACAGATATCAGCATTTGATGTGATAGTAGCGAAGCATCATCTCCAGCACATATTTTGAGCACTACACATTAAATGAAATCTTTGCTTACCCCTCCAAAGCCCTCGTATTTGAAGAGAGGAAGAGAAGCCCTTGTAACTTCAGATCCATTTGATCCGAAGGCTACAGGAAGGTTAAAACTTTGGCATTAACTATTAGCTTCACCCTAGTTCAAAAAATCTCATAAACCACTGGATGGATTTTAACTTCCAGAAAGCAATCAGTCAATCTACAACTGCCTCTACAGTTCAAGTTGGCTAATCAACATTAGACAACACAAAAATGGCTTTCAATTTGTCAAATTTACAGATATTGGGATAAAAGAAAATTTGGTGTGGTAGTTGCTGAGCAACAACCCCAACAAAACGACTGAGTGCTAACACATCTTGTGAGATCTTGCTGTATGAGATTGTGTGTAACGTTATATTAAAGTTTGATCAGAACTTTGATCAAACTTTAATATCCCCTCTCATCATAAGAAGTTATTTTAAAACTAACACAAAGTTGGTGGGTGATATGCATTCAGCTTATAATTTTCTTACAATATTATATATATTATATAATCTCTTAATCCACCAGCCTTAAGATCAAACTATTCAACATGAGAAATAAAGACAATGTATTTTAAAATAATAAAGTTTAAATATAAAAGTTTGCATTCTTGAAGAAATGCCTGAGGCTCTTTGACAAACCTTAGACACGAGGACTAATGCAGGAAGCTCAGAGAGATTCGCTCTCTTATCTCTGCTTCTACAAAATAATGCGGCGTGGCTGATGCCTTTTGGGTTGTTCTGGCTGTCTTGCTGAGAGATTTCACAGAGGCATAAACTATCCTCCAGCTCACCTGCTTAAAGATGATTTTAATTTGTCATGAACATCACTGAAAGTATGGTCTCTAGACATTGTGTTATTTTATGTTATCTCACAATTTTGGTTGTTATTAAGTTAATGCAACTTTTTGAGGTCAAAAAGGGAAAAGACAAGTTTAGAAGTCAGGAAGCTTTATATATGCTGTAAATGATGAAGTGATGAACATAATCTTGCACTCAAAACCACGTCTGAGAAAGCATGTGACTTCACCCCGACCGGTTCTGAAACTTGAGGGAGTTCACGCTGGGATTTTTTAGTGTAGAAAGCTCACTGGGCCCAAAACTGGGAGGTTTAAAGATGAAAGATCAGCAGATTGCAGGACGTTGCAGCATAAAAAGGAGGAGCTCAAGATAACTCAGGCCCTTTTCAAGCAATATACTTTCATTAGGCATTGCAGAGCTGTGCAGTGGGACAGTTGATCTGGATAAGTTCACAGGTTGGAGGAGACAGGAGAATACTTCCCAGTTAAATGATGCTTTTCCCGCCTCTGTTCTGTATTTAATGTGTTGTAGTTAAAATGTCAGGTCAGTGTGAAATAGACAAAATAATAAAAGATCCTTTCATTTTTCAGAGCAACAAAATGCAGATTCAATAGAAAGTTCCCACCTATGTTAAAAGCTGATCTGGTCTAGGAATAGGTTCAGGTAAAAAGAAAAATTTAAAAGTCCTTCTGGTTTTATCAGAACCATAACAAAATAACTTCACATTTACATTTAAAAGAAAAAGGTTTGAGCTGTTCTGCTGAACAGCATGTACGAAGGTTTGGTTTATGGAGAACATCTCCCAAACACAGCTGATCGATCACTTCACCACACAGACAGCTCTTTATACACCTTCTTTGTTAAGAATTAAAATAGTTTAAATATTGACCAATTAACACTGTTATGTGAGAAGGAGAAAATAAAGAGATTTTGACGTACTACATTTAAATTCAAAAGGCTGACAAACTCCTTTGCTGGGTAAAAAGCTTGGGATCCCAGAAAATGACATTTAAAAAGGCTCACTTGTTGGTTTGAATATTTTTTATTTTGGTGCCGAGAGAATTTCTAACAGCCTCTAAAAGACCAAGGCTAAAACTCTCTCATCTGCCTGAAGAATATGTCTGCAAAACCTTAACAGAATACGCTGGTGAAGGTTCAGTCATTGAGGGCATCGTGATGTTATCAGTTCAGTCAAAGGCAATAGGACTTGATTTTTAAGACATCCTGTTTCTCATCTAATGTCCCATCAACTGTATTTATATATTTAAAGCAATGGATGTCAAGGTTTGTATGAACTGGAGGACCCAAAATTGATAAGAGGATGAGAAAGATTTTAAATTTCTTTTAACAGGGGATGAGAAGGTGACATGTGGAGCGGCTCAGTCTGACTCAGAAAGCAGAGTGGTTAGTTTCAGACCCTTTGACAGTCATTAAAATCGTGTACCTATTTACCTGTTTTAATTTAGATCCAAATAAATTTGGCAAGACTGCAGAGATGGGAGCAAGGGCTGAAGAAAGATGTGGAGTGTTGTGAGCATAGATCAGGAGGAGAAGGAGATCAACTTCTGAAGGATCAGATAAGCATAGAAGAGTAGGGCCCAGGGAAGTGGTTTAAGTGACACAAAATAGCCGAGGAGAGGTAGGTAAGAGATTAATTAGGACAGTTTCAGAAATACAATAATTCACATTCCAACAATCAAAATCCTCAATCCAGTGTCAAAAAGGTAGATTTGACTCCAGAGTAATAGTCTTTATTCGCAAATTCAAATCCTCAAGATAACCTATCCAAAATAAAGATGGGCTCCTGATACTGAGGCTCCAAAGCCTCTTTCACTCTATTAAAGCACACTTGTTCAAAATACTGTCAAAGCTTTTTATCAAATCACCATGAAACACCAGAAGTGAGGTAACCAATTCAAATCTTTGGTGCTGTTTCGTTGTTACAGAGGATGTTTGTGGCTGCTATAGCTACAGCTGGACACTAGATATCCCTGATTGCATTTGTCATTGAGGGTTCAAGTCTTTTTTTCTTGATACAATCAGGAAGCGTCAAAAGCTTCACATTGCTTCATCCACCCCTTTCTAGTCCAGAAAATCCAGTCACTAATCCAAAAGACAGGCAATTAATCAGAGGAGGGTTAGACAAGTGATGGGTCCAGAGGGTCTGAGCCAGCTATTTGAGAACCAGTCTCTTTCGAGAGCTGTACAGGAACTGAAAATTCTGGCTCAGAGCCGGCATTTTGGCTCCTCTCTAGCAGTACTTTATGAAGAGCCGCTTGGGAGCCTAAGGAGCCAGCTCTTTTTGGTGAGCTGAGCCAAATGAGCTAGTTCCCAGAAAAGAGCTGTAAGTCCCATCACTAGGTCAGACATCAGAATACTAAGAAAATCCAGGATTTGAAGAGACAGAGGCAGAGCCAGAACCACAGGCAAAGGACACTTCAAACCAAAGGCTGGACATCTGTGACAAGGCAGGAACATATGATCTGGCAAATGCCAGATAACAGATGAGTTTAAACCAGTGGTGTCCAGTCCTGGTCCTGGAGGGCTGCTATCCTGCAGGTTTTGGATGTTTCTCTGCTTTGACATACCTGATTTGAATGACTGAGTGATTAACAGGCTTCTGCAGAACTTAAATACCTACTGAAGAGTAGGGAAACAACTAAAACATGCAGGATAGTGGCCCCCCAGGACTAGGATTGGACACCACTGGTTTAAATAGTCACTGAAACAGGTGTGGGTAGCACAGCGGTGCAGTGGCTAGAGCTGTCGCCTCCCAGCAAGAAGGTTGCAGGATTGCTTCCAGGCCTGGGGTGGAGTTTACATGTTCTCCCTCCTGTTTCCTCCCACAGACCAAAATCATGCATGTTAGGTTAATTGGTAACTGTAAAAACTGTTCCTAGGTGTGAATGAGAGCAGAAATGATTGTTTGTCTCACTTGTCACTATGTGGCCCTGTGATGGACTTGCAACCTGTCTCCGCCTCTCGCACAAAGACAGCTGGAGATACTGTGACATGGAAATGTGAAACGGCTAAAGAAAATGGATGGATGAAACAGGTGCAGGTGATCAGCAGGGAGGTGCTGCATTCAGGAGTGGCTGGGAAAAACCACAAACAGGCTCAAACTATGGAAGTTGTTAAGAAAGGGCTGCAGTAAGATAAATCCCTCAACAACAGGAAAATCTTCACACCAAATCTGTACTTTCCTGGATCCCTATACTTCTACCATCTATTTAAAGTAGGCTACAGCAAGAAACATGGATGTGCCATGGGTTGTCAAGTATCACCTATTGTTGCCAACATCTACATGGAGAAAGTGGAAATTTGAGCACTGAACTCATACAAGGAAACCACACTAAGCTACTGGTTAAGGTACGTGCATAACGCACGGGTCAAAATTCAAACTAACATATATCTGAAACCAACACACTCAGACCCAAATTTGCATTTTGGCTGACATCACCCACTAGAGTACAAACTGTCTGTCACAATTTAACACCATCAGGCTGAGATTATCTCCACAAAGACAGAAGAAAAAGAAACAGAAATACATCTACAGAGCACTCAAACCCTGCAGATACCCAAACTGGGATTTTGGTAAATTAACAGCAACATTTGGAAACATAACACCACATCATCAAAGAAAGAAGAAAAGAATAACAAGCGCAAAACTATGTTATTTCAAACGTGGCAGGATTGGCAATCTAGGAAGGCTTTCCTCCAAATACACACTCTTATAAACTGGATGACCTTCACACATGGGGGCCATCAGTTAAAGTTTGCAAATGCATTTAGGAAACAAGCTCTCTAGACTCTCTAGAAACTTACCGTCTGCAATAAACAAATGTGGATACAAAATTTTACGTTCACAAAAAGAAAAACGTACTGGCAGCAGGAGGCATCTGGGAGTGTTTCACTGATAATGGGTGGGGGAAAAAAATTAAAGAAAAACCCACAATACTAACAGAGCACAAACATCAAATTAGTTGAAAAACTGGAGAACAAGAATCAGGGTCAGCTAATAGGTCAGCGTGGAAAATTACACAATGGAGTGGCACAAGCAGAATTAAGTGATAAAGTAAAAGTAAAAATGTGCTGGAAGGTTTCACACTCGATTAAAAAGTGTAGACCTGATACAGTGAAGTTTTAAGCAGGATCAGAAGTGGTTAAATGTTTTTAATTTCACAAACAAAATGTGTTTATTGTCTAAGTGGTGTAAAAACACTTCATTTCCAGTGACTTAAAAGCTGAACTTTTAAGCAATAAACAACAAAGATGTACAAAAAATGCTTTATTCACAGATAATTGGTATAAACAAGGAAACTAGAGAATGTTTTTAATGTGTGAACTATAAGTTTCTGTAAAATATATTGTTCACTTTTTGTGCAAAGCTTAACGTGGTTGAATTTTTTTTCTTAGTTTACTTATATCTAAAAATAGGAGACAAAGTGCTAATATTCCACAAAAAAAAATTTGAAATGTGCTGACTATAATTAAATAGATTAATAACAGAAAAACTGTCAAGACAGCATCTACATATTCTTATTTAGAAAGATTATTTAGCACTTTGTCTTAGTTGTCATCCATTTGTTCATTTCCTGCGACTATAGCCAGGTTCAAACTGCGGGGGTCCGGGAGGACACGCTCCACTCTGTCTTCAAGAGAGTCCAGCAGGACAGCCCTCTCCTCCCAGTGCCCAAGGGTCCAGAAGAACACTTCTCGTTTTTCCTAGTTCAGAGGGGTCCAGGAGGATGCCTTTCATCTCCCCGAATTGGAGAGGATTCGGGAGGAAGCCCATCACTCTTCAGTCTTTTAGAGATAACAGGACATCCATCTTTTTCCAGTGTCTAAAGAGCCCCTCACCTTCCAATTTCCAAGAGGGTCCTGAAGGAAACTTCTACACCAGCTTGTGTTCCTGAGTTTGAGGAGGTCGAGGAGGACTCATTTCATCTTGTGACTGACACTGAGAAGGTCCAGGAGGATGGCAAACCTCCAGCTTCTGTTCCTAAGTTTCATGAGGACTCCGTCATCCTGTGCCTGTTGTCAAAGAGTCCAGGAAGATGCATCAAACACACCAGTCTCTGAGAGGGTCCAGGAGGACTCCCCTTTCCTTCCACTGTCCGAGGGGTTCAGGTTATCATTCACGCATGTTCTTCATCTGCTGATTAATCTCAGCTGCACTCATTTAGTCATCACCCCTCATAGCATACGTATACTTCCAGTTTGCACTCACTCATCATTCCAGCATACTGTTTGCTCCCAGGGTTCTGGTCCTCGTTGTTTTGTTCTCATTGTTTGCACTTTTGTTCCAGTTATTTGTATTTTGTTGCACCGTCAGCATTTTTCTTTTTCTTTTTTAAAGTTGTAGTTTTATTTCCTAATAAGCTTCCTCTGAGTCTTTGCCTTGAGTCCTAATACCACCACACCCTTGACAACACTGTACAGTGTAACACAGGCTATTATCAAGTTTTTATATGATCAAGTTTGCACAGTGGGACATGCAGAAGTCCTTTACAGGTTTTGAAACTGCACTGTGTGTGTGGTGCCTTAAGAGGATCTTCATTAACACAGTCTGTCTCAGGAAACTAATGAGCAATATTATTTCCAGTTCAATGCTTGCACACCTGAAAATACTCATTACTGTTCTGGCAGAAAACACCTGAAACTATAGAGGACAGATTAGAATCAGGCCTGGGAATGGAAGAGGACAGTAATCAACACAACTCAAAACAAGTGTGAAACAAACAAGCACAAGTGGTAAAGAAGCAAAAAGGGGATAAAATACTTTCAAAATAAAACTGTAAGACTGGAAAACAACTTCATATTTAACCTAAACCTATACCACAACAGATGGCTTCTACAACAGACATTGATTCTTTTTGCACTTTAAAATGCCCTATAACCTGCAACAGGATGTGCAAATTATTAGTATTTCCAATAATTCTAAAGAAAAAAACAGAAGCAAGAAGCATAAAGAACCAGAAGCTCCTGAACAAGAACATTTTAGATTCTAAAAATACATATTTTTTAATCATAAAAAAACAAACATGTTTATTAAATTTTGCATTATCTTACGCTGATCTTTTTTAAATTTAGCCACATAACATTTTGGTTATGAGAAAAAATGCAATTCATGAACTTTCTTGTGGGTTTTCATCAAGAGCGTATCATTTTAACCCTCATAATACGAACTGAGTAAAAGTATGGTATTTTCACCGTGGCCTTATTAAATCTCTTCTCATACCTGGGTGAGGGTGTACGGGCTGTGCTGAGTAGCTCTTTTTTTCACAGAAGTCATCTTGACATGTCAGAAACGAAGCAATGAAGGCAGAACCATCACCTTCTCTCCCCGGCAGTGTTCAAGAGACAGACAGCCTCTCCTCCTCACCTCTACCTTTAAAGTCATACTATACAGAGTAATAATTAAAAAATAACAGAGTGACAAGCAAGCCCCTCTCGGTCACATCTTAACACACTGTGCCAGTGTGTTACTCTGTTTCCCTGCAGAGACACAGATTTGTTGAATTCAGGAGGATTTTAGCTGCAGCCTTTAGGCAGAATGTGTACAGACATCAGCCGGTGACAATGAGGGGATGTCACGGCTACAAGAACAGTAACACGGTGAAATTATTATTACAGACACACTGATCTGAAGTCACACACTGCTCAGTCAGCAGAAAGTGGACTTTCATAAACATCCTGACAATTCAGGAACTTCCCACACAGATACTTCATTTTCATCTTGATTTAATGATCAGTGCAGCAAAGCTTTCAGGATGAAAATACTTTCCAAGTAATCTATCATTTCTCCGTTTTCCCTTAACAAGGCAGCACGTCTCTTGTTTCCAAGTCATTTTGAGTTGGCGGGAAAATAATAATGACTGAAATGTGTTGTTACTCACATCGATTAGTGGCGAGACAGCTGTCTTTATTTACCGCAACACCTGTGCAATGTACAATATGATGATATTTCACTGTCGGTTCGTGGACAAAAAAAAGACCGGGTTTGAAAGGGAGAGGAGGGCAGAACGTGCTCTGATGACCCATTGAACCAGGAAGGTGGAAGGAACTGCCTGGGTGAGCATGATTAGAATTTTTGTGTCTGGTATAGACCAATCTAAAGCAAACACGTGCGGTCAGGGGAGGCAGGGGAGGCAGGCGATGCAGTGCCCCACCTGGCGTCATGACAAGAAAAAAAAAAAATAGATAACATAAAATGAATATTAACATTTGACCACTGATCTTTATGTATGACTAATTTCGAACATTTTTATAGCCAAAAATTGCTGAAATTGCATATTTCCTGTTCGAATACAAGTGTAAAACGCGAAGTGCCACAGCAACGAGCCTCACCTCTGAATGCGCAATCCATCGTAAACTGGGTTGATACATGCAATTGGCCCGTGCCTGTTGCTGTATCGCTGTATGACACCAAAATAATGTTGCGGTGAAAAGGCACGGGGGAAGGCAGGGCAGCACTGAAGGGTGGAGTATGTGAGCCAACGTGAGCTTGTTGCTACTGTCCTTTATGCGAGGCGAGTGAGAGTCACGAGCACTGCTGCGCAACAGCGAATCTCATTGTGAATCTCATTGTGGAATAACAGTTAAAAAAAAAACACGCTCACACACAACTTAATGGTTTTAGCATCTGCTCAACTGTAAGACCTGTGTTTCATAAATTTCTTCCCCTTTACCAGTCTGTGTGGAGCCAAGAATTGTGTAACTGAGTGACGTGTACGTGCTGACAGTGCAAGTGCCATAAAAACAAAAATAATCAAAAGGTTGCACCAATAACGTTAAAAGAGAAAATACAAGGAACAGAAAAGAAACAAAAAAAGAAACACAAGTACTACAGCCACAAGCAAATGACAAGACACAACATGGATGCTTGCTTTGATGAGATACTATGCAAAGATGTTTTCCACATTTGAACAAGTCATCACTCAAAAACTACAGGAACACACAAATGGCTTGAAATTCCTGGCGAGAAATCATTTACATTTTTTAAAACAGAAAGCTGACAAACCAGCTCATTATCGCCACACAATGGACTGGAATTCAGCAGCACTGCTAATAAAATTCTGCAAATTCCCTAAATGTTTAGTGCACAAAGACACTGAAATCCCTCACTCAGTCACCCACTCATTTCCTATTGGCGGGGGGGCTCGTGCCTATCTCCAGTAGGCAACAGGCAAGTGGCTGGGTACACACATCACAGAACCAGCCACACACACACACAATCATTTCTAAAGTCAATTCAAAATTTTCATTTGACCAATTACGCTTTTGGACTATGAACACAAAAACCATGATTATAGAAAATATGAAACATTTTCATGATAAATAAACAATAGTTGGTTTTATTTTTGTGGTATTCTGTGAGTCTGCTTCATTGTTGCTGGTTCCTGTCTTTCCATTGGCTGGTTGCTTAATCACCTGCAGCTGCAGAGTGTCAGGCTCATCAGTGGGGGCTGTGTACTTAAGGTTGCCGTGAGGATCAGTTCAGCGCTGGAGCATCGCTTGCCCTAATCGGCCTACTGAAAAGACTTACCTCGCTACTTGGATTCACTCGTCCTGGATCCCTCTACTCGAGACAGCTACCTGGACCACACCCTTCCATGCTGGATTACCTCGCACATCTGTAAGACCACAGCTACCAAGAGAACCTCACACTAGATCTTAAAACAAATTAATACTTATCTTCTAGATCCTGCCTCCTGCCAATCCCGATCACTGTAAATAAAATCACTTACGTTATTTCCGGTCTCCTGAGTCTGTCACCGTACTGCTCACTGTTGGCTATTTCCAGTATCCTGACATTTTTAGCTAATTCTCAAAATCAATCATTTTACAGGTAAACATAACTTCTTAGGCACATTCTTTAAAGTTTTACTGATGGAGCTCTGCATAGTCTAATATTAAGATGTAAAGTTTTTTTTTAAATTAATACTCAAGGGTTCTTTATTTACAGTATGCTGCTTATAGCACAAAGCCTATGAGCCTTCAGCTCACTGAACACTTATTTGATACTCTTGTCTCTTTTATTCTTCTCATTTGTTCTTTAGGTTCTTTTTCACTAATAAATGTCATTATGGTCTTTTATTCTCTCTTCATTCGTCTGTGTTTTACCTTCCTGAATCTTTTCATGTTTGCTGTTCATGCAGCCCAAACATCGAAGGCTGCCCTCCAAATAATGTGGTTCTTCTGAGGGCACCTTCCTGTTGAATAGAAGATTCTTTCTTTTCCTTTTCTGCTGCCTCAAAGATTGTGATTTAAGCTGCCTAACATAAAAATAAATAAATTAAGAAACACAAACTCTTATTTTTATTTTGAATGTTGAGATATTTAATCTTTTCAAAGATGTTGTCATCAGCTCTTTGTGTTGGACACAGGATCCCCAGACTGGCTGTCAGGATCCTGTGAGTGATTGAAAGATAACTCTGGTTTACTTAAACCTGCTGCCTATCTCACTAATGTAACTATTGGCAAAGCAAATGAATGACCTCATGACTGAACCAGATAAGCAGAAACCTATCTATTTTTACCGTGTGAGCTATGTGCAGCGGTTTATTACTGAGAAGCAGTTGATACAGTATTGAGCTAAAAGAATTAAATAGCGTTAATGTGAAACTGGTTTCCACCAAGTGGGAAGTTTTAGTGCTGTCTCAAGCTCCCTACACATCTCTCTTCGAGATAAAAGTCAGAAACTTGTTTTTTTTTTTTTCCCCTCTATTTGAACTCCTGTTGAAGGAGCTCAGATGGTGTGACATGAACTCAGTAAGTGTGTACAGACCAGGGATGAAATCACTCCCTTGTTTATTCGCTCTCTTATTTCCAGCGTAATTGCAACTCTACATGAGCAGTGAGTTGAGATGTCTGACACTAATTATTATCTAACACTAATTATCAAGCCAGAAAATGTTACTACATGCGCAGAGACTTTTTCTCTTTTTTTTTTTTTTATACATCACTGTGGCAAGTTTAGTATGCACCATTTATTTTTCAGCTTGTGTCGTCCGAAGATGGCAGTAAAGGCCATCTTATGCAAAAAACTTAAAGAGAGAGTTTAGATCTTTTGAAGTGGAGTTCCGTGTAAATGCTATAAACAGTTAATATCTTACCTGTTGTATGTAGCTCTTTAATTGGACTCAGTTTGGCGAAATCAAGATTAATTCTGAAAACCGGTGAGCTAAAGCTTCACAGCACCACAAGTTTATAGTTATTTACATAGATTTCTGTAGCTATTTGCCATCGCAGTTAGTGGCAGTAGCAGCTAGTTGTAGCACTTCTGGTGCAGCTTGAGTCAATTTCAGCAAAAAAAAATATTATCATATTTCTGTCAAAATAACAAAGTATTTCAAAACTGACAGCAGTGTAAAGGTTTTTCAATCTTTGAAGTTGGAGTTGTTTTAGACTCCAACAATCCACTTTGGTCTTGCTGTGACTAGCCATTAGCTCTTCAGTCCATTCGGAACTAATGCCTTTTTCTACAAATCTGAGTTGTTCAAAGTGCTATCTACAACTATTTTACTTACAACAATACAGGAAAGATATTTTCACTTCAAAATATCTGAACTATTCCCTTAAGGGAGAAGACACAAACAAACCAGTTATTTTGTTGTTGTTTTTCATGTGATTGATTTCATGTCGTGGAAAGAGTTTTATGGAGTTCCATTGCTCTTCGTGCTCACTTCTCTGCCTCCAGTTTTTCAAATCTTTTTTTCTGTGCAATTTAAATAAAGTAATTAGTGCATAAGTACATGTAAACATAAATATGTTAAAAATCTAAACAGATTCATACCAGTAGCAGTGAATTCCCAGCAGTGTCAGTCTGCTTATAGCTTGTCGTCTTCAGGACAAACTAGAGGTTCTCAAAGAGTTCAGCTGCTTTCAATTCCTACAAAGCCTCCAGTCAGGCTTTGCTTTCCATTTTCTGTCAGTTCTCTTTTTTTTTTGCTCTCCGTGGCTCCATCTCTCTATGTGAGTAAATGAATTCCCCCCTGATGGTAGGGGGATGTGATGTGAGAACAACGATCGGGGCACTTTAATCTTAGAGATCCATCCTGCAGGCTTGTGCCCTGCCTCGTTCACTGTTCAAACACAGAACTTTCCTACCAAGATGACAGGAATTACAGCAGCACCCACTCTCCTCCCCCTCCATCTCACTCAATCTCCTGTCTTTTATGCTCAGTCTGTCTTCATCACCCTCATAGCACTGCATTTTTAAAACACGAGCACAAAACCTAGAAATATTTCAACGAGACACAGACTTTATGCTTTTCTCGCGAAGAACAATGCTGAAAAAACGCACAAAGTCGTCACTTACAATCTTGACATGTTTTGAGTGTTTTAAGCAACACAAAAACCTTGCGACTCAATTTTGAGTTTGAGCTGAAGGCAAAAAAAAAAAAAATTTTTATCATTCTGAAAGATGAAATCAGTTGGACAACAAGGACACACAAGTGCAAAACTCAAATGAAACCCCATAAGCTGTGAAATTATTTTAAGAGTTATCAGACATCTGCACCATCTAACTGTGACAGATTGAGAAAACGGTTTATAAATAAGTCACCAAATTTGTGTAAAACTCCATGCTACAAATATATTGATTTTTAGATATGCCAAGTGTGTATCACAAGTTACAAAGATGTTATTTACAGCATATATTTAGCCAAACTTAACTAGTGTAACAAACAGATCTTTTCTTAGTGATGGAAAATGTGTCACAGTTTTATCTATCTATCTATCTATCTATCTATCTATCTATCTATCTATCTATCTATCTATCTATCTATCTATCTATCTATCTATCTATCTATCTATCTATCTATCTATCTATCTATCTATCTATCTATCTATCTATCTATCTATCTATCTATCTATCTATCTATCTATCTATTTATCTATCTATCTCTGGCAAAAAAGGACCAGTCATTTTCTGAACTTCCCCTATGCACCATTCACACAGAATGATGACTTTGTTACGCTGACCTACACGACTTATTAGAAAGTAGCTGGATTGTGTCAATTTTGGAAAACCTCCTTCAGTTGAAGTCAACCATTATGATGATGCTACACTCTTAGTAGTGGCCAAATAGGTTTTTCCTGCTATTTTATGCATTCACAAGACGCTCTCCTGCGCTCTTACCACTGTTTATACACCTGCCCCGACACAAGTCTTTGAGACACATCAGATTTCATCTACATGCTAGAAGATCATGCCATACTAGCACACTGCTATTGCCATGAGTATTATCTCTGCACTTGGTTGTTTCCATTACCTTGTCACATTCATGGCTGCAGCCTTAGCAAGAGGCCACACCTGCTTCAAATTCTTGACAATCAAGCCACACCAGTGGGTCCTACATCCTGAATACTACCATATTTCCCCACATTTCACCCCACCACAATCATAAACCATCACAACCTTGCTACTTAAGCTTTGTGCACGCTTAAAGCCTTCCACGATCTATCATGACCTATTATACGTGACAGAGAGCCAACTGTGTTCTTAGGTCGTATTCAGACCTGACACATTTGGTCCGCTTTAATCGAAGCAGAGTTCGTTTCAAGTGTTGGTTCAGACTTTTTGTGCAGGTGTGAATACAGTCATGTGAACTCCGGTGCGGATCAAACAACTGGGCCGAGACCCGCTTTTTGAGGTGGTCTCGGTCCGCTTCCAAATGAACTCTGGTGCGGTTCGCTTCTGGTGTAAATACAGACTGGACTTTAACCGAACTAACTACGTAAAGCATTTGCCTTTTTGGACTCGGCGGGCCACCGTTGCTAAGCATCATGGGACAAATAGCATTATTTGCTTCTTCGAGTTGCGGCACGCATTTGCTGGCGCTGTTCCAAAATTAGAAGTAAAACGTCATTAAACCGACGTTGAATGAGCTGCTCTTGAATTTCAAAATGGTACTGTAATTGTACCAACAGAACGAATGTGCACATTACAAATACAGCACGCAGGACTTCCATCTTTATTTCCGGGTCTGTGCTCTGTGCTCCAACCGCTGCCCCTGTCTTTCTGTCCAATGGGAGCAATGACCGTCACCCACGTGGCTTTGTTTATAAATTATAGTCCGCTTACAAAAAAGCACAATGTGAATGCAAACCGCACCAAACGAAAAAAATAAAGTCCACTTTTGGTCTGGACCAAACAAGCGGCCCAAAGGACTTTCCTGGTGTGAATACACCCTTATAGTTGAACGCCTCACCAAGGCCCTGCAAACGCCATCCACGTTCTAGCTGCTTTTTCCACATTGTAACAGGGTCCTTATTCAGCGTGAAGGTGGCCTAACCTGCCATTAAAATCTAAGCAAACACTCATGCAGCTGCTCACTGCCTTCATGTGAGAGGATCTGTGCTCAGGGTAAATCCTGAAACAAAGAATAATATGTAAACCAACTCTTCAGGGCCAGGGGCTGTAAGAGTGGGTGGATTTTACAACTAATGCTTTAATGAGTGCGGACAAGATAGGGAAATTTCTTTTGTCAAAACAGCTTTGATAACTTACCAACAAGTATAAAAAAACAGACTTATGGTTATTTCCGCTCATAAACAACTTCAAGTCTCTTTCTCCTGTCTTCATCCTGCTCTTCTTTATCTAAATAATGTATAGATGAAACTAACGGCTCTGTTAAACTCCGAAATCTAATCACAAGTGTTAATGATAAGACTCATCACACCTACATGTGAGGTTATTATATTTTTTTTGCTTGAGGGCGAATATGTTATTAACAGAGAATTCATTAATGTAACTGTATGTGCATTAGACTATGAGACGCTGTAATGTGGTCTTTGTCTCTGAGCACATGTAATTGTGTTTTATCAAGTTTGTTTCATTTTACAGCGCAGTGTATTTACATAATCACAAAGCCATTAGACAAATCAGCCATTAAAAAAAAGCAAGCGAAAAAACATTTCCGCACGTTTCGGAGGGAGAGAGAGAAGGGAGCATTAATTAAGATCCACTTAATTATGCAGCACGTAGCCTCACTTTAACTGCGCCTATGAGTAATGCAGACAGATAATGAACCAACCCCAGAAAGCTTTTTACCTCTCCGAGTGCCAGTTATCAGGGTATGAGGCCCACATCTGCACACAGCAACCTGTTGGTATTATCCTGTTACAGCTGGGGATGGAGCCCTTTACCAAATAAGACAACAGAGCAAATATAAGAGCTTAGAGCAGGGGCCTCAAGGGCCACTGACCTGGAAGTTTTAGGTTTTGCTGCTCCAACACACCTGATTCATATGGTTTAATTACCCCCTCAACAAATCATCAAGTTCTCCAGAAGCATGTTCACAAGTCATCCATTTACACCTGTTGTTTTAAAGCAAGAAAACATTCAGGAGAGTGGCCCCCAAGGAATGGAGTTTGACACATGTGGTCTAGACTAATGAAAATAGCTTGATCTCTTTCCCTCTAACAGACCATGAGTTAATAGCCTCATTTACACAACCCAGATATTTAAAAAAAAAACTCAGCTTATATTTTTTCTTTTGTCACTCATTTTTACAAACACCCTGTAATACCCATGCTGTACCAGTAGGTGGCGAGAGCATCCACCATAACAACATTAGCTTGACTAAAGAGTCTCCAACAGCTCTTTACTGTATTATTTGGGTTCTGTTTACCTTTAAACCTTTTCAGCACACAATCAAAATTTATTGGTGACAGGATTGCAATAAACAAGAAACACACACAAAACAAAATGAACAAAACAGTAAACACCTCAGACAAACAGCTTGCTTGTTGTTTTGGTTTCTAGGACACAATGGGATAGTGGGCATGTGCAAAAACGAACAGCTATGTAATGTTTCCTGAAAAACTTAAACAGCTTTAAAAATCTCCACTTTGAAAAGCAAAAAAATAGAAACTTTGGGGGCAGTTTTCTCACTTAAAACTTAGTTTGTGTGTTGACAGAATGTGCAAACGCAGCAGAAAATCTCCTTTTTTTCCCAAAAGAAAAAGTAGTGGGAATGGGGCCAAATTTGCAACCTAAAATTTTTAGTTCTGCTTGATTTAGAGACATGTTACTGGCAGCAGCAGCAAATGTGATTTATATAACATGCAAGTCTAATTCAACACGCTGTTAGAGCTCCTTGGCATCACATTGTGGTGAAAAGTTCTTGCTTTTTAATTTCCAGCATGCAGAGATGAAAAGGACTTTGTAAGAGGTCTAAATTTAGCCAAACTAGCTTTTCAGAACAAGTTTTAGTATTTCCATCAGTTGGGACCCATCATATGTAGGTGTTAAACATTTTAAGCATTATTCAGTCAAAGCAGTGACAGCATCCTCCATATTGCTCCTATAGAACAAGCCTCAGGGCTGGGTTTATTGCTCTCATCATTCTTTGGAGCTGTTAGCGTTTTCTCTTTTACTCGGGGACGGAGTTTCTGAGAGTTGCTAACAGTCCTCGAAGTGCTGAATCTCCATGTGAGAGGGGAATCCAGAGTCTCATCAGGGCAGAAGATAGCCACTGGATGTCCATCAAATCATGCTTCCTGGTGACATGGATGAGAAATGGTGATAACCTAGTCCCTATGTGGGCTCACCCTGATTAAACTGGGCATATAGATGTAAATTTTCACTGAAAAAAATGGAGATAAGTGAGGTATAAAGAGCTCATTAGAGGGGAATCTCTGTGTGAAATAGAACAGAGAAGTGTCCTATTATCACAATATGTATGAAGTATTAAACATCTTTATCATTTTCCTTCCATGCTATAGCCCCTTTACTGACTGAGCCACATTATTGCAGCCATGGTTCTTTTCAGTAATCACTACTGTCACATCCAATTGGAAATAGAAATCTATACTGAAAAACTGAGAAGTACACTTCCTTGTCAAGATTTGTTTGCGAGCAAATAAATACTACAAATATCTGTGAGCTCAATGTGCGACTACAAGTTGAAGACAGCTGGCTAAAGAGGAAACATCTACCAGGTTCGAACTAAAATATGACAAAAATCTACTGATGGGCAGTTCGAAAGCACAATATTTAACGGTTTGTTCTATGCTTGTGCATACAGGAACACAGAGAAAAATGACGCATAGTTTTTCTTCAAATCTATTGACAGAGTGATGGTTTATTGTCTTAGTCCTTATGCCTCGCTAAGCTAAATAATGACCACTAGAAGCTATATGGTGGCTCCATATTCCCTCGATTCAACACAGCTCCCATCTTCAGCTCAGAGTGTAAGGTTCTGGCCACATCCACACTGCTTTGGATAGTTTTTAAAAATTAGATTTTCTGCTACGTTTGTGTCACCCGTTCATAAACAAATAGTTTTTGGTGAGAAAAAATTATATTTTGAAAAATGTTAGGCTCAAAGTGGAGTTCTTTCAAAGCATGAGACACGAGAAATGGAGCTTTTCAGGAATAATGAAGAAACAGGGAAAAACTGGAAGAAACTGGTGTAAAATTGTGTCTTCCTTCTCCGTATTTTGATATGTTGTTAACGTGAGCGTCCTCACCACCTAATGATGTAGCGCAAATATTTCAGGCTTTTTGTCCAAATGTGTGGACGGGAAAAGAAACGATCCGGAGTAGTGCGAACAGGTTTGCATATTAAAACACACTTATACTATTTTCTCACACAGTGAAAAAATCCAAATGATGATGTTGACTCTTAAAGACTTTCTCAAAACTTACGCTCTCCGCAAAAGTGATCACCTTTTGTTTCAATTTTACCACTTTTTGGCAACATTTTACTTTTTTTTCAGTTTATTAATTATTTTTCTTTTAGATTTTTAATTAAAGTAAAACCGTCAACAGTCAAATAGATGCTAAAATAGACAGACCTGTTGTCTTAAAATAAATGTACTTTATCCCTTTCAAAAGGTCAAAGGGAAATTTATTTAAAAAAAATACAAAAACAGAGGAAATTACACTTTTTTTCCACCCTTAATGAAACAGTAAATTACAGAGTAAACAACAGTCTTTCTGCCTCATAAGTAAACACCGATGTTATTAATATTCTTATCAGTTTTCACTCTAATGTGTCCCTCAGGTTTCCTGTTGACTTTGATCAAATTATCTGTTGTTATTTCTGTTTGAGCAATATTTTGAAGCAAGTCATGTTTTAAACAAATAGCAGAATGCAGAGGAAGTTTTTAACTTTTTACAAAAAGCAATTTGAGGGTGGACCAAATGTCCTCAGAATGAACATTTGTTGCTCGCATCACTGAAATACTGGAAAATATTGATATAATTGTACAAGCAAGAAGCAGTCTTCTTATTTAAATATGTGTATTTTATGATTTTTTTAAATAAAGTT
Organism: Kryptolebias marmoratus; assembly: GCF_001649575.2. NCBI lineage: Eukaryota > Metazoa > Chordata > Actinopteri > Cyprinodontiformes > Rivulidae > Kryptolebias > Kryptolebias marmoratus. Next base: position 22,534,353 of record NC_051433.1, read on the forward strand.
GTACATTTCTGATCACTGTTTGCTTTTTAATCTGTTCTTGCATGGCTTTGTGTTTCACTTTGACATATTTAAAATTGGGGATTTATTTTAGAATCATAGCTTGGCTTACAAATTTTAAATGCTGTTTCTGTTTTTGTCCAGGTTTTAAAAAAATCTGGCGACAACTTTCATCCAGAAAGTGAAGCCAAGGAATTTTTTTCTGTTCTTACAAAGCATCTTTTCATTCAAACTCGATTCTTCCCAGTAATGACCGAGTTCACATTATCATGACAGGAATATCATATTCATCAAACGAGCATCACTCAGGCAGGTCATTGTTGAAGTGAGACGAACAGAGGAGGGAAAGAAAAACAATAATGTTTCTGAGCTCTAAATTGTGTTTGCTGATAGCGCTACTGCTTGGCTGGCTGTTGATGGATATTACTTTCCATGCCGTTCCCCAGGCCACCGTGTGAAGCAGTGCCTTTTGAAATGAACGATTGTGTGATGCTCTTCTTAAACTAGTTCAGCGTAGCGTCATTCATCATCTGCTGCATTGCCAGCGGGAAGCAGCAACGTCCCCGTGTTTGCCAGTCACAATAGGGTTACATGGAGAATTGCTGTCTGCAATCTCACAATGCTGCTCTATGCACTGGGCCGGAGAGATAGCAGCAAACCTTCAGGTTTCCAGCTCGTGAGAAACAACTGCAGCGCAGCGTAGCAGCTATTTTAGAAACTGTTTCAGAAGTTCTGCCACACTGCATCTGTCTTGTTTTAACAAAACATTTCCCACAGAGGTTTCTCCTGACGGTGGGGAATAGGGACACAGTAATGCGTCATCTACACAAAAAACTTACACTAAAACTTTTTGTTGTTAAATGTGACCAACATTTCACAAACGCAAGAACATGTTGTCCAAATCTGTACTACTGCATTCCAATTTAGCAAAATTATCAACTTCCCGTAACTGCTGTAGTGTGTTTGTGCACCATTTTCCTTCTGCTTTCAGTTTTCAGCTCTTATGTTCTTCATAAAACCACACTTGTCAACTCTTCAAGCTGTGTGTGTGTCTGCGTGCTTCTGTTGTACGTAACTCTGGCAGCACATCTACTCATGGTGACACTTCTTGTACTTTGTCAGCGACCATTTTTTAAAAAGTTTAGACTTTTTCTTTATTGGCTAAGATTGTGTTTGACAAAGGTTTAAGTTAACATAAGGTTCATTTCAGGTAGGAGGCTGTGGACACTGTTTACTACTTCCAAACCCAAATATCACAGTGATAAAAATCTCATTCAAAAGGTGACACCAAAGACACGAGAGACAAAGAAACATGTGAGTCAAACCACAAGCAGATGAAAGAAAACAAGGACATTTGTGTTGAGGAAATACTGTGGGGGAATGTTGTTACTTTGTTCATTTGAGTGCATCACTCTGTGATGTCTGGTCATCACAGCCAATCAGAAGGAATATTGAAGTCTGTTTGTGTGTCCACTAATCAATGTCAGCCGATCATGCCCAAATTCTGCAGTCTGAAGTTGCCTTGAGTCTCAGTGAGTCTCTGTGCAGTCCCACCTGTCCTCCCTGCACACACTCATGGGGTTATATGAGCTTTATTTTAAGCATGAAAGAACTGATTACAGTCTAATTTGTTTCAGGAAGGAGCTGGTACTTACAGCTTTTACTGAACTCAGGGATGCCGGTCCCCTACAACTTCCAGGATTCTGTATAAGATCCAGTATTTCTGTATATTCTTTGGTTTGGTTTTGTGGTTTTTGTCATAGTTTGATTTTTTATCCATAAATTCTTGTTTTTCAGTTTATGTTTTAAAATGTTTCTAGTGATTTTTTTTTTTGTTACTTGGGATTTTTAGGTTTTGTTTTTTCCCAGCCCTTATTTCCTCTCAGCTTCCCTGGTTTGCCTGTCACACACCTGCTGTTCATTTGTAATCAGCTCACCTGCTTCTATTCAATAACCACCCCTCCAAGCAGATATAAAATCCTTGGTTTCACTCATTCAGAAGTCCCTGCAACTCATGCTCTGTAGCAAACCCAAATCAGTTCTGGTATTTTAGTTTCATCTTCAAGTTTTGTTTTCATTTAATAAATCACTTTGTATTACACATGCCTGCACTCTTGGGTACAGTTTCATGTGGTTGATTTATCTTCCAGAACAACAAAAACAGGAAAGTGGAGCAAAACTGGAGCCTTTGTCACAATTCAAAAACATCACCTCTATTGGCAAAAGGATTCATAAACCTTCAGTACCTGTCACAGTGCTCTGACAGACAAACAAGTCTAATGATGGAGGACTTGGGCTCCTGACAGGGTGACAAGGATCAGAAATCTTATGCTGTGCACCATAGTCCTCAAAAGTAGGATCTCGGATCTTGTAACAACATACTCAGTTCAACCAAGTTTCATTAGTAAGTTTGTAAACCAGTAGGGCTTTTTAATGTTGTGTTCAGTTAACTTGTACTGTATGCAGTAATCATTTTTATAGCTACTATTAGAAATTCAAGTTAATAGCAACAGTACCACAGTGATTGTTTGCTCCATTTTTATGCAAACACTTTATCAACCTGTTCACTTAGGGAATTGACTGTACCGGTGTGTACAATTATATTAATGAGATAGAAACTGACAAAGGTGATAATAAACAGGTAATAACTGCAGCTATTATGACTTTGGAGGTTGTGGTTGATGAAATGCCTTCATTAAACCAAAGACTAATTCACTGAATTGAGTTTCAAGTTTTATTGTGTTTTCATCTCTGAATTTGAAAATTTAGAGTTCAGATTGAATAAAATTAATTTATGTGTCCAAACACAGCAGTTTTCAGCCAGTGTCTTACATCTTGGCTTTCTTTACAAGCTTGCCAAGTGGCCTTCTCTCCCTTTCAGGAACAATGTTCATCCACAGCTGAAGAAACCTAGGGTGGAGGGCCAATTCCTGAACGACCCTTTGTCCATGGTGCCTGTGGAAGATTAGATTTCAAATTTATCACAATGTTAGAAACTTTTAACTGAACTTAAATAAGGTATTTAGCACCACAACCCACAAGAATGACGTAAATGGAAATTATGGAGTACATTTTTCAAATATCAGGACATACCTGACTTCCGGGGCAGCATCCAAAGACATCTTAGCTGCAGCGCAGAGGAAGCGTTCTGTGATAGTCATTCCTGCTGATAAGATGGAATTCACTCCATTGTTGACAACAGCCACTTGGTGTAAGTGTTGTGCCATACTGCTTCGAACGGCGATACAGCGATGACTTAACATGAAATAGACGTGAGATGGCACGACACCAATCAAATAAAATCTTGCTAACGTTGAGTAGAAAGTGATTTTTGTCTTATGACATAAATAAAGGCTCTTCTCTTACTTCAGTCCTGTGTTCAGCATAGCACTGACAGTTCGGCCATGGGTGCAGTTCTCCACCATGGCATCCAGGGACAGATTGACCTGCTGATGGATGAAACGGTTTGTTGTTTGAGCCAGTTTCAGCAGCAGGGCTCGTCCTGTTCTTTCAACCTGTGGGTCCATCGCCTTCTTCAGATGAATGTAAAGCGCAGCCAAAGTGTTGATGGCTTCACAGGCCACAAAGGACCACAGGTTTTTCACCTTTAGGAAAAAGGATGCCATTAGTCAAACCTGTGGAGAGCTCGCTCACTGAAAAAGATCAAGAAATGCATAAAGGAAAAAAAAATTGGTTACAATACCTCCTCACTGAGGACGACACAAACGTCATGTAGTTTGGTCTTCAAGGCCCCAGGATGGTTCTGAGCCAGACCTTGGACCACTTTTAGCCCCTCCTGCTTCTGGGTCCTGTTCGTTTACAAGATGAGAATACATAAAATATAATAAAGATAACATACAGGTACAACACACATTTTCCAAACACTGTTTGAACCACTTAAAAATGCTGCTTAGTAAAATTTATGTCACCAGTCATCTGAGGACAGCAGCTCAAAGACAAGAGACAGGCTGTCAAGGGGTTTTTCCAGCGGCTTCAGGTCATTCTTGTTCTGTTTTGAAGTCCTCTGGCTGCTGTCAGTGGTTTTCTTTTTGCCTGCCAGATAAAAAAAAAAAAATCACTCACTAATGTGTATTTTAAGTCCTCATGCTAATGATAACAATGAACACCATTTGGTGGAAACATGTCAGTTTTTATGTGTCTGTGTTTGATGGTATAAATTAATGCCCGAATAGTAGTAAGGTGCTTCAGTCCTTGTGTGCTAGAACCTTTACTTATGTTTTAGCTTATTTTTAATGAAAAATTCAAGTCTCACAAATCCTTAGGAGCTGCTTTGAATGACTCACATTACCAGTTTACTTACTTAACCTACTTGTTTTGCTGACAGGCTTTGAAGAAACCTGAAGTGTTTTTACTCTGGGTCCTTTTTTCTTCCCCTGAGACACCTGAGTTTGAGGACTGGTCTTGGCCAAAGTCGTCACCACAGAGGTCCTCTTTGCAGCATTAAGAGGTCTGGGTGAAGGGATCGATGCAAACTGAATTTTCTTCACCATTTGTGTAACAGCCTGGACCTTGGTCTTTGCTGACTGCAGCCATATTCCATTAACCAGCTTCTTTTCTGCTGAAATAATCAACGGTTGTTTTGCAATAAAATATTGATTATTTGGTTTAAAAAAATAAACTTAACATTTTAAATAATTTCTTTCCATGATGTCTGACTTGAATAATTAAGAAGAAGGAGGGATACAATATTAGCATTTAGATAGTGTTCAGATGAACTTACCTGCTCCATTGACTTTGTCAGAAAACACGGGCAGGCGTGAGTGTTTTCTCTCAGGTTTGGGGTCTTTAGCAGGAGGAAGAGATGCTGCGGCTGCTTCTTCCTCAGCAGCTAGAGTAGAGAGTATCTTCTGAGGAGATAATGATCGTGTTATCTCCTTAGTAGACAGTCCTGATGAATCCTCATGTTGCCGTATCACTAATATGTTCTCAGGACATGGTACTGATGTGCACTCAGGAGGAGGTGTCTCTAGTGTCTCCTGAGGAGCTGTCGTCACTGGTGAGTCTTCATGAACTGGTGTGACAAGTGTCTCTTCAATAAGGTTATCATCCTGTGATTTGGCCCTCAGCTCATTAGGTGTATCAGTATCTGCAGAGCTGCCTGTGTTGATTAATTTGATGGATGCAGTTAGTCCCTTATTTTCATATGGCTTTTGAGCCTCCTGACATGCATGAACAAACGTCTGACTGCCTTCGTGCACCTTCTTACAGAGAGAATCATCTTCCCTATCCCAGCTTTCAGGTCTCCTCTGGTGTCTGTTGTCCTCCTCATCCAAAGAAGGTTCATTAACGACAGGGCTGAGTGTCCAGATTTTGCTTCTTCTCCTCGCTGAAATTAATGGCTCATGTGGAGTTAAAGCACTGGACCGTTTTACTCTTTCCAGAACAGCATCATTTCTGGCTTCTTGCACAGCCCATACTTTCTCTACACGACGAGCCGTGGCAGTCCTCTTAGCTTTCTGTTTGCTATGGATCCTGGATGCTCTGGTGCCGCTGTCATGGGTTTGCTTTCCAGAAGAGCTCCCAGTGCTCTTTGAAAACAGTAAAATAAAAAAACAGGGTTAAGATTAGATCTTGTCTTCCTGCTTTTGACATTTCTTAGCAGAGAACTGCTGTAAAATCATCTTCGACAATGTCAGAGGTTTCTACAATGAGAAGAGTTGGTTTTGGTAGAGCAGTTACTTACAGAGTGTTGATCAGGCTTCCTCCGGATCCAATTCCAAAATCGACAAATGGTGTTTGGCTTCTTTTCCTCCATCTCTTACTATCAAGGAGTCAAAAAATACTCAGAGCACTAACTGATCGCTCAAGATCTTTGTTTAAACTTTGCCCTATATCCTTTGGAGTCAATCTTGTCTATTTGCAAAACATCTGAACAATTGGATAGGTTCAATGAATCTTTCAGAAAGTAATTATATGATTCACATTTATACCTGAGTAGCATGTAGTCAATCCAATTTAAGATGGCTGTCACTGCTAATCCCCTTTAACCAACACAATACTGCCTATAACTTAGTCAGTTTCACTGATGTTAAGCTAACATTTGCGCTGCCCCTGTTGAACTAACAATGTTTCCATAGGCTGTTGAGATCTGAGCATTAGCTGTTGCCATGGTAATTTGATTACTTTAAAAATTTGAAACAAGCAGGTATTTCTCTCCTCAGAGCATAGTACTATGCCTGTAAATATTTAAATGTAGGTTCATGTTATGCCCATCTTCTGTTACTTTAAAATGATTAGCATGTCTTCATCAGCAAAAATACTTTCAAAACAAAACACTATTCCCAACATCAACTTCAAAACCTCTAACTGATACAATAAAAGCTTTTTCTTAGTGTTCACTTCACTGGTCAGTATATGTTTAAAATGAGGTTCATTTTAGTAATTTGTCCACGTTGTTTTTCAAATAAAACAAACAGCTGTTAATGACTTTTAGCACCAAACACCAGTTCATCCATTTTGGATTATTAAATCACTATCCCTGTTTAGAGACTGCCACATCCCACTGTCTCCTTCCTTCTCTTTATTAGAGGATATATCCAATACTGACATTATTAGGAAAACAGTAGATCCCTGTTAGTCGCTTTGTTCATCATCAAAAACATAATTCTCCTGAACTGGAAATCAGGAAAGAACACATCCCTCCCAATAAAAAAAAAATATATAAATATAAGCAGATTCAGCATTCAGAATATTGTTTTCCTGTTTTATATTTTTTTTTTGTCTTACACTCTATTTACTTTTATATATGTGTACTATTTTAGGTATTCATATATTAAAACATGCAGCTCATTTAGGAGATGGGTGCTTTGATTTTTGGTTTTTATAATATTTATATTTTATTTAAATATTTAACTTTATTTACAGATATAGTAAGCCTTTTGATATCTTTAGCTGACTTTTTTTATGTCTGCTTTTAACTAGCATTTTGCTACTTTCAGCCTTTATCCTAACATGTTCCTGCTTTTAGCTAGCCTGTTGCAACTTTTGGCTTTTAGCTAGTGTTCTGCTACTTTTAGGTTTAACAACTTCTTCAGCTAATGTCAGCGAAGTCATTCAGCTCTCAACATTCACACTGTGTTTTCACAGAAAATGCAATTTCTCTAGTTCTACATTACACATTTTTGGAAAACTCATTTCAAACTCCCCTTGGTCAGTCTTTCAATAATATAAATATTTTCACTATTGCCTTTAAAACTTGTTGTATTATAAAATAATGATGATAATAATATTATTATTGTTGTTATTTGGGTTTGTTCTTGCTGAATGGGAGACAACTTGTTGTTTTCTTTATTTTTTACGTTCCATAAACAGGATTATGATCTTCTTTTGTGTTTATCATCTTGCTCAAGAGCCACAGCTATGAGAGGAGAATTGTTATTGGCCACAAAAGGGCGACAATACCATCAATAAAACTCATAGACTGTAGATTGTGGTGGTTTGTTGCTGTAAATTGCTGTTGCATGATATGTTTAAAAGGGAGCTTCCATTTGCTGTTTTTTAGTCATTTGACCTGATCACAGGTAGGCCCAATTAAATGCCTTTTATAAAAACAGAACAGTGATCACTGAAAGCCAGGGTTCCTACAGAGTTTGAAATTCCACACTTTTCCAGACTCACCTTTTAAGATTTTTCTGCTGATTTGCATGCCCTTTTTAATGTCAAAATGTCTATAAATTGACAGTAAATTTGTGTTTGTACAGGGGTGCTGTTTTATTATTAGTCTGCTTATATAAAATTATTGAATATAGGAAAGAATTTTCCATTTTGATCTCTTTTTCATTGACTGTAAAATCCATCCTGGGAGAATAAACAGCTCTTTTCTGCAGGTGTATGAGCAGTTCTCCTTAATCATTGTTCCATTTCATTTTACTGTTTTTGGGAAAATATTACATGTAAAGGCTTTTTTCCAAGTCAAAATATTTTGGACCAGAATCTTGCAAAGTCCTGTTCCTCATCCTAACCCTAAAATGCAAACCTCACAAAATGATTGATTAATGATTTATTCATTTGGCATCTTTATAGTGGATCCATATGCATAGGCTTGGTAAAGTAGTTGCATTTTCCATGATTCCTCTTCAATAGAGGATTTCACAACTGTTTATTTGTGTATTTGTTTTTTTTTTTTGGTTGTTTATTAATTAAAATAAATAATAGAGTCTGGAAACACTGTTTTTTATATACTTTGTTTTTCTTTTTCTGCCCTTATTCAAGACTAGAAAACATTACAATCAAATGTCATTCTTTTCCATATTTTACAAGACAGTCTAAGAACCCTGAACAGCTGAAATATTTATCTCAGACCTTTGCTTTCTTTGCTCATTAACAGTCAGCTTTCCATATTCAGTCATTTGCAAACAGGGTCAGCAAGGACTTGTCACATTGCCAAGCTTTTACTAAATATTTTCAGCCTCCTTTGAGTTATTTAAGGGGAGGAACAGCTACTTGAAGGCATTATACAATCATTCCGGTGTCTGCAGGTCTTCCTTTCAGCTTTAAGTTTTCTTAAAAGGCTGCTTTCTAATTAGTTTGTTCTTGATTTGCGGCAATGTACCTCACAAGATTCAATCATAAAGCCAGATGTGGCTGGGTATCATCTGTGGGCTCAGCCTCCAGGTGTCTGTAGAGGTGCAGACAAGGACAGTTTAAGTGGAAAACACAAAGGTTCTGCTAAACACCAAAACTTAGTAAGATTTGTCTTTAGAAAATTAACGTTTGTTTGATAATTACCTCACATCAACTGACCGGTGGTGCCGTATAGTTGACTTTGATGGTATTGACAGGTTGGTAAGCAGTGGTGGTTAAGCACCCCCTACTGGTGATAAATGTTAATAATATTTCATTAAATAGTTTTTGGTAGGCACATATAGGCTGATGTTTCAGTTTTACTGAATGCTCTTTGAGCTGTTTTGCACCAGCTGTCTCTGAACGTTTTCACGGAGCAGTTTTCCTCTCTGATGAGGTCATGAGGCTTTTGCTAAATCCCTGATATTTTGGAAGATCCTTTGAAAATGTCACTAGTTGTGTGCCAACATTAAGACTGTTGTTCTCAAAAGAAAAGGGGAGTCCATTTTAAGACAACTTCACTTTACAGTTTAAAAAAATTATCATTTCATTCGATTTCTTTTGGTGTGTGCTGTGTATAACAGGTGGTGGGGTTCAACTTTATTTAAGCAGTGGAGTCGTTTTTGTTTGGTGGGAAAACAAGACGTTGTGGACACAATCTTATCTCAGTCCAGTCGTCAAATTTGCAAAGCTTATCGTGAATTGAAAGTAAAGAGCGTTGTCTGTTTGTCTTTTTTTGGAAAATTAAATTTGAGGAAAGCATCAAACTTGATTACTTGGGATGCCAAATAAACTTCAGCAGCTTCATAGTGTTTGATTGCACTAATCTATTTTGAATGCATACAGCATTTTTCTAAAGCATTCCTATGTGTGTTGTTTTACTATAGCCTGTATAATTATGCACAAAAATGCACCGATGAGGTGTAAATCTATATGATAAAAAAGCTCCAGCGATGTCTGAGGTTCAGCACAAGGCTCAGGGCTGAGATGGCACCGCTGAGCAGAAAGCATTTGATTGCAGGGCGTAAGTGTTGTTCAGCACATCTTTCCATTAGGCCTCTTTTATTAGATGTGCCATAAAAAAAACTACCTCAGATGAAAAACAGCTTGAACGGAGCAATGTCTTCTTTGTTGGTATGTTTTTATGTTTTGTGTAAAACCTGAGAAGAGTAGGCGGCGTTCTGCATCAGCTAACAGGTAATCATAAAATCATAGAAGCCATCAGAAAGTGACTGTAAAAACAGCTTTACAACTAGACCTAAATAAATGGGCTGTGTCTACTTTTCAAAATGGAAAATGGTCTTTTATTCCATTTTTTTTTCTGAATCCTGAGCATGAGCACCGTATATATCTTATACATCTTTTCTTGCTGTAGGTGTAGCATGATTTCCCAACTGAGCACACAGAACCCTGTGCTTTCTGGAGGTCTGCGTAGACTACGCAAACAGGATTATACAGCTCTTACTCCCAAAGCTCATTTACATCATTTCAGTCTCATTTGCTGTTTTGCACACGCATAATGCCATTGAAATTAATGGTTTAATTCTTCCATGTTTTCCTAAAAATACACACAAACACACACGTTTGCATTTCTATCTTTAATAGGACATTGTATTGACTTTCATTCATTTCTGTTGTCTAACCTTCACCTTAACCCTAACCCTAACCATTACCAGTACATGCCTAACCCTAACCCTAACCATTACCAATACATGCTTAACCCTAACCATGCTTAACCCTAACCCTAACCATTACCAATATATGCCTAACGCTAACCTTAACCATTACCAATACATGCTTAACCCTAACCCTAACCATTACCAATACATGCCTAACGCTAACCTTAACCATTACAGTACATGCCTAACCCTAACCATTACCAATACATGCCTAACCCTAACCATTACCAGTACATGCCTAACCCTAACCCTAACCATTACCAGTACATGCTTAACCCTAACCCTAACCATTACCAGTACATGCCTAACCCTAACCCTAACCTAAGGACCACTGTTTCTGAGAAGGTAGCGGATTATACCAGAAAAGGTCCTAAAAAGGTAACCAAAACCAAGAGTAAACACACACACACAGATAAGTGTTATTTTCTCCCATTAGGCCTTCAAAGCATGTTGTGTTTTTCTGGCGAGTCATTTCTGTATTTATTTGATGTCCCTGATATCAAGTGTTCACTAGTTCCCAACTACACTTCTCTAGTTGTTCATTTGGTCAAACCAGTTCAACATTTAGGTGCGCTAGTTCACTCACATCAGTAACACCTTTTTGCCAACTAGTGGCACTTTTGCCCAACTAGCTGAAACAAAAGTCATACTAGTCATCCTTTTTAACTAGTGGTGCTAAATTTTGCCACACTAGTCAGGTTGTGAATATTTTTGGCCTTACAAGTTAAATAGTCAACATTTTATATACACTATTCAACTAGTTGGTATTTTATCCACACTAGTTATCTAGTAAACATTTTTGGCACACTAGTTGACTAACTGACCACATTTGGCCACATTACTTCATTAGTAAGGACAAAAATACAGTTAAAGTTTTAGGTTGTACTAGTTAACTAGTGCTCACATTTAACAGTCAGTAGTCGACCAGTGGGTATAAACTGAGTTGATGAGTTAACATGAAAGGGCTTTTGACCCTTACTGGTGAACTTATACGACTGAGTTGTGGACTAGTTTGGTCCAGTGGTTCACAAGTGCATTAAAAAGCCAACTAGCTGAGACTTTTGGGTTACTAGTGCTGCAAATAGCTGACTAGTAGGACATCTTCTCCAACCAGTTGGGCAAAAGTGATAATGGTTGACCAAAAAAAGTGTTTGTTGAACTACGGCACAAAAATGTTTAACTAGGGTGAGCAAAAGTACAACTAGTTCAGTGCAGTCATGAACTAGTGAGCAAAAACGATGCTTGCTGTCAAGGGTATCAAGAAAATACCCTAACGGCTTGCCAAACATGTCAGGCTAGTGAATTTGTTAATTTTATCACCTTTGGAAACATTTCGCAAAATTGGATTCTTGTAATAAAAAGAAAAAAAGCACCGAACACTAGCAGCCGTAACAAAGTTTTCCTGAATAATAAGGTGTAAAAAGTATTTAAAGCTTTGAGAGAATAAACTTCATACCGACCGCAAAAAATACAGACTTGCGAAAACCTAATCATAAGAAACTCTGAACAGGTGGGCTGTGAGTGTTTTCTCACAGTATCTACAACACAGTGGGAGTTGTGATGACTTAGTGACCTCCTAGCAAAAAACAGCACTGTAGTGAGACAAGAACGTGGGAGTAGAACATAGAGCCACTATCGATCTTAAAGTAATGACAAGGAATTGAATTAACTGCTGGGTTTGACAGAGAGACTATTGTAAATCTGGACATTGTGAAAAGAGGCATTTACCATGATTGTGTGATCTTTCTCTCTGTGTGAGTGTGTGTGTGTGCTCACTTTATGGTTACGTAAGGCTTCAGGCAGTTCAACCACCAGTGTAGGATCAGGAGATGACCAGCCGAGTTAAAGTAAGAGAGCAGTAGTGATCTAAGCAATTGGAAGAATGAGTCAGGAGTAATGAGTTTAGTGACACACATTTTGTACCATTTCCCCGTGGCTCTGGTACTAAACATGTCAGACAGTGAAGCCACAGAAACCCAGGAAGTGACATGATCATTACGTTGGATTCCAACAAAGGGAGACACTGCTGAACCCTCATCTTTTTGTTTCTTCACTTTTTCAAGAGATGCACAGCTCTGGGTTCGTTTAGCTGCAGGAATTAACACATGCAACAACAAAAATGCATAAAAATCCATCCCTGCATTTTCATTCACCTGCTTTTCCATGCAGGGTTACAGGGATCTGGTGCCTGTCTCATTGGGCTGTCACTGGGCGAGAGGCAGGGTAATCCACAAAAATTCAAAACTGAACATTATTTTCCTTGCGTGGTCATGATTGCTGAACAAGCAGATTATACTGAACACTGCATCCATTCACAGGGTTCTAAAATGGTGTGTTCTTACAGAACTAAACCAAGTTAAAAACATAATTTGTCCAAATTAATTGTACAATTTTTGTCAACAATCGAAAAGCTTCAAGCCGATCATATTTTTACCAAGACCATAAAGCAAAGGTTCCTTTGGTTCAAAGAAAAAAGATGGAATTATCGAAGAACATTTGATATATTCAGTAGCAACTGTTGAATGACAAAGTTTAGAAAGGCAAGGTTTTCTCCTTACAGTAACAAAATTTCTGTTGTTTTTTTCCAATACAGCCCCACCAGAAACTGACCTGCTGCAGTGTTTTATTTAGCTTTAACCAATATTTTAAATTCACAGCTATGTAACAGGCCAAATTTATTGTTTGAATCAAGGATCTTGCAGGTTCATTTAAAATGAGGGGGAGACTGAACCTTGAAGGAAAAAAAAAAATCAATCAACATTTACTGAAAGAGCCCTTTACAGCAGCCAAACAGTGCACAAAGTGCTTCACAACACAAAAGTTAAAAAAAAATCATGCATCAATTCTACATCATCAAGTATACAGAAATAAAAGAAGTGAGGACTCCATAATTCAAGACTTCACAATTACCTTGGCCAAGAGTCGAAGTAGCAAGTTAAGGTAGGATGAAATAAAACTTTATAAATCTAACTAATATAAACCCAGGTCAAAATGTCCCTAGATGAGCAATGCCACCATTCTCTAAAGAAAAGAAATTAAAAGTGAATGGTTTAGCTTCCAAACAGGCGTTGGAGGGCCCAGTAAAGCACCACTTGAATCCAGCTTTGACCTCGGTGCACAACCTTGCCTAAATAATAGCACTACATGAAGATAATTTGACACAGACGTGTAATTTGTGGTAAATCAGTAATTATGAACAGGTTCTTACCAGTTCCAGACATGGAAAACTCATACCAATTTTTCCGTCTATAAGGCGCACTTAAAAGCCTTCAACTTTCTCAAAAACAACAGGGCACCTTATAATCCAGAGCGCCTTATATATGTAAGAAGTCGTAATGTTTTAGTACGACTTTGGTAAACTACAAAGCCACACCGCTTGCAGCATTAAGGCTCAGATATAGTCGCGCAGGGCTCTGCACACGGCGCGTGGACCTGAGCGAGCGGTGGAGGCGTTCATACTTGACTCTTACGTCGGTGCAGTATCCTTCCGTGATTTTTGAACCGTTTGATTATCTTTGTGATCTCTCATAGAGGGATCATATAAATGCTGATACAGGTGAACCAGCTCCGCTAGAGCACAGAAATCGTCCATTTTGATTGGAGCACGGTGAGCACAAAGTTACAATAATTGGGAGGTGCATGACGATGTGCCTTATAGTCCGGTGTGCTTTATATATGACAAAACTTTGAAAACGATCCATTCATTGACAGTGCGTCTTATAATCAACTGTGCCTTATAGTGAGGAAAATACAGCATATTAAATGTGTGATATTTTGAGATACACTGGTTTTCCCCAAAATACCAATGTTTGGGAACCAAGTACTGATCTTTAAATACCTGCAGTTTTTTCAAACCATGCGATCAATTAATTTTGCTCATAAATATACAGAATATGTCAAAAGTTTCCTTTAAAATATAATGCAGGTAACACAAGATTTGTATGAAAATTACTAATTTTTAACAGAAAGACAAAAAGTATATATATTTAAATAATATTGACCGTACAAGAGTCAATTAGATGGTTTAGATGAGTTGCGGTTGTTTAAAGATGGAAATTCTGTGCCCCAAAAATCCCATATTTAATAAAGTTCTATACAAGAGATTTTTATTCAGCATTGTCTCTGTGTTTGTTGCTGTTTGATCTGTCATGAAAGTAGACTCAAACTAAAATACTGCCACTACCGTGCTCTCTAAAGGTGAAATGTTTGAGAGATTTTTGCAACATTATATATAAATATATTAAAAAAAAAATTCCCTTCTCACCCTCCGTGGGTGGTCTCTTTCTTTTTCATCCTCTGAGCTCGGGTCCTCTACCAGAGGCCTGGGAGCTTGAGGGTTCTGCGCAGTATCTTG
>NC_051433.1:22550003-22578703 GCF_001649575.2 Kryptolebias marmoratus
TTCTCTAGTCCGAATGACATCCCAATGTCAGTGCTGTAGATCCTGGTGGTGTGGATCAGTGAGTCGATGTCTCGCTCACTCTTGGCATACAGCTTGATGTCATCCATGTAGAGGAGGTGACTGATGGTGGCCCCATTCTTGAGTCGGTATCCAACATATATATATATATATCTTTTCTTATCTAAAACTTCCTTTTAAACTGAAATAGTTTTTTAGTCTCAACCATTCACCAATTCCTTTTTAATAGCCTTTTAATTTGTCAATTTTTTAAGTAATCTGTCAATAAGCTACATTTATTTATTTATCCTTAACAAAGGAAGGGTTTTCATTTTACTTTGTGGCATAAAACTTGTGAGAAACAGATTTGTAACCTTTCTAACTTGGAGGCTATTAACAACCTTTTTAAAAAAAAATTCCTGATTTTTGTTGTTTGTTTGTTTGTTTGTTTTGTTCTGTTTTGGGGGGGTTTCATCTGAGTAACCCTAATATTCTGTTGTATTCTATCTACGTTTAAAACTGCATTATAATCAGGTAACATTTTAGTTTGTATTTATTAGAAATGCAGCAAATTCCGAGCTATAAGTTGTAATTTCACTGCATGTCTGCAGCTGACTTTCTTACTTGTGTAATTTCCCTGGAAATTTCAAAACATACATTCAGCATTTTTTTTTGTAAAAGACTGGCCAAGACTGCCTCGTTCTTCTTTTCTTTTCTTTTTTTTTCTCTCCTGTGTTTGTCCATGTTCCTTTTACTAAGAGTGAGGGAGTTAGAAAATCTCTGCATGGGGCAAAGCTGTTTAAAGACGATGAGTGATGGTGTGTCTCGAGCCCATCTTTAATTTAGATGGCTCATGCTTCTCTTGTGGAGAGGGAAAAAAGGAGATATTAGATCTAAGATTGATGATCGAGTAGGAAGTGTTCACAGTCAGTGTGGGGCAGACAGCTGATGTGTCACACAACAAAAAGACAGGGGATTTGAAGTTCATATGTCATGCCGTATCTATTGATTAGACTGAGTGATTCTCTTGTTTTATTCATAAATCACAGCTGATGTTGTCCTGCCTTGTGTTCTGTCGCTCTGAGTTGTTGCAACAGAAACTGTAGCTGAAATGAATATTTAGGAATTCTTCGTAGGAAGACCATGTCCGAGTAAAGCAGCAGGATAATCTAATGTCCCCTCAGGACCCTAAGGCAAAAATGACCCTTTGTTAATTAATTATCATAAGTAAACAGCCAACTACACTCACCTAATGCAATACATTACACTGAGAAAGCAAGTTAAACTCACTTTACAGCATGTAAATACTTATTCTGAATTTGTTCTGTATTTATTTGTTGCTAAATAAGACTTTTTCAATTAAGAGACAGAAATCTTTTTAAAATCCCTGTTTAAAAATCAAAATTCAATTTAAACAATTACATTTACTTTATTAGGTACACTTGTTCAATTGCTTGTTAAGACAAAAGGCTAATCAGCCAATTATATGACAGCAGCTCAGTTCCTTTAGGCATGTAGACATGGTGAAGACGACTTGCTGAAGTTCAAACCAGACATCAGAACAGGAAAGAAAGGAGATTTAAGGGATTTTGAACATTGTTGGAGCCAGACAGGCTGGTCTGAGTATTTCAGAAACTGCTGATCTACTGGGATTTTTACACACAACCATCTCTAGGGTTTAAAGAGAATGGTCCAAAAACGAACAAATATCTAGTGAAATGCATTTGTGTGGACAAAAAAAAATCCTTGTTAATGTCAGAGGAGACTGGGCAGACAGGTTTGATATGACAGAAAGGGAACAGTAGCTCAAATAACCATTCGTTACCAACTAAGATCTGCAGAATATCATCTCTGAACACACAGCTTGTCCAGCTTTGAAGCAGATGAGCTACATAAGCAAAAATACCACACCAGGTGTCACTCCTGTCAGCTAAGAACAGGAAACTGAGGCTACAATTCACACAGATTCACCATAATGTGACAATAAGAGATTGAGAAAATATTTCCTGGTCTGATGAGTTGGGATTCATTGAACTCCAGCGGTCTCCACAGTCACCAGATCTCAGTCCCATCGAGCACCTTTCGGTTGTTCATGAACAGGAGATTCACATCACTGAAGTACAGCCGACAACCCTGGAGCAACTGTGTGATACTGACATGTCAATATAGACCTAAATCTCTTAGGAATGTTTCCAACCCCTTGTTAAATCCACGACTGAAGGCAGAAGGGGGTCCAGCAAGGTGTGCCTAATAAAGGGGCTGGTGAATATGTCTTTTACTGATCCAAATATTTTGACCATGAATGCAAACTTGGGTCAACAATTTTGCTCACAAACACTATGGCAGCAGTTTACTGCATGTAGCAATAAGTGAATAACATTGTGTGCATTCCAATGTGTTTTTTAGGACAATAAAAAGCTCAAAAGGGCATAAATGCTGGCCATAACCACATCTTCTTACAAAAAATCACAACCCAATTGCATATAACCCATAACTATCCTTAGTAAATTAGATAATTAAAGAAACCTCTTCTGCTGCATCAAAGGCTACCAAACTGAGTGCTATACAGAACTTTGTAATAACAAGTAGTAAAGAGCTAAAATAGTCCAAAGCCTGCTCTTAACTCAGAAACTGGCCTCAAAGATCCACAAGTTTAATTGTTGCTTTTAAATTAAAATAATTTACCAAATAGTACACATACACTTGAGAGGGGGGTAGATGAGGACCTTTTATTATCTCTACCACTTTACAGCAATAGTATCCTTATAAATTAATAATTAATCAATAATTAAAGGCCTATGAGAGTTTTCTCAGAGTATCTACAACACAGGCCTAACAGTCCTATACTGAAACTTTTTACCAGTTTTGGTCTCAGTTTTGACTTTCATTTGAAGCTCTGTTTTCCTTTGTTAAGCTGTCACATCCTCACTTTCTTCCAATTATATTCTTATTCCCACAAAGGCTGCTTTTATTCTGTCTGTTAAAAAAAAAAAAAAAAAAGAGAGGAAATAATAACACCTAATAGTNAAAAAAAAAAAAAAAAAAAAATCTGGATGTGTCAGACTGAATCACTCCTGTAAAAGCCCACTGTAAAATGGGTCTGAATGGTTAAAAGTGTAATGGCCACTTAAAATAATTTTCATACGGCATAAAAGTTATCTGAGTGGCAGCTTGAGAGAGGGAGAGTTTGTGGTAACACAACCAAACTTTGTTTTTCTTTTATTCCTTGAATAACTGAACTATCCTTATATACTGTAGCTCTCTGACATTTTGAAATATATATAGGCAGCCCTTCAGTGAAGTAATTATATTCAACACGCCCCTGTGTGAACAAACCTGTGGGGAATAAACAGCCTGCGAGTCTTATTCTTTGTTGAACCGCTTTAGTGGGGTGATGTAATGTAATAAACTCCCTGACATTTTAAATTGTGTAAATGTCAAGATGATACCCAAGTTGACTTTGTGATTGTGCGTCTGTTTACACTTTAAGCTGAAGACGTTTTTGAATTTCCCACTTTAATCAATCGTTTGTCTCCTCGTGCTGAGAAACAGCCCAAAGCTTCGCGTTCGTGTGTACATGAACCCGTTCAGTCCTCATCACGCGCTCTTGTGCTGGGATCAGCTGTGACGGACAACAGTTGTTGCCCCACATTTGGCTCCTGTCATCACAATTCAACTTCCCCCGCCAAACTAATTTTACTCCCGCCGCCAGTGCTCTTCACCGTTACCATGGAAACAAAACTTGTGGTAGCTTTTGTTTAGTGAAAGTGAAGTAATTGATGCATTATATGCTAATCAAAAATAACAGTGTGGGTAGGACGGTGTGAGTTGGCATACCAAGCAGATGCAGATGAATGTGAGGCTCTGTGTGTGTGTGTGTGTGTGTGTTTCCTGGGCAGACCTTTTGGTGATGAATGCCAGGCGCGGCTACACGCTCGTAGAAACGTCTGCTTCCTGCTCAGCAGACCAGCAAAAATGCAGTCGATGGAATATTAAAATCATTATATCTGAGAAAGGGTGAAGAAAAAAAAAAAGCTTCAGAGGCAGGAAATGATGGCGTAGATTGATGAAAAGGGAGCATTTTGCCACTTCTCAGTTGGTCATCGCTGAATGTGTTGGCAAAATATGGTTCCTTATATAGGGATGATTAATTAATAGTGAGATCTTAGTAAGAGTTTACACCGGAAAACCCATCAAAGTTAAACATATCAGTTCAATGTGACAAATGTGATTGACGGCTCAAATGGTGAAATGGATGTTTCTTCCTTCGTGTTTTTGTTTCTCTCTTTTCTCCCATTCCCCAGAGGCGGGGTTTTAATGAGCATGGCTCCATATGAAGGGAAACACACTTCATGGCACAGTAGCAATGATTTGGGCTTCTCACAGTTGACGAAAATGGAGTAAAACTGAAGTGCAGTAAATTATTTAGTGCAGGGCCGTAGCAAAGATCTGACAACTTGCTCATTTAGAAAGATTAACAGATGTGCCAAATCACTCTGTTGTCAATCTTTTTCTCCACCGAGCCAAAGAAGCGTGAATAAATTGGGTTTCATATCTCCAGTGGGAGCTATTTTTTATGAGGGCTCTCTTTTCTCTTTCTTCTTGCTGCAGTACGTCTAAAAATACGTTTTTTAAAAAGGATACATTTGTTATCTGCGGCCACGAGAGCCATTATGTTGCACTTTTTTTTTTCCTCCTCCCTTATCTCACTCATTCAAATTCTGCTACTGCAGCAACTTCTGAGTCTGTAGGACTAACAAGAGGATATACATTTGGAGACGTTCTGTGCAGAAAAAAAAAAAAAAAAAAAAACAGACAGAGAATGTGGTCAAAGAATTTACAGAACAGACAACGTGTTGTTCATGGCTGAGACGTTCACAAAAAAGCTTTTAACTCCCCTTCTTACCTCTTTATTTTTTCCAACCTGTCCTTTTCCGGAGGAGCACTCAGAGCCAATTAAGATGTTTTCTACCAGACATTAATCTGCCACTGGTCACAGCCTTGCCTCGTGGCCACAGACCCATCGTCCGACAACAATAAGAGCTGCACTTCACCACCTATTACTCTGCGCCTCTTCTTTTTCAATCTCTCGCTTCATCTCGAGCCAGTGTTGAGACAGAGGGTTATGTGGTCGGAAAAGTTGTTGTCTTCTGTAGTGTTTCAACTGAGGAGGAAACAGATTACAACCAACTTTGATCTTGGTTAAAGGGGGTGATTGACCTTAAATGTGCTCTCTGTTTATTCTGCTTTAGGCAAATGCCAGGACCCACCTTCAGCTCGACAGAGTTCCAGGATGTGACCCTTTTAATATGCAAAGTTTGCAAAATGAAAATCAAGTTGCCCTGACAAGCGCCTCACATCAGATCATTCGACAGCGTGCGGAGCTGGAAGGAAGTTCAAAGTCCAGCTGCCAATCAAGCAACTGCAACTCTAAATTACTGGGGAATTCTGGAAGTGCCAAATAAAATACAAAAAAGCACAGCTTGATTTGTCTCAAAAGGTCTTTGTTTTTAGGAGCTGACAATAAAGGTTTCAGATTTATACTGCAGGCATTTGAGCCAAAGTAATTCATTCTGTCATTTTTAATACAAAGCTACAGTACACTTTAGCTTTACAAAAGAACAATGGTAAAAGCCTAACACTTATTGTTGTATTACAATATTTTTATTCATTTAATTATCACTGTTCTACATAGAGATGCTATATAAATAAAGAGTGGGTTACAAAAGCATTCACCCCCTTGTCTTCTTGGGGATGTCTAAACAAATTCTAAAAAAAAAGTATATAAAACTGAAAAGTGATGTGCGCATATGTATTCAATTCTTTTGCTTAGAAGTTCCAATTATTATCTCCAGAAGCCACATTATTTGTTAAATAAGATTCATCCATGGGCAATCTGTACTGACATCTCTGGGACAACAGCAGTCCAACAGCTCTACCCAATGAAGGGCTACCTCCAAGCAAGAGACAGCATGAAGACCAAGGAACTCGCCACACAAGTCAGAGTCAAAGTTGTGGCGACGTATAGATTAGGGTTGCTTTATAACGAAATATCACAAACCCTGAACATCCCACAGAGCACCAGTAAATCCATCATTAGGAAACGGAACCATTCACCAAAGTTCTCAGAGAGGCTATTAATCAGAGACACAACCAGGAGTCCAAAGATATCCCTGATGGAGCTGAAGCCCTTCTGCAGAGATGGGAGGATCTGCCCACAGGACCACTAAAAGCTGCAAATTCAGTAGACGGGCTTCCTGAAAGAGTGGCAGGGAAAAGCCAATGCTTCAGGAAAAATAGGAAGGACTATTTTGAATTTACTAACAGGCTTATTGGAGAATCTTCAAACATGTGGAAGGAGGCACTGTGGTCAGGTGAAACTGAAACTGAGCTTTCTGGGCATCAAGGATAAAACCATGTCTGACACAAACTTAACACCCCTCATCATGCTGAGAACAAATACGAAAATTATAGTTTAATGTCTGTTTTACGTTTTACTACATGACAGACATGAGCACTCCATCAGAATCCAACTGGTAAAAGGTTTCCTTGATTATGTGTGACAGATCATTTCGATTATCTACCTCTTGGAGGCGCTAAAAGAAACAATAGAGAATGATTTTTGATTGGAACAGTTTGTGCAAAATCTTTCTCGAGAAGTCAGGATCTTTAGTCAAACTTTAACCTGTGGAGATCAAAGAAATTCTGCACATTTCCACTGTGCTAACTGTTGTGATATTTAATTGATTTATCAATCAGACGACAGACACCATAACAAGTGTCAGGTTTCTATTGTTTGTAAAACTCTGCTCCCGAAAGTGGTGTGACAAACAGAGGAGCACTGTGATTTCTGCTGCAGCAGGACATGAATCATGATCACTTTATAATAACAAGAAGAGGCCCTCTTATTTATCAAATAAGATGTCACACACCTAAAATGCGCCGGGCTCCAATAAAACAGAGCAGGTAATTTAGCTCTGACATGGCCAACATTAAGGAATTATTCACCTCACTTGTTTGCTTCTCGAGGCTCGGGGGCTGTGGATGGGATTGGTGCAGATCGGTTCACAAAGACATGAGTCAAACCCTCGTATAAGTTTTAACTTAGTGAGCCATTCACCGTGGTTCTTTTGATGCGAAACGTCAAAGAGACACAGAGTGTCAAACAAAGCGTCTGATAGAAGGAGACATCCACTCAGTAAAGACAGGCTTTTCGCTCCGTTTGACACAAGCAGCAAATTGACTGGAAATTAAAGCTAATGAGCAATTACCCGACCAATTTACAGCTATTAATGTCTGCTTTCTTAATGCTTTCCAAATGAATCCCAATTTCTAGTTATTCAATTAATCTGAGTAAACATGACACTTGTCTTTCCTCCCTCGTCTTTCATTATGCTCACTGGGAGCAGATTGCACTTTGCTTTTCAGACGCGACTCCATGCGAGTACCTCCCACCTCCGAGCTCCTCCCTGAAGATCCGAATAAAATACAATCAGGTTCAACCATAATCAAAACACAGCAGCCACTATCGGAGGAGTTCATTTGTTAATTCATACAGGCTGCCTCTATTATGAGTCGGCAGCTCATATGTCTGCCGTATTAAAGCCAGTTACCCTTTCAAAAGAGCAGAGCTGCACTCAGCTTCAACCTGCAGCTTGTTTTGGATGTAGTCTCGTGTCCCCTTTGACTGCACATGAAAGACCAGCATGCAACAGTCATGACTGAACGGGATTTGTTCACAAAAAAAAAAAAAAAAAAAATATCTAAAAATATAATGAATTATTCACCCTCAAGCCTCTGGAGCCAGAACCTTTTAGTTCAGCAGCAGAAACACTTGTGCTGCTTTGATGACTGAATTTAGCAGATTATGAATGTCAAGGTTAATGGGAAGTTATTTTTGCTTTGTGTTTTATTTTTTGTTTTGTTTTGTTTTGTTTTTAACAAATTAAGGCTTACTGTGTGAATATTATTATTTGAAATTACAAGTTTATAGATTTGCAGTCCTTTTCCAACTGAGCAAGCAGAGCTTTTAAAGGGAGTTTCATGAGTTGTTAATATAAAGATGAACTATAACAGGAGAGAAATAATTACGTAAAAAATACATTTAAACAGAAGGGAATATAGACACTCACACTGTGCATTAAAAAGGTTCTGCATCACAGAAATAGGTAGTTTGAAAAGACTGCCACCCCCACCTGCAGCTTGCTGTCTGTAAAATCTGTTATGTGGACATAATTTATTGTAATATTTAGCAGATTTACTGTCATACTACTTTCTAACAGAGCCATAAAATAAGCCTAATAAAACCCTCAGGCAGCAGTGTCACTTCTCAAGGGATAGTTCAGATCTTTTGAAAGTGAGGTTCTGCAGGAAGGTTAGGAACAATTAATATCTTACATGTTGTTGGTAGCTCCCTGATTTAGAGAAGGTTTAAGCCTAACAGGACTGACGAGCTAACCAGACTAAACACAGCTGACTCTTAAGTGGACTGCTGCTGTCTAAAAGCAGCTCTAACCTTCAAAGTTTCCAGTTTCTTGTGAATATTATTTCATAAACCTTTACAACACTGCCAGTTTTGTCTTGCACAGTTATTTAGATGGAATTTGTTGGTTATTTGCAAGCACAAATAGCGGCAGCTGCAGCTAGCTGTAGCACTTTGTATTGTGTTGTAAGGTCATTTTAATTTCCTGATAGGGCACCAGTCCTATCAGGAAAACTATAATTAGTCTCAAAATTAATCATAAGCAGTAGGAAGTTTGAATAATGAATCATGTGAAAAATGAAATTTCACCTTAAAGCTCAAGGTAGATAATTAGAGTGACTGTGAATGATAAAACAGAATAAAAATTACCTTTAAACTTATTGCGAAGAATTAACTTGACTTGTGATTCGTCAAACACAGAATTATGTTTTAAGGCAAGAAAATGCCAGACCAAAAATAATTTGGCCTGACATGGGTTTGATAAACCATGTATGAATTTGAAATTGAACAAATTTGGTTATGTAGCAAAATTAAGAAATTAATTAGGAAGGAATTAGTAGGACCTATAGATCAGAAAGTAGGAGATTTAACACCCAGATTAAATTTTATTCAAGCCCACATAAAGTATTTTATTTAAAAATTGCCACAAATGTAAGAAAAATGGTGTTTCTCAAGTGAGATGCAGATGAAGAACCTTGGCAGGGATTCAAATCCCTCTGGGCTGAGAAACTCTAGGTGATCTCCCTGAAGAGCTGTGAACATCTACAGCTGCAGCTAGCTATAGCATTTCAAAAAGGATCTTTATATTACATAACCCTGTAATGCAAACTTGATGGCTGTGCACAAACCACTCTAGAAGTGTGCCTGCTCCGGCCATATTGACAAGTTAATAATAGTTTGTCCGAGCGAATCCAAGTTTTGACATTTTTAAACAACTTTGATTTTCAAAATTTCATAGCGGTTCGTTCAAACACAAACCTACACTTTGACATTGCTGTCAGTTTGGTTAATGATGGCAATTTGACAAGTATTTTGGCAGAAATATTGTGAAATTCTTGCCAGATGTGACCCCATGCTGTACTAGAAGTGCTACAGCTCACAGCGATGTACACTTGCAAAGAACCACAGAATTACCTGTAAATAACTGTGTAAGTGTTACCAGTGTAAAAGTCTAGAAAATAGAGTTCTCACAAATTGCTGTGAAACCTTAAAGACTAAAGTTTTGGGTCTAGGTGTGAGGATTCAGTATGTTCCAGTGTCCTCCTCCCCTTCCTGTTTTGCAGGGCGGCGCTGATCGAGCTGCTGGGTTGAACCGTTTGTCTTCATTGGACCGTTGAAGTCAGCTGGTGAAGTTCACGTTCAGCCATCAGATTCACTTCTCTGCTATTGCCGAGTTTGTTCAGTTTTACCTGTGCTCTTTGTAGATTTGTTTGATTGTCCTGCTAGGACTTCTAATCCTCCTAAATGGAGTAAGGAGAAGTCAGCTCAGCCTGTTTGTCCGTATGCCCTGCCTGCCTGACCGCCGCAAAACTCACCTGGACTCCTGGATCTTCGCCTCCCCCGGAAACCTGCAAGGGACAAATACAAAAGTTAGAAAGTTTATCTTCGCTCTACTCACCTGAGGACATATTTTAATGTTTGCTCTGTTGTCCTCTGCAGATATTGTAAAAAAAAAAAAAAAAAATCTACTTCCTGTCCTCTTCAGAATAAAACTGTTAAGCTTACTTGAGTTCCTGAGTGAGTTTTTGGTGTCATCTCTGCAGAACCCTGTTGTAAAGTGCACAAACATGACACTTGGTCAGATTTGGACTAGCCAGTAGCTCATCAGTCATGTAAGATTCTATTTCTCCTAGTTACATTTCTTCTAGTTCAAAGAGCTATCTACAACAGGTAAGATATTAAAAGCTCATAACTTTCGTCAGAAGCCCACTTCAAAATTGATCAAAATATCCCTTTAACAAACCTTGAATAAGGCAACAGAGAGCTGAAAACATTTGTTTCTCAGTAACAGTGCATCCAGTATGCTTTAAACCATTTGTCTCACCGGTTGTTGTTTTTTGTGGATCTTATTTCATCAGACTGTGCTGATAGTTTCCTTTCCTTTTGGGCTCAGAGTGTGGAGCAGTGACAGTCACAGAAATAGAAAAGGCACTGGAGAAGTCATAACAGCATAAAGCGAAATACAATCTGCAGCATTACCGAAGTTATTGTGCAAATTAGATTCAGCCCTCTGAAAAGAGAGCTACTCGTGCAACAGAGCTGACTGGTTTGTGTTCCTGCAGGTCCACCGCTCCCCCAGCTGATTATCCTGAAAGCTGAGACATGTCTGCACACTTGACTGAAGCGCGTGTGCTTTCACACCTGAACATTTACTGTCACTGAAATAAGCTGTCATAGTCCATGCTGCCAGGTAAAAAAAAAGTTTTAGGTGCTGTTACGCTCTGATTTCAAACTGAACACCAGCAGCACAAAGGAGTGACAATTTCCTTCCGGCGTTAATAAGAATCTATTTTCTATAACTAATAAAAAAATATATTGTAACACTGAGAATATATGTGTATGAAGCGAATTCTTATCAGGGACTTTTTTGGCTGTGTGATCCACACATCAAACTTCCAACAAATAAAACAAAATGTTTCTTCCAGAAGCCACCTTGTTTCTTTCTGTGGACCGATGCTGCTCCCTGGTGTCGGAAAAGAGAACAAGAGGAACGTACTTGCAAAAGTCTGGCCACTCCACAGTGAACGCCTCAGTGAAAGACGTTGGTTTGAAAAAGATTTGGTTTTTAATTATATTTGTACAGTTTCAAAATAACAAAAAAAAGACAGAACGATTTAACATCACCGTCTCTAACCCTGTCTGCACAATGTTCAGGGTCTAATTTAGTTAAAGGCTTTTAGTTATTTACATTCTGAGCATCATTTTGCACGAACCACTGATCTGAGATCTGTTTGCAGATTCAGGCTTGTGGTATAGTTTAAGTGGTTTGACTTAAACAACTTTTCAGGACATTTGACTTCTCTCTGACTCTCAGCAACCTTTTTCATGAGTCGTTTCACTGATTTTAATAAAACAAATCAGGAACAAATCATTGGTTCTGTCTTTCCAACTGATTAGCCTTCAGAGCCAAGCCTGTTCAGCATGGCTGCCACAACCAATGCATCTTAGAAAATACATAAAGTGTTTTAATTCAGTCCATTTTTTAGATACTGTGCCTAAATTTGTTGTGATTGTAGCTGAGAGTCATTCCTCACACGTACTCAAAGTAATACTTATTGCTTAAAACTTTAACATCAACTGTTGGGGTCAACCTTGTTTCTCTGTTAGTAAAATATCTCAAGAATCACTGGAAATATTTCAACGACACTTTATGGTAAATTGCTTGCACTTGTATAGCGCTTTATCTAGTCCAAGGTCCCCAAAGTGCTTCACACTACAATCATTCACCCATTCATTCACACATTCACACACTGATGGGGGTAAGCTACATTGTAGCCACAGCTGCCCTGGGGCGGGCTGACAGAAGTGAGGATGTAATCACTGAATTACTTTTATCTGTCTGTATAAGTCAAGATAAACATGAACCAACTCAAGAATGCATATAACTCAGTCAGCTTTACAGATACGTCGTTATGCACGACTTGTGCATAACGTTATTTTCAAGGTTTGACCAACTGTCTGGCCTTCTAAGCCTTTAATGAAATGTATGTTGTTGTTTTTTCACAGCTCAAACACTTATATGGGCTGTTCTGACCTGATCATATTATTTGGATGTCTGTGTTTCTGCAGGTTAACGGGCGCTTCCAACATCCCAGATCTTTCATGCAAATATTGAAAAACACCTATAGGGTGCAATCAATAAATTACTATTTAGAATCAAACTTACATTAAATATGAATGCTCACAACAACTTACATTTTCTAAGATCTCACTACAAGGGGATGTGAGTAAATATCAGAACAGCATAAAAAACACATGTAAAAACTTTTTTTTACTATTATTAGTTGTCATTTTATACTAAACAAAACAGGTTTTCCCACTTTAGAAGGAGCAATTTACACACTTGTTTGGGCATTTTTCTGATTTGTCACAAATTGTGGTGTTACGCCTCTGTTCCCACTTTTTGCAGACACACTCATTTATCACAGGACCTGCAGCCTGAAAGTCACAGTTTCCCTCTTTGAAAAATACCACTAGCTATACAGAGTGTGTCCGTCCTCGGTTTCTGCCACACCGAGCAATGAGGATGGAGACGTTACCTTGGAAACCAGCCACGGCAACAGAGGGAAATTTCCTAATAGAGGGCAGCAGTGATTGCTGACTGGAGAAAAGTGAAGGTCACAGGTGACGGCATCGCTGAAAGCCTGACAGAAACTCTCTGACTTGTGTTGCATCAGCTGCTAGTTGCTCACACACATTCTGTAACACATGCAACACAGTGTGACAGTGAAGGGGCAACGCATTTGGTTTTCAGACATATTTTAATTTGTTTTTACACGTTTTAGTTTAGCATTGCTCTTCGGTGTAGAAAAATATATTTTAGTGCATCGTAAAAGCTACAATTTATCCCAAAACAAGCAGTGCCACATTTATGACTGGGAAAGGAAATATTAGTTTCACTGAAAAGGTACTCTACTGTGGTGTATAAAATATATATACAGTATATATTTGTGTGTTAAAAAGATTTCCGCCTGATGTGACAATTGTTCCGGCCCTGAGGTAACGCTGAAAAGCGAGAGGAAACGTTGGCGGAGCTGCTGGAGATGTGGTCCACCCTGTAGGAGATGGAGTTATAAAAGACAAGGTTACTGTGACCACCTGTCTGTTCATGGAGCGCCTGAGAGGTGGTGCCGCAAGCATCCAGCCCACAGCACACACACGACAGCAAGGTCCTGAATCTGCTCGGCTCAGGGTCAGAACAATCAGCTTCAATAAGTCTGTGGCTGTCTGCAGGAAAAGAGACGAGGCTGATACAGCTGCTGCCCACGTCCATGGGAAGGCTACAAAGACTGCTTTGTCCTTCTTCACTGGTTTCCGCCGCCTTCCTCTCCCCCTTCATCTCCTTCAGCTGCAATTGCTGCTCCTCGTTCCCTTCCTCGGAGCTCAGATCTGACTCATCCAAGCTTACAGTGAGAAACCTGAGCACCACCAGGTTGAGGAAAGCTCCGATGACTGTCAGCCCGACCAAAATGTACGTGAAGCAGAAGGCCACGTAGGGCAGCCGCTCCTGGAGGGCATCGTTCTTCTTCAGGGCAACATAATCCCCAAAGCCGATGGTGGTGAGCGTGACGAAGCAGTAGTAACAGGCATTAAAGAAGGTCCAGTCCTCGAAGTGGGCAAAGGCCGCAGCACCGACGCACAAGGTGCTCACACAGGACAGAAGACCCACCAGAACCATGTTTCCCATAGATACCTCTGTCTTTCTGAAGCCAAGGCCATGCTTGGCTCTGCGCAGGAGGAAGCGGACAAAAGCGTTGATCCTCTCGCCCAGGCTTTGGAACATGACCAGCGTCAGAGGGATGCCCAGAACTGCATAAAACATACAGAAGGCCTTGCCAGCGTCAGTGCGTGGGACAGTGTGGCCATAACCTGCAAAATCACAGTAAGCTGCAGGTTAAACATGGACAAGAACAACTGGTTTATAGAGCTGAGATGTCTGCATTCAATTACAAGAGTCAAGGTTTATGGGGTTTTTTTTCCAAACACTTGTGTACTTCAGTCACTTCCTGATTTCTGATGTTTTATATCAGTCACTCCTAAATATAGCAGCCCTAAGCTAATACATTAATGTCCACAAGTTAAAGATTTTTTTAAAATACTACCAATTTGACAGGACAGGAGTCTGGCCAAATATTCTACTTATTTTGTTTAAGGTGTTATCAAACTAGGAATAAAAATTGAAAAAAAAGTTTTTGCTAGATGTTGACAGAGTAAAAATAATTGTAGAAAGTGATTACCAGGAGCTACAAGGTGTCTTATCTAATGGGCCACTACCAGTTTTACTGTTAACATTCAGTTTAGATGACTGATGTGATGAATCTTATACAGTGGAGCATGTAAAACGGACAAGAAATCTGCTTTATGAAGGGAAACGGACAATAGAGAAGACACGCAGAAATAAAAAAGCTGCGTCAGATCAAACACATTAACACTCTGCCTCTTAACCAATCAGTGAACTTGGAAAAGGATACAAAAAAAAATACAGAGGAGGTTTTTTTTCTGACTTTTCTTGTTTGACTTTGACAAACCTCGTCATGACAGCCTGAATGATTACATTAAATAAAACAGCAGATGATCGAGCTACAGACTGTTACAACTAACTAGGCCTAGGGAGATTTTAAATAAAATACCTCTAAACTGTGAAAGATTTCCTTGCAGTTTAATTCTAAAATATTGTGAGCATATTCACTGTTTATTTCCACCAAGTTAGGTTTTAATAATACTAGAAATGTGGCCTGAAAGTCTTATTTTGGCTGCTTATAAGATTAAAGTTCCACTATAGCAGATGTGTTGATGTCACCAACAGATCAGCTTACTTACTGTAAAGTAAAAAAGTTCACCAGTTGTAAAAAGATAGAGACTCATCATATGACAGGTTTTTTTAGAGACGTAATGATCCTACAGTGTGTTAAAGCTAATTCTTTTCAGCTACCTGCAGTATCACAAGTTTATTTCACTGGTGTTCTTCTAAATATCCAATTTTTTATGGAGTACAGTCTAAGCTTTTAGTGTTAACACTGTGATAATCTCACCATGAATGACTTTCCAAGCATGAAACGAAAAAAACATTAACCCAAAAAAAAAAAAAAAAAATTGCTGAGGTCGACCATCTGGCAGCTGAAAAATGTTAGTTACAGAAAGAGCTAAACAAAAGATAAATAGCTGACAGAAACAAACATTTTATTTTAGTTTGGCCCTGGAAGGGAAAATGGGCAACAATTCTGAAAAAAAAAGGTTGCATACATACAGTTTAATTTTCTGCATAAAATGATCAAACTTTATTTAAACTTTACCTTCTGAACATAAACACCCTGCGAGTGTTTCCACCTACTTTATGTACAGTTAGTAAAATACTTAGAGCAAATATCTCACCCTGAATCACAGAGGTTTAAGTTAAGTGATATTTAACACTATGACACATTTTTAACTCATTTGTTGTTGGCAGTTGTATAAATGCTGTTGGATCCATTTTCATCCAGACATTTGCTGCTGCAGTTATGCTGTTTTTTGTGTGTCCACAAATCAAACTACATTTTTATTACTTAAGCTAAAAACTAATTTAGTTTCGCTGCTCACTCTCTTCACTTGGCTTTACCCTCGGTGATGGTCTCGCCTCGAATAAAGTGTGTAGTTCTGTGCAATAAACCTTTTGCTCTCGTCAAACTTCTCTGCTACACACGAAAGACCCAAATACGTCCAATCTGTTTTAACAAACTGGATAAAGACCAAGTTCTGGAAGCTTAATTCATAATTCTGTTTACATCAAATAGCCTAATATTCCCTTACACCCTTTATTTAGGTGAAGAAGTAATGCCACACGGCCCATGGGTTGCTTGTGTGAAGGTCAGGATCAGTTTACAGTATCTGATAAATACATACTACATTAGTCACTTATTCAGTTTCTGAGATTTTAAATGTTGCCAGAGTTTCTTAATTCAAGAATTACAACAAGCATATATGTAATAGCTGTTTTAACAAATAACTGATCATCCTTCATCATTTTAGTTGAAATTGTGGGGCAGATGGTTTAACTGAAACAGGTTTTTCAACTACTTTGGCCTTTACAGGTGAAAACCCTTTAGGAAATTTCTAACTACAGTTATCAGAAAAATGAAAAGAAGTCATTTCAGGATGTTCTCAGATGAGAACATTCTGTGCTCTTACATCCACCTTTCAAAATCTGATCGGAATAGGTGTGGAACAGCGTTATTAAAAGTCAGAGTGAAGTAATACGTTATGGAATGTCTTTTCCCTCTCAGTCTTAAAGTGTAAGACAGCTTCTCTTGCAAAGAAGCTTCTGCTCTCTCTGAGTTTCATTGCCAGGCCTACAACAGTATGAAGATTACAGTATGTTGTGCTTACCAATGGTGGTGATGACAGTGATGGCAAAATAGAAAGACCCGGTGAACTTCCACTGCCTGCCGCCCCGGTGCTGCTCAGACTGCAGGATGACTCTCTCCATCTGTCTGTAGTCCTCCTCCACAAAGCCGTACTTTGTCTTCAGCTCGTTCAGCTGCTGCTCCAACACTTTCTTCCTGGAGCTCTCGCCCTCTGTCTCCAGGGCGTCAAACACAGCGGCTCCGATGAGCAGGTAGAAAACAACAGAGAGGACGAGGGACAGAGTCCTGATGTTCCGAGCCTTCATCCTTTATCTCCGGGGGAGTGCAGGAGTGCAGCGAGGAGGCACGGGGACAGGGGGGAGCAGAGGGGGAGGGAGGAGGCTGTATTCATCAGTAAAACCTGAATGTGTCTGTGCACCTTTGGCTCGCTGGTGCAGACGGAAGGTGTTGCTATTGGGACTCAACGGGTAAAAAGTTCCATGTTCATGAAAACTCCTGAATGGAGCTGGAAGTACTTTGACCTTTTATTATTGAATGTTTGCTAAGCCTGTGTAAAGATGTTTACACCACGTAAACGGCTCTCTGGCTCTGTTTTATAGTCGCTGACACACGTTTTGTGATCCTGTCCTCAGCTTTTGGGATGTTTTGGCCAGTTCAAGGTGGAAAGGTTATGAACAAGTACTATCTCACCTGTTGTAGATAGTTCTTTGAACAGCTTCAGTTTGAAGAAATAAGAGTTTACTTTCAACAAGACTGACAAAGTGGACTGCTGCCGTCTTAAAGCAACTTCAGTCTCAAAGATTTCACAGCAATTCATGCAAAAGCTGTTTTATAAACTTTTGGCCAACTAATAATTTTAAATTTTATTGTTATTTTTGCAGAAATATTATTCTAATCCTGCTGGAACTGACCCCAGACTGCATTCAAAGTGTCATTTCTCACTGCTGCCTCTATTGGCACTTGCCAATAACAGAATTCTATGTAAATAATTGTAAATGTAAAGGTATATAGCAGAGTTAGGGTCTGTGAAAAAGTGTTCAGGTGAACCTCTTTTAAGTTTTGCAGATTGGACAGTTTGGACTTGACCATGTTCAGACCAGCCATCAGACACAGACTCTATTTCACCAAACTGAGGCCATTCATTACTACAAGTTATTATTACTACAAGTCTTGCCATGAAAAAGCTGTAGGAGTTTGTTTGTTAATAGCAACATTTCTATAAGAGTAAAAGTTCTATAAGTAGTAAAAGCAACGAAATACAATAAAAAGTCAATGAAAATGACCTTTCTGAGGGATATAAAAGCTGTCATGACATTTGGCAAGTTTTAATTAAAAAAAAAAAAAGTGTTTTGCAGTTGTGTTTATGAAAGGTGAAGCTCAAACAGTACATAGCTGTTGAGATTACAGAAATATTACTGTAAAACCAGCTAAAATCATTTACACTCTAAGATACCTTCATAAGTTACCTAAGATATGTTGTAATTGATTAATTGTTTATTCTAATTACTGTTAATTACCTGATTGTGCTTCGGTTAATGCACTTAACGCTGTGGTTTGTTTGTTGTTTGTTTTAATCATTTAAGAGAACAGTTTTAGAGAGTAAAGGAAAGGCATTCACTTTGTTGGTTCAAAGTCTTGATGAACAAAGGCAATGAATGCAAGAAACCCAGTAAATAAAACATACTGAGTCTGAAGAACATCACATTAAACCAATTTAGAACCACAAACCATGAAGCCACTGAATTATCAAAACAATTGAGAGGATATCAAGAAACGCTGTACATATAAAAAAGGTAGGCTATGATTCATATATATCTATATATATATATAGATATATAAATATATATATTTAGGAGATAGACACCAGCTTCCCGCAACACAAAAAGTAAAATGGATGGATGGATGGATGGATGGATGGATGGATGGATGGATGGATGGATGGATGGATGGATGGATGGATGGATGGATGGATGGATGGATGTCCTTAACAGTTGTCTCAAAATCTTCTAATTAATTTTCAGTTGGTCCAACTTTTTAAAAGAAAATTATATTTGCATTATGCACAATATTTTCAAAACTATTCACGTTTTATTTGTAACAATCCTTATTTTAAAAGTTACTGTTTAAGTAATAGTTCAAGAATTTCTTTGCTGAAATGCAGTGAAATAAAAACGTGATAATGCAAAAATGAAAATACTTGATACTTCGATTTTGTACTTAAAAATAGTATTAGTTGCTTTTGACTGTAGTTGTCACTTTCGTTTTGACAAAATTATTATTTCATTTCATTTTACATTCAAGGTTTTCTTCCTAATGAACTTTTACATTTTTACCAGCTGATCTGGATGGAAAATGTTAAAATAACACTTCTAAAGAGGTTGGATTCCTCGGCTCCAGTCAGACAGATTGTGTACAGATGGAGCAAAATCAACAGCCGTGTAACCCTCCTGGGGGGAGGGTCACCCATCAAAAATCTCCCCAAGAATCAGCAGTAAAACACTCTACGTTCCACGCCATCCACTGAGTTTGTAGTAGGTGCCACAAAAACAACGCCATTACTCTCAAAACGTTCAACATAAATGAATAAAATGCTTAGTTTGAGAATTCAGGCTTTTGAAATAAAACAGATACCACAATGTTTGATCATCTTCTTGATTAAACAAAAATCCAAAAACGATATTTCTCTTTTACATTTACAGGTTCGGCTTATATGTGAAATTGTGTGGAAAAAAAAGAAGAAAAAAATGTTTTGGAAATATTTGCCCCGAAGTGCAGAAAACTGTAAAGTCTACAGAACAAGCAGCTGTTAATCACGGCGCCTGCTTTGAGAGCTCTTGGATACACAAGTGTCAGAGTGTCTGCATGCGTTTTATCTATGGCTGCCACACAGAAGAACAGCTGGAACAGCTGGCCTCTTGGCACTATTAGTCTGCGGATAGTTTCACCCTGTGAAGCTGCCATGCGGGGAGTGTTCACACCAAGTGTTACACTCAGTGTTGAAGCTTAAGTAGGTGGCAGCGTTGACCTTTATCAAGCACAGGAGATAGTCGCAGGGTGATTCTACGCCATGCCGATGTCATTATCCAAATCCAATACACGCCATGTGGGAGAGGCAGCAGAGACGTGAGGATATCAGAGGCCAGCGCATGGGGCCTCGTTCGCAGAGCCTCACTGAGCTTCCAAGTGGCATCTGTTGGGTTTTTGCTCGGTGTCGAGGTAATTAGCTCCATGGCAGTGCAATGGGACAATAAGCTGACTGCTGTAGCTCCGAGCTGCAACGTACTTCACTTTCATTTCCAATAAGAAGGACCTATCTGCTTTAGGATGGCAATCCAATCTGTGGAAACTATTCATGCACTAAAGCAGGCCATAAAGAGCCAGAGATCTGTCAGCTAAAATACACATTTATGGCCTTCGCTCCCCTCACAACATATGGCTTTTTCTGTTTTTTGTTTTTTTTAATCAGCCAAAGACTGTATAAGACCTTAACCTGTCTTAGTGCAAACAAGTTAGAAATATATAGTGTTTACCTTCAAAGCAAGGCAGGAATTTTCTCCTCTGGCACTAAATCTAACAGTTTGTTTTACTTTAAATAAGTATTTTTTTTTCCTGAGATTTAGATTTCTCTGTCAAGATAGGCAGCTACACAACTGCTTCTGGGATATCTCATAAAATAAATATAAATTGTAATAATTTAAAACATAAACAGCTTGATCTGAGAGTATTTGATCACTAAGTCAAAAAAAAAAACAGGCATTACGTTTCGGGGCATATTTCACTCAAACAGTGCAATAATTCAAATGTGCTGAATTGTTTTTGTGGCATTAGATGATTCTGTAGCTGATTCCAAGCAAAGATTGTCTTTCACAATGAGAACTTTCTAGATACTAAATACAGCAAAATGATTTAGGAGTCATTCTTTTGGTATAATTTCAATCCTACAGATATAATATATTGAGGAATTTTCTACAGTCCCAATCGGCTCATTGATTGTTTTTAATGGTGCAGAAGGATCTGTGACTTCTTTATTAAGGCCACTGGAGTTTACCATCTCTACCTATCCCTAAAGTAATGATGCTGCTGTATCTGATGTGCTCATCTCATATCTCTGCTCCACGGGACACATCATACATCCTTTTATCTTCCACAGGAAGACATTAAGAACAGGATGTCCACCGACTGGAGTTGAGAAGCTCATCTGTCCAAGTGCAAATGAGGCGGGGAGACATACTGTAAACACGATGCCATCTTTAAACTGATAACAGACAGTGACGCCACGCTAGATAAGAACAGTTATGAAAATCATAAACTACTTGGACACAATGTGTTACGTCCTAAAAAAAAGAAGCTCTGCTTTGAAATAAGTTATATGGCTTTAATGTCATGTAGGTTTATGTTTGTCTGCTTTGCTTGTTA
This sequence comes from Kryptolebias marmoratus, assembly GCF_001649575.2. Taxonomy (NCBI): domain Eukaryota; kingdom Metazoa; phylum Chordata; class Actinopteri; order Cyprinodontiformes; family Rivulidae; genus Kryptolebias; species Kryptolebias marmoratus. The sequence continues at coordinate 22,570,959 of NC_051433.1, forward strand.
AGCATTTGTGTTTGAAATGTGCTTTAGAAATAAAGTGGGGAGAGAAAATGCTTTTTCCTGCCAACCTTTCGAGTAAAGTTAAACGTGTTTGAACTTGAACAATTAAAATGAGTTTGATAATCCTGCACTAAATGATATATACCTATAGAATAATGTAAACAGGACTGTCAGAGTTGCAATGAGTTTATAGGTGGGTGAATGATCTGATCATTTTACTGTTAATTGCAGTAGTCCACATTATTAGCAGAAATAAAGGGTCCCAAAACCAAATTTTGCTTATGGCTTTCCAGACAGTTGTTTTTAAAAAAGGTTCAATTCTCGAGGCTTCAAATGCTCAGCAGCTCCACCTGTTCATCGAAGTCAAATAATGAAAAATATGAGTTTACAGTCAAAAATCTTACAATTATACAATGTTTAAATTGTTTTAAATAGGTTTCTATGGTACTGGAACAACACAACTATAGTTTTTTATTTTTATTTTCTAGTTGGTAGGAATGTAGATGTCCATCTCTAAGAATGGACACACATATTATATATATATATATATATATATATATATATATATATATATATATATATATATATATATATATAATATGTGTGTGTCTGTGCATGTGTGCCTTGTTGACATGAAATTTAAGATGCTGAGAGAATATACAAGGTTAAGACAAATACAAAAGGGTTTTTGGACTTCATATTTCTTTCTGAACTGCAGACAAACCTCAGACCTGTAATTGTTTGACTCATTTCTGTTCTGTTGTACCTTACCAGTGGCATCAGCTGTTTGCTTTGTGTTGCTTCGGTTTGTTTTATTTATTGAATTATTCATTTAATTTTGAGTTTTGTTTTTCAAGTGTTTATAAGAAAACTTAACAAGAGGGTGGAAAAAAGTCAAAGGTCAAGAGCTTTTTTCCAGCTTCTTAAACCTTTCTTTCTTTCTCTCTCCCTCCGACTTGTTTCTGATGGACTCCAGCCTGTCTGGGATTAAATTCAGTGGGGTGCAAATCTGCATGTGAACCGGAGTCAGATCTGCACCTGGAGCGAGGCTTCAGACGTCATCGGTCACGTGATTTGGGGGCTGCAGAAGCCGGGCCTTCCTGCTCGGAGCTTCGGTCTAATTGGACCAATCAGTAGAAGACTGAGAGAAAATGTGTTGTTGTTGTTGTTTTCACAACAGTAAACCAGGCAGATAAGTGGCACAGCGAAGGAACAAAAACAGGCCGGATCACTTCTGGGCGTTACTTGTTCCCAAAGTTTCGATTTCAGAGAAGTGCCTGGCAGAGAAAATGAAAGTGATGAGGAGCAGTCAGCAGGTCCGGGGATGAAGACGATGTTCCGTCGCGCGACACACAAAATGTTCACCTGTCTCAAACGTTTGTCAGACAGAATGTACAGGTCTAAACCTTTTTGCTGGATTAGGGGGATAGCGTCTTGGATTTGGCAAACCCTGTGCTGTATTTGGTCGCGTTTTCTGGCTGTCGGCTTCCTGAAAAGACCAGCTTTGCGTCAGGGCCCGAGTGTTGCTGACTATCGAGTGCCCCCCTCAGATGAGTTATTCTGTGACTATGACTCAACCTGGGAGGCTGAGGAGAGTCAGGAGGAGCCCCGGCCAGTCAGGAGGAGCTCGGCTTCAACGAGTTACAGCATACAGGTGAGGAAAAGCAACAAACACGAGACACGGTGTCACTGCAGGCCCCACTTCCGGTTTGGTTTCTAAGACTCCTAAAGACAACTTTGCCAAGTCTTGTTTCTAAAATGACTGTAATGTGTTTCCTTCTGCAGTACAAGTTCAGCAGGTTTAAGAATGCTGCTAGAGACATGCATAACTACAGGCATGACTATCCAGTGAGTCAAACACACACACAGCTGATTTCCATCTGGAAACCATAAACATGTTGCTTAATTTCTATAACATATTCACTGTTTTCCACAGAAGTCAAAACATAATCAAAGCTGGGAACAACAATCACGTGTATGTACTGACGCCGTGCTTTTAAAGTGACTTGTTATGTGATTTTTTTTAATTACGTTAAAGTTGCATTATTCTTCTCTTCGATAGGATGACATGCCCAACTTAAAGTTCTACCTCGGAGAGCAGAGGTGTTTACCGGACGGTAGGTCTGCTGCTGACACTCTGGATGATGTGCATGACTGAAAGGGACGAGGATTGTACAACTGCAAAATCAGAAAAGCTTGTTGTTGTTTTGTTAGTTTTAATCTTCTGCCACTGAAGGAGAGAGGCAGTAACATGTCTGCCTGTGTCTGCATGTTTGTCTGTAGTGTTGTCAGAATATCTGCAGGGATTTAAATGAAGCTCTCAGGAAGTAATCATTGCACGCACGTCAACAACTGACTGACTGTTAGAGTCATGCCCAACTCAAGATGGCCGCCACAGCTAATCCACATTAGCCAACACAAGTGTCTATAAAGTAGACCAGTGGCATCCAATCCTGGTCCTGGAGGGCCTCTATCCTGCATGTTTTAGATGTTTCCCTGCTCTTCAGCAGGTCTTGGAGTTCTGCAGAAGCCTGTTAATCACTCAGACAATCAAATCAGGTGTTTCAAAACAGAGAAACACCTAAAACATGCAGGATAGTGGCCCTCCAGGACCAGGATTGGACACCCCTGTAGTAGACCATACACTTTCTACACTCCCATCCTAAGATGGGATGTATTATGGTATGGCGCCATCTGTCTGTCTGTGGATAATTTCTTGTTTGAACTCTAAATTAATAACCATTTAAAGGGGACTTATAATGTTTTTTGAACAAGTTAGGATAGGTCTGTACAAAACATGTTCATTACATTTAAAACACAAAATCATTCTCAGATATTGAGATTTCACCTGATCAGTTCTGCCTGTTTTGAGCTCAGTGCAGAATGAGCAGTTTTAGGGCGATGTCATCATTATGCAAATTAGCTGCTGTTGGCCACGCCCCCACTCACCCAACACCCGACACCCCACTAATGCACTACATTAAAAAACATAAAAACTCTCTGACGGATTAAACGCTGCGGATCTGACGCACGTTGATATTGTTATTGAATCAAACTCTGAGGATTCTGGTTTTTGGGATAGCGGCAATCAGCGGGTCCAAACCCGAAAAGTGTCCGGACAGATGCCTGGCAAAGATCAGTTTTATTTTAATTTTTTCTCTTTTATTAACATTGTTCTAAATGTTAGTTTAGACAAACCTACCGTGACTTCAACAGTGTTCCTGGGACAGCTCAGCTGTTCAAACTACAACTTTCTTTGGCATTATCACAGGAACATTGCCATCAAAAATAAAATGAAGCCACGCAGCTCTGTTCTCCGTGACTAGGAGAACATGCACATGTTCTATATTGCAGCTGACAATAAAACATTTTCTTTTTCTAGCAGACATTGTGCAGCAGGCTAATGAGAACTTGCATTTGTTGTCAGGTGTCTACATATCTGAAATCCACAATAATTGGAGGGGAGATTATTACAAACTAGAAACTGTGCACACCTATATTCAGTGGTAAGCTACTCTTTGATTCCGACTGTTAAGTCAAATATTTGGTTGTGATTTGTAATGAAAGTTTTCCTTCCAAGGTTGTTTCCTCTGCAAGAACCGGGGATGAACTCTCGGGCCAGCACACTGACAAAACAGGAAATTGCGGTAACCTGGTGAAAGAGAGCAGGTCAGTTTTTGAATGAGCCTGACTTTTTCCAGTTCTCACTGAAGTTCTGCGTTTCCTTCAGGATTTTCGCCGAAGCGACCTGGCGAAGGAAAATCTGCTGAAGTCGTACAAGCTCATGTTGGATTTCTACGGCATTGAGTTGGAAGATGAGACAACAGGAGCGGTGAGGAGATCAGCGAGGTGGGAGGAAAGATTTGAGAACCTTAACAGGTAAATGATCTGCATTGTAAGAAAACTGTTTAATAAAAGTGGGAGAAAACAAAAAAAACTCCAAGCAATCTTTTTAAATGTGGCTATTTTGCAGACGCACACATAACAATCTGCGCATCACCCGCATCCTGAAGTGCCTGGGAACCCTGGGGTACCCTCACTACCAAGCCCCTCTGGTCCAGTTCTTCCTCGAACAGACTCTCGTCCACAGACAACTTCCAGATGTCAAGGAAAGCGTCCTCAGCTACTTCATGTTTGCCGTCCTCGATAGGAGCGAGCGCAGGAAGCTTGTGGAGTTTGCCTACATGAACTACACTCCTAAAGAGGAGTTTGTGTGGTGCCCAAAGAAAATCCAGAGGGTGTGGTCTCGGATGCAAGTCGAAGCGCCTGCTGCTGAGTCTGATGGTGATGCTGAAGCCGGAGAAAACAAGCGCGAGGAACTGACTGATAAAACTAGCTTTGGAGGAGTCGTGCAAAGTTATCCTGCATGTAGAGCATTCAGCGAAGAAGTTTAGATGCTAGCTTTACTGACCTGCACACAATAAATGAGCGAATGTTTCTGTAGTTCTTCGTTTTACTACATATTTGGGATGTTTAGTTTATAACCTCATGTTCTTTACACTGTCCCAGAGGTGCATGGTGTGGCACAGACACCAGACACATGAACTGTCTGAACTGCTCACCAAGGATTGTCATTAATAAGCTGTACTGTTTCTAAACTTTACTCTTTATGAAGTTCGTGTTTGTTTTGATTATTCAGATACTTTTTAATCCAAGACCTGTCGTGCATTTTTTCCTTTTAAAAATAAGATTGCATACTCTAATTGGATTTGACTTTTTTGTTTTTGCTAAGTTTCTGCATCACTATGTTGCATTTTCTGTTTGATCCCAGAGAAAGATGCATTTTACACACAGCCATCTGTGAGTGGTACTGATTTAAACACTTCTGACGGCCGTGGATTATTATAAAGAATTTGACATCTTTAGGGTGATGAGTTTTTGCAGAATTAAATTGTTTCCAACCTTTCTGCTCATTTCCCTGACTTCTCGTAGCTCTTGTGAGGGCACACGGGCATCAAACTGTGCTCATAATGCTGCCTAACTAAACTTAAATATTAAAAAGTATAAGCTGCGATACCAAAAGTTATTAAATATAATGTTCATCACTGTAACGGGTACATGTCACTGTCAGCTGACTCCATACAACCGCTTGTGTTAACCAAAGTAAAACAAAACAAAAACAACACAAACTTCAATAAACAGGTTTAATCAGTTTAGCTGAAACAAAATCCGGACATTTCATTACCACAAAGTATGTCTGGGGTGTATACTGTCCATAGAAGTCTTTTAGTTCAAAGTTGCTCAGCACGGACTCAGTTGTGTGTTTCAACCGTCCCATTATCCACCTCAGATATATGGCTTTTATTTGTTCCACATAGAAAAGTATGATTAAAAACGTCAGTATCTACACAAATATGTTCATATTTACATGTTGTAAATGGAGCTGTTTTCAGTGACATTATTTTCTTTAAAAATGTTTCAACAAGAGAATGGTACGTGTATCAGGACTCGGCAGCCTGCTCGTGTATCGTACAGAAGCAACTTAAGTGGACTTTTTTTTTCTCTCCTTAAAGGTGATGAAACAAACAGAAATGTTAAAGTGACAAAAGATGAACATCTAATGCTTCGAATCCTTCTCAATCAGTACAGAACTGATAGAAAATGTGTTGTTGTTGTTTCCACAACAGTAAACCAGGCAGATAAGTGACGCAGCGAAGCGACAAAAACAGGCCGGATTGTTGTGGAATTTTCTTTAACAAGAGGACAACAGCGAGTTCTGTCTTTCAGGATTTTATTGAAAGCCTGAGAAAACATTCTGCAGACCAAAGAGAGTGAACAGAATGAAATCTGCCCACACAACAGGTTGCTCTTCCTTTATACCTGCTTGTACATTTGGTAACTTTCCACACAGTCAGGAGGGGTCAGGGGGGAACAGAAGGGTTAAGATAAACTGATCAAGAGGAGGTAATAAAACATGAGGTAACAACAGACTTCCTGGCCCCTGCACCCCGGAGTCCTATAAAGATAAGATGAAAGGCATTCTAGCATTCTGAACTAAATCACGGTGACATGAATGCTCTGTGTTTTTCCACAACTCACAAGCAGCTTACATGTATCAGTCTTAACTCACATATAGCAGAGATTGAAGATATTTCCCATTACAGGATCATTTCTGGGCGTTACTTGTTCTGAAAGTTTGGATTTCAGAGAAGTGACCCCAGGGGCACAACTACCTACTTTCTGAGGGGCATGCAGACACATTACAGGCGCAAATCCCCCCTCCCCTTACTTTTTTTTCAGTGCATATAAATCTTATTAATTCGTGGACTTACAAAATACAATACCTGATCTTGGATATGGCCTATCAGAATATTCTTGTAGGCCATTCTCAACCATGCACTGCTTCAATGAGTCCCCCACTTCCTGTGGTGAAGGCCTCTCAGATGGATCTTCTGAGTCAGGCCTTGCCCCAGCCCTCTCCTCTGCACCTCTCTGTTCCTCTCCCTCCTCTTCATCATCATCTTCACCTCTCTGTTCCACATTCTCCACTGTGGTGACTGACTTGCCATGTCTGCCTGAACTCATTTTCCCAAAAGGAGTAGTGGAATTATTCCTACCTGATGTCATCTCTGGTCTCCTCTACAGCAGCTGATCACCGACCTCATGTCTGTCTCCTTCATCCCTTGCCTGTGTTCTTCTCCTCTAAGTCACATGGTCGAACAAGTATTATTTATTAGGTTTGAATAAATTACACATCTTACTAATGCACTTTTTCAATATAAATACTATTTTAAAATGAATCACTTGGTGTTAAGTGGCTGATCCTACACTTCCAGCTCATATTGGACCAACCTGTCTCCTTCCTGTCTGTCCTGATTCTTTCTCTCCATCCTCACAGCTGAATGACAGGAACTTTGTGTTCAGAAGGTTTTAATATACAGCAGTCAAACCACATTAAAAAAACATGAAATTTTCATTTTAAATGATATCCTTGTTAGATATCAGTTACTGATTGGAGGCTTCATCTGGTCAGATTCATCACAACAGCTCTGTAGAGTTATATCCCAGTGGAGACATTTAAACTCCCAACTTCTATAATGTATCCGCTTTACGATTCAACAAATGATTACTGTCTGAACAAGAAAATAACCACACACAAGTTCCTTCATGGGCGCAGATGGCACTGGGGACCAGGGGTACATGACCCCCCCCCATCCCTCCCTACAAGTACAGAATTACCATCGCCGGTGAAATCAATGATTATTGTTCAGTTAATTTGACTAATTTACATTTAAGTGTGCATAGAGAGCCTGTTTGTGTGAAGACTAATGCTGTGTTTCAGTGGTACAAAAATTCAACAATCCCAGATAAAAAATAAAAAAAAACACTTATTCTGTTGAAATCATTTGCTGATAGATTGATCGCCCCCAATTCAAAAATCCTGTCTGCGCCCCTGAGTTCCTTCATTTTTCTTGTCATGATCTGTTACATTGTAAACACTGATCAGTACACAGCTGTAACTTGTCATTTTACTAGTAACTAGTAGCTTTAGCTGACCTGAATGTTTCCAGGCCTCCTCTTGATGCTCTCACAGAACTGACCTGCTGTCTTTCAGACACTTTGAAAAGAATTCTTTCATCCCTAAAACATCTTTATCCCTCTCCCCTCTTCCAGTTTTCTTTTCTGCCCTTACATCTTTAAAGCTCCCTGTCATCAGAAGACAACACGACTCAAATGGAAACAATCGTGCTGGAGGGGAGCGCGCACTGGAGCGTCTATAGTGTGTGTGTGTGTGTGGGGGGGGGGGG
>NC_051433.1:22578759-22613268 GCF_001649575.2 Kryptolebias marmoratus
GGGGGGGGGGGGTAATCAGTGACGTGTCTCTGTTATTGGGCATTTAATTTACTCATGCACACACAGCTGTAAATACAGAAATAATTTCCCTGTCATCGTTTTGGCGCCCCCTCCAGCGCTCCTGTGCGCCGCGTACAGCGCATACCCACTTTTTGCGCCACAGAGTGACCCTGGAAGAGAAAATGAAAGCGATGAGAAGCAGTGAGCAAGTCTGGGAGGAAGACACTGTTCCACCCCGCGAAACACAAAAATGTTCATAGGTTTGTCAGACAGAATGTACAGGTCTAAACCTTTTTGCTGGATTAGGTGGATAGCCTTTTGGATTTGGCAAACCCTGCGCCGAATATGGTCGCGTTTTCCGGCTGTCGGCTTCCTGAAAAGAGCAGCTTTGTTTGGGGAGAGGAGCGAGGAGCGGCAGCCTGGCCCCGGCGTGGCTGAGGAAGAGTTTTTCTGTGACTATGACTCAACCTGGGAGGCTGAGGAGAGTCAGGAGGAGCCCCGGCCAGTCAGGAGGAGCTCGGCTTCAACGAGTTACAGCATACAGGTGAGGAAAAGCAACAAACACGAGACACGGTGTCACTGCAGGCCCCACTTCCGGTTTGGTTTCTAAGACTCCTAAAGACAACTTTGCCAAGTCTTGTTTCTAAAATGACTGTAATGTGTTTCCTTCTGCAGTACAAGTTCAGCAGATTTAAGAATGCTGCTAGAGACATGCATAACTACAGGCATGACTATCCAGTGAGTCAAACACACACACAGCTGATTTCCATCTGGAAACCATAAACATGTTGCCTAATTTCTATAACATTTTCATTGTTTTCCACAGAAGTCAAAACATAATCAAAGCTGGGAACAACAATCACGTGTATGTACTGACGCCGTGCTTTAAAAGTGACTTGTGTATTTTTTAATCACATTAAAGTTGCATTATTCTTCTCTTCAATAGGATGACATGCCCAACTTAAAGTTCTACCTTGGAGAGCAGAGGTGTTTACCGGACGGTAGGTCTGCTGCTGACACTCTGGATGATGTGCATGACTGAAAGGGACGAGGATTGTACAACTGATAACTCTTTTACAAAGAAATGTCAAACTGCACAGCTAAACACCACATGGGTCATTTACTTCTGATAACTTGCATTTGTTGTCAGGTGTCTACATATCTGAAATCCACAATAATTGGAGGGGAGATTATTACAAACTAGAAACTGTGCACACCTATATTCAGTGGTAAGCTACTCTTTGATTCCGACTGTTAAGTCAAATATTTGGTTGTGATTTGTAATGAAAGTTTTCCTTCCAAGGTTGTTTCCTCTGCAAGAACCGGGGATGAACTCTCGGGCCAGCACACTGACAAAACAGGAAATTGCGGTAACCTGGTGAAAGAGAGCAGGTCAGTTTTTGAATGAGCCTGACTTTTTCCAGTTCTCACTGAAGTTCTGCGTTTCCTTCAGGATTTTCGCCGAAGCGACCTGGCGAAGGAAAATCTGCTGAAGTCGTACAAGCTCATGTTGGATTTCTACGGCATTGAGTTGGAAGATGAGACAACAGGAGCGGTGAGGAGATCAGCGAGGTGGGAGGAAAGATTTGAGAACCTTAACAGGTAAATGATCTGCATTGTAAGAAAACTGTTTAATAAAAGTGGGAGAAAACAAAAAAAACTCCAAGCAATCTTTTTAAATGTGGCTATTTTGCAGACGCACACATAACAATCTGCGCATCACCCGCATCCTGAAGTGCCTGGGAACCCTGGGGTACCCTCACTACCAAGCCCCTCTGGTCCAGTTCTTCCTCGAACAGACTCTCGTCCACAGACAACTTCCAGATGTCAAGGAAAGCGTCCTCAGCTACTTCATGTTTGCCGTCCTCGATAGGAGCGAGCGCAGGAAGCTTGTGGAGTTTGCCTACATGAACTACACTCCTAAAGAGGAGTTTGTGTGGTGCCCAAAGAAAATCCAGAGGGTGTGGTCTCGGATGCAAGTCGAAGCGCCTGCTGCTGAGTCTGATGGTGATGCTGAAGCCGGAGAAAACAAGCGCGAGGAACTGACTGATAAAACTAGCTTTGGAGGAGTCGTGCAAAGTTATCCTGCATGTAGAGCATTCAGCGAAGAAGTTTAGATGCTAGCTTTACTGACCTGCACACAATAAATGAGCGAATGTTTCTGTAGTTCTTCGTTTTACTACATATTTGGGATGTTTAGTTTATAACCTCATGTTCTTTACACTGTCCCAGAGGTGCATGGTGTGGCACAGACACCAGACACATGAACTGTCTGAACTGCTCACCAAGGATTGTCATTAATAAGCTGTACTGTTTCTAAACTTTACTCTTTATGAAGTTCGTGTTTGTTTTGATTATTCAGATACTTTTTAATCCAAGACCTGTCGTGCATTTTTTCCTTTTAAAAATAAGATTGCATACTCTAATTGGATTTGACTTTTTTGTTTTTGCTAAGTTTCTGCATCACTATGTTGCATTTTCTGTTTGATCCCAGAGAAAGATGCATTTTACACACAGCCATCTGTGAGTGGTACTGATTTAAACACTTCTGACGGCCGTGGATTATTATAAAGAATTTGACATCTTTAGGGTGATGAGTTTTTGCAGAATTAAATTGTTTCCAACCTTTCTGCTCATTTCCCTGACTTCTCGTAGCTCTTGTGAGGGCACACGGGCATCAAACTGTGCTCATAATGCTGCCTAACTAAACTTAAATATTAAAAAGTATAAGCTGCGATACCAAAAGTTATTAAATATAATGTTCATCACTGTAACGGGTACATGTCACTGTCAGCTGACTCCATACAACCGCTTGTGTTAACCAAAGTAAAACAAAACAAAAACAACACAAACTTCAATAAACAGGTTTAATCAGTTTAGCTGAAACAAAATCCGGACATTTCATTACCACAAAGTATGTCTGGGGTGTATACTGTCCATAGAAGTCTTTTAGTTCAAAGTTGCTCAGCACGGACTCAGTTGTGTGTTTCAACCGTCCCATTATCCACCTCAGATATATGGCTTTTATTTGTTCCACATAGAAAAGTATGATTAAAAACGTCAGTATCTACACAAATATGTTCATATTTACATGTTGTAAATGGAGCTGTTTTCAGTGACATTATTTTCTTTAAAAATGTTTCAACAAGAGAATGGTACGTGTATCAGGACTCGGCAGCCTGCTCGTGTATCGTACAGAAGCAACTTAAGTGGACTTTTTTTTTCTCTCCTTAAAGGTGATGAAACAAACAGAAATGTTAAAGTGACAAAAGATGAACATCTAATGCTTCGAATCCTTTTATCCTAGAAGGAAAAACAAAATGTTGAAACTTAACAAAATACTGTTCATCCACATGTAAGGTGATATCTGACTGGGTGGAGGTTTAAGAACAATAAAAAGTGAGATCTATAAACCCGAGACTAGGAGGTGCCCTTGTCAGTGTCTGCACTCTTGGCTTTCTCCTTGGACGAATCATGTTTGTGTCTTTTCTCCTCTTTCTTTTCTCTGCTTCTGCTCCTTTCCCGACGATCTCGGTCTCGGTCTCTGTCCCGATCTCTCTCTCTCTCCCTTTCCCTGTCCCGATCTCGTTCTCTGTCTCGGTCCTTGTCTCTGTCCCTTCCGCGATCTTTCCCACGATCCCGATCTCTGCTCCTGGATCGATCTCGCTTTCTGTCCCGCTCACGGTCTCTGTCCCGGTTTCGTGCCCTGTCCCGATCGTGGTCTCTCCGATCAGAGTCCCTACCTCGGTCTCTGTCACTCTCTCTCTCCCGGTCTCCCTCTCTCTCCCTGTCTCGGTTTCTGTTACCCTCTCTCTCCTTGTCTCGGTCACCCTCTCTGTCCCTGTCTCGGTTTCTGTCTCCGTCTCGCTCCTTGTCTCGATTCCTGTCTCCGTCTCGCTCCTTGTCTCGATTCCTGTCTCCCTCTCGCTCCTTGTCTCGATTCCTGTCTCCCTCTCGCTCCTTGTCTCGATTCCTGTCTCCCTCTCGCTCCTTGTCTCGGTTTCTATCGCTCTCTCGCTCCCTGTCTCTGTCTCTCCTTTTTTCAGAGTCTTGATCTTTGTGTCGCTCTCCCTCGGTCTCCTTGTGTTTCTCGCTGTCCCTCCCTCTGCTGCGGTCCCTTTCTCTGCCACGTTCCTGTTCCCGGTCTCGGTCTCTTTCTCTGCCTCTGTCCCACTCGTGCTCTCGGCTCCAGCGCTTTCCCGGTCCCCTGTCCCATGACGACCGGCCTCCGTGTGGTCCTTCCTTCTCTCTTTCCCTCCGTCGGTCCTCAGAAAGTTCTCTCTGTCTCTCCTCAGAGGACTGTGAGGAGCCAGGACCGAGTTCTCGGTGTCCCACGTCGAAGCGACTCAAACGCTCTCCGCTGCGAGGCTCTATCTCTTCACGGGTGGTGCTGCTCCTCCTCCTCATTTCAGGGGAATGGCGGCGCCAGTGGTCTTCTCTGTGCATGTCTGGGCTGTGGGTTTCATGGCGACCTGGATGACCATGCAGTTCATCTGCAGGGGTCGGCAGCAGTGGCACGCTGTGGCGAATGAGTCTAGGCTCATCTGAATGCCAATCAAAGCGATACCGTTCTGAATGCTGAGAAAGGTGGGGTCTATTATCCTGAGCTGGGGGACCTCGATGCTCATCAAAAGACCCTCTGTGTACTGGTGAAGATGGTCGCTCAGAGCTCCCATATTGGCTAAGCGGCCTAAAGTGCTGTCCACTTAATTCGCCAATGGGAGGCGGGCCTCTTCTGTCCTCATACTGGTTAGATGGAGGTGCTCGGTAAGGAGGGCCTGGCAGAGGACCCTGATTGTCTTTTAAAATGTGGTGGGCAGTTGGATTCTGGTCCACATTTGGATTGAACGAGTTATTGGGGATGTCTTTGTGATAATGCTGCTCACCATACTGGGCTGGTGGGGGACCCCGGGGCCCTGGGAAGATGCTTGAAGGCGGGAGTCTGTTATCGAAGTGTCTTGGTGGGGGTGCTGTGAAAGGCGGAGGTGGCGGTCTGTTCGCAGAGAAATTAAAAGGAGGTGGACCAGGCAATCTCGGTGGAGGGAGGTTGTTCTGTTCAAATGAAAGAGGCGGGGGCAGGCCAGGAGGGGGGGCTTGCTGTCCAATGTGCTGAGGGACAATAGAGGGGTCAAACATTTGTGGTGGGGGCCCTCTTTGAGCAACTGGAGGGAATGATGGTGGTGGTCCTCTGAGTGGCATAATATTCTGTGGCGGTGGTCCAGGAAGTGGCTGCTGTGTTGGTGGCCGGGTGCTTGCCCACTGGTTCTGGTAGGGAGGGTACGAGGACGAAGGTGGGCCATAATGTTGACTGCTGTCACCTTGCAAGGGCAGAGCGCCACGTACAGGGAGAGAAACATGGATTGGAGGGGGGCATTGCATAGAAGGGGGACCTGACATTGGAGGAGGACCCTGCATGGGTGGCAGCATGGATGCAGGTGGTGGCCTCATAATCAAGTTCTGTCCCTGCATGGGATGGGATGCAGTGAAGCCGGACGGGGGTGGAATGTCAGCGGGAGGTCTGTACTCGTTCTCAAAGCTTGGAGATGACATGTGATGTGTCGTGTGACGTGCGTGAGCGTCAGCTGCTGTGCTCTGAGTGAGTACCGGGATTGTAGAAGCCATTGTGAATGAGTCTCTAGATTCTCTGTAATAACTTGTAGATGGTGCATCTTGGCTATTTTCATCATACTCTGAGTCTTCAGCAGGTTTTAAAATACTAGCAGCATTGGGCCAAAGGCTGTACTTGTCCACTTCTGCTTCCTCCTTATCTCGCTCTTCCTTAGTTGTAACGTTTTTGTTATCCATGTAGTTGGCTTCCAAATCAGGTTCCAACTCCTCTCCTAATAAAGGAATTGACACCACCTCGTTGTCTGATGGCATGAAAGGTAGAGTCTCAGTTTCCTCTTCCTCGTGAGGCAATGAAGTTTCTTTGACTTGAGAAGAATCAACACGTTCTTCTGTATTAGGCCGCTCTGACTCTTGTGCCACAGGCTGCGAGAGAGGAACAGGATCAGTCACAGGAGCAGACGACTCCTCTTTGTCCTCAGGCTCATCGGATGGTTGCTTTTCACCGACAGATTGTTGAAGATCCCTGCTCTGTCTTGGATCTCTCTTCTGGTTGATCAGGGGGCCAGCTGATGATGACTTGACCAGTTCTTCAACCTTCTTGCCGAGCTGAAGCAGCTGACTGTTGACCAAAAGCGACGTGATAGGCTGAGCTGCAACTGTTTGTGGAAGCGTCAAAGAGGCCGTGGACGACGTTTGCTGTTCTAATTGTTTCTGCAGTGCCTGCTCTCCAATTCTTTTGAGGTTTTCCAGGATCTGTTGTGGATTAGTTGCACTTTCATTTACAGGTTTAGCTTGATCTGGTGCCAAGGGTTTAACCTCATCAAAAATGGAGTCATCCTCTGGGTCGTATGCCACATCATCAGTTTCACTGCCCACCACCTCAGGTTGTTTAGAGACCTCTGGTTGGACCAAAGCCTCAACAGGCTTCTTGGCCACATTATAGCCCCTACTGGGGTCATACTCCTCTTCTGGGTCATATGGTCGGTCATCTTCATCCTCCTCCACTGGCTTCTCCTTCGGATTTTGTGTAAACTGGCGCACAATGGGGTCTAACATTGTAGCAGGGGTGGGGAGCTCTCCAGGTTGATCGGAAGGAGAGTTCGACGCCTCCGAGTCATGTTTTTTGCTCTTAAAGAGCGTGTTGAGAATGGTCTGGAGAGGACTGGCGGCTGCTACAGAGGCAGCAACAGAGCTGGACACAGATGGAGAATCCTTGGTGGAAGTAGCAAATGAAGCTGCAGCTTTAACAGATGACAGCAGAGAAAGAACTGATGAAGCAGTCGCGGTGCTACTGGGAGTCTCAGAAGAGCCAGTTGGAGGTGATCCAGGGGGAGTTGTGCTGAAGGGGATTTCAAGACACTGCCGTGTGCTCTTGTCTACTTTCACTGTGGAGGACGGTTTTGAGAGTCCAGTTTCGTCTGCTTCTTTGATTTGAGTCTTGGCTCGTTTCTCCTCAGGTTCAAGCAGCACACCAGCACGTTTTCTGTCCTTCTGACAAATCAGCAACCCTAGGAGGAGGTTGGGACGAGCTGGCTCGAGCCCTGTAATAAAAAACAAAACAAAACAGAGGAATCAAAAAAAACAAAAGTATCATTTTTCTCCTAATGAAATCAAAATAAACAAAGTACAAAAACACAAAAAATGTATTGAGGGCATTGAAACTTAAAGAAATGGAGTAGGCAACAATTCAGCTGTTGTTAAACCTGCTGACAGTCATTAGTAGGTTTTTAATGTTGAAATAGTTTTTGCAGATGTGGTCCTCAATGCAACCAGTTAACTGGTGTTAGTCAAAATTGTATGACTATTATTTAACTTTTCCATAGGTATGTAATTACATATTCCTTTAAATTTATTTGATTTGATCAAAAATCCAAATCTTGAACTTGTGTTATTATTTCACAATTTATTCACACAGAAAAATTCAGTATTATTAACTGATCTTTCTGCTTAAGATGAATTTGCTCTTTGGAAGATATATTTAAAAACATCTGAACTCCTTTTAGTAGGTTGCAGCAGGTTTTGAGCGAAAGCCTAATGGGGAAAAAAAAGACTCACAGCTTGCACTATAGCAATTTATTTATCCTTCATGTATTGATTGGTCATTTCAAGGCGACTCTTAACAAACAACGGACTGAAACTGGCCTAAAAAGGCACCGACCTGCAGTGCAAACGTCTTTATTTGAAATGTGCTATACGAAGTCAATTCACAGAAGAAAACAGAAGCTGTTACAAGAAGTGTGAGTGCCCCCTACAGTAAGAAACACACTTTATTCTTTAGAAAATGTGCATTAAATATCCGTCTGTGCATACTGCTTACCATTTATAATTAACCTGTAAATTATGCATTGTTTATTACCAACCTGAAAATGACATGCTATCTTTACTTACAGTTTGTTAATATGTAAAATGTTTAAATTCTGCCATCTACTGCACTACTCTGGGTCCATACTGTCTTTATTGGCTCTCTTTACTGTTACAAACTTTTTTTTAAGAAGCTTGTTTTAAGTTTCATTTTTATTCTTCTGCTTTAATTTTATTCTTGCTTTTTAATCTTTATACTGCACACGCTTTTTAAAAATTCTCAAGTAAAGAGACAAAAAAATAACATGACTAGAAATCATTTCCAAACAAATTGCACCCTTGACTAGATTACACTCCCTTCTTAGCGCTTACCTGGTCCATCAAACGGTAATAGTTTTGAAGGTAAGGGATCCTTTGAGCCCAGTGGGATGAGATAAAGGTCTTTGATCCGGCGGTTGTTGTTGGCCACCACGCCAAATCTCTTTCTGCTGCTGAAGTAAGAAAAGAGAGAGACATATGCTACCTCTTCCTCCTCTGTGGCCGGGTGGAAACGGATCAGACAAAGCTCCTGTAAATAAGAGGGGGGGGAGGACGACAGTTAGGCACTACAAAGTATTTAACATGAAAAATTTAGCCCTTCTACAAGTCAACCTGTGTGTTTACAAACCTTGGAGAGTGAAGTTTTTAGCTTCCCAACATAGTCCCATACGGTGTTTGGAGATATCCGACCTCCCACATGAATGGTGTCTGGCAAATCCTGCATAAAATTTACAAAGATGTTAATTACAAACTCAGAAACTGTAAAAGTAATCGACAACCCTTTAAAAGCTTTGGCAAATACCTCTTTAAGGTGTTCAAAGGATCCTGAAACCAAGTAAGCCTTGGTCGCAAATTTAGCGACTGAATGCATGTTGACAAATCCTTTCCATATTGTTTCCTGACCGTGGAGGAAGATTGCAGTTTCCCCCTCAAGAGGAGGCTCTGATGTACTGTAAAACCAAAAGCATGTTTCTTTTAGACAAGTTTAAGATGTTGTTTTATTTACAAAGCTTTTCCCATTTATTGTAAGACAATATTGCTGATCTTAGCATGCATTTTGCTAACACACTAATATCAAGAGGAATGTTGCAGAGACGGTATTTCTTAATAAGAGGAAAAGCTCAATGAGATTTAGCACCTTTTTGTTGAAGATTTGGCCACAGCCACTGATGGTGGTGCAGCTGGGGGCATTGGTAGGAGCACTTTCGCTCCTACCTCCACGGGAGCAGTTACAGGAGCTGGCAGCAGCGGCTCTGCTGGACTGGCGTTCGGTTTCTCTGGGGCTGTCTGGGCAACACTGGCACCAGATGTGTGCCTGGCCATGCGGGGGTCTCTGCGAGTGATGCTTACAGAGGAAACGGTGGGGCTGACAAGTACAGGGGTCTGAGCCGGAGGTGCCAAGATGCTGGGTTCCCCCTGACAGGGCTGTAGTTGGGATTCAGGAAGAGACAGCTCCATGCTGGACTGACATGGCGGAGGGACTGAATGCTGGTATGTCACAGCGTCTTGGTGAGGGTAGGCTGAGGGCCCCTGTTGACTGACAGGAGACACGTCCCCTGGCCTGGACGAAACAGACTCCTGCCTGGGTGGCTTAGAGTCAGGCTTTTTAGTGAGTCTGGCTTTTTTGGCTGCGGGCTCATCTTCTGCTTTTTGCCCTAGAAAGCAAGATTTTAAGACATCATTATGATTCTATATATCATACATTTGACCCAAAAGCAGCTTTACTTTCAAATCTTCAAGTAAAGATTTTTTTACCTGTGCATATTTTACAGTTCAGGTCAAACAGATGGGTCTTGTGCTGAGAGGTGGTGTCTTTGAGCATGCTGCTGAAAACATCCACCACACTGCTGCTACTGCTTCCTTCAACTGCAGAGGACGGAGCTGAAGCTGAAGGAGTGGAGCCAGACTCATCTTGGTCCTGAGGACACGTCCGAAAGATTTCAGGTCAAGCTTCTGATGAAGTTGAACCGATGACAATCGCTCATGCAACAATTAAAACACCCATATCAATCACATACACATGGCTGCATTTTTATCTGCGAGAGTGAGCTAAAGACAGAATTTGTGCAGGAAAGGACAGCGGGCTAAGTTACATTAGTTGTCAAACCTTATCAACTTTCCTAGTTCTGTCTGTCTGAGCACAAGCATCATGCAAGATGAAAATAAGGCTTGCCCCCACTTACTGAAGCAGAACCCAAGTGAGAAGACGAAGCGGTGGTAGAAATACATACATCTGGATCAGATGATGGTGGAGCATCTTCCATATCTACGCTGTGGGAGCCATGCCTGTTTCTGAGCTTGGACTGCCCTGAATGGGACCTTGAACTGGCAGACTGACCCTGCATATGAAAACCAGATCACAAATGCACTTTAATGCTCTAAAACATACATTGTTTTTAATGATCATAAAAGCTCCACAGTTAGTCCTTGGTTACATCACGTTACAACAGATGTTTGGCCAAAAGTACGCAAGTTTTACCCCGGTTGTATCAGACTTTCTCCACTCCGACATCTCTTTAGAAAGCAGCTCTTCAGCACTCAGTCGCACCAGTCTGAAGGGAGTAACATCTCCACCGATCACCCTGTAGAACAAGCCCTGCAACAAACATCCCCAAAACGACGAATGAAACTCACAACACCAAAGCTTTTTAACACTCTGAGCACTGCTTCTGCAGGATCTATCTGCGTTGACCTAAAAGAGGCTCACTTTGTTTTTCGGATCTTTCAGGTTGAACATGAGGGTCCTGTATTTGTTCTTGTACTTGCTGTCGGTGCTCAGGCACAGGTTAAACATCTCCTTCTCAATAGCAAATGCAAGTCGTCCCACTTCACTCTCTGTCATTTTGAGATCGTCGCTGTCACTCACCCTGGTGGAGGGAAATACAGATATTTGTTTGACAAATGGTCATCAGTGTACTTCGTGTACCCCCCCTGCCCCCCCAAAATAAATAAAATAGAATAAAAAAGGATTAGGAGTTAAGAGAAAGTGAGTTACCTCTTAAAGAGGATGTCTGTCAGTGAGCGGCGGATGTTCTTTCTCATTTGGTGGTTGGGTGGGGGCCGCATAGGAGAAACAGAGGGCGCTGAAGTGGATGGATGTGCTGCTCTGGAAGATGAGGAATGGCTGGAGGGAGCTGAAGACACAGGAGATGGCAGGACTCTTGAGGATGAATTCGACTTGCTTTCTGCATCTTTTGGTTGGGGCTGCTTCTTAGGAATGGTGAAGTTGGACTTGGTGACTCTGAGCGCTCCTGTGACGTGAATCGGACCAGGGGGGAACGGAGACGGGGCCGGCACCGAGCCTGGTTTCTTGGACTTCGCTGCAGTTTTAGTCGGGCTCGAGGCGAGCTTCTTGGTTGCCTTTGAGCTACCAGCTTGATGGGAAGACTTCTTGCTCTTAGAAGAAACCTTCTCAGCTTTAGTTGGAGGGGACTTCTTTTTCCTTTTGCTCGGGGTTTCAGACGCTGAAGAGGATTTCTCTGGAGATGGAGTTTGCTCTTTCTCATTCGGCTTTTCTTCTTTGGGAGGAGCTGGAAATCAAGAACAAAACCCAATATTTTAAAAATATTGGCATATCTTTCCAAATATTTTCTAAGCTTAGCTATGAAACAATTACTTTATTCAGCTGACAAATCACAAATCAGGAAATTTAATCATTTGGTACATATTTTAAACTAGACAAAACACAAAAAAGACAGAAAAAACAATTGTTAAAAATATTAGACATAACTCCTTTTAGGGCAGAAGCAATAGCAAATTAATTCTGAAAGCATTTCAAAAATTAAAAAAGGAAAAGCTGACGACAAAGAAGAAACAAAGACCCCCTTTATTTTGTGGCAATGGCAGCAGGTACATTGTGCTGTTAATTAAAGATTTTATAAAAAAAAACAATGTCCAATATCAGCTGCAATTATAATCTTTAAAAAGAGCTTCAGTTTCCTCCTGATTTAAGTTTTCTGTTAAACTTAAATCCAAATACAGAACAAGGAACTGATTGGACTGCTTATATAAGCTCCAACAGAAAACCTGCCAGCAACTAGTGAAATGAAAACTCTTAATTTAACTACGAACGTTGTAATTGTACATTACGCAACACAAAACTCTTCAATCATTTCTGCATGTTGTTGCATCACCTGCTTCTGGGTCAAAAATGGAGAAGTAGATCAATATGTAAAATGTAATTTGGGATTATTTAAAACAAGAACTGAATAATTCAAGTGGAAATTTTGTCTGATCCAGCAACAAAAACACAACTTAAAATCTGAATGTCACCATCAAAAGCAACCTGCCCAAGGTCACATTCATGGAGAAGTCATTTAAATTGTGCAAACACTCAGAGATGTGTTTAGTTAGGTTTCTCCAACATTCACACTGAAAAAAAAAAAAAAAGTCATTTTGAACCATCTCTCTGTCCTTCCAGCTGCTGTTTGACAAACATCTGATGTAGTTGTCAATCATATCAGGTGGTACTTTACAGCCGCCCTAAACCCACTCCACACTGAAAATCCACAAATGTACAACGCAAATTTAAACTCAACCGTTTTCAGTGTCTACTTCATTATAACACACAAGACAGCACCAAAACGTACCAATAAATTGATACTTTGCTGTCCGCTAACACAACTTTCAGTAAACCTGCTGAGCTGTCAACATACGTTTACATAACATCTGCTGCAGCTGTTCCTACCCTCAGAAATACTTTGATGAGCATTTTGTATTAAGAGTTAAGATAAAATTCAACCATCCCAATTTTCATTATCATTCCCCCTTCTTATCCATCAACTCGTCAAAAGCAAAACTGCGGAGAACAGCGGCAAGGCTTGGTTTCCCCTTCTTCTCCGTCTGGGTGCTCTTCAGTCTTCCATCTCCTGCTGAAGCTTTCTGAACTTCACAGCTTCCCTCCTGGGTCTCGTCTTCACAGAAGTGACCTTTTCTTCTCCGGCTCCCCTTAGGGACACCTCTTCGGGATATCCATCGTGTGTAGATTAAATAGTTGTAAATGCTTGTTTCTCAGCCGAGCCGGTCAGGGTATCCAACAGCATGCCAACACTGTTCACATAATCAATCAATCGACGCATCCAAAAATCTGTTTTTCACCTTTTATTTTAAAGTCACTTTCTTAGAGTGATGTGTCATATTCATTCTGAATCAGAACTCAGATAACAGCATATAATGCATAAAAAGGTAAGGGCAAACATCATACTATCAGCCCAATATGAGCCAAATTCATCAACCCTTTCATTTTGGAAGACTACCGGGGCACCTACCTGTGGGAGAGGGAGGTAAGGATGTTTGAGGGAAGAGCTGAGGTAACAAACCCTGGAAGTGATGAAACTTGTGGAGGCAAATGAGGCACAGCATTTGAAAACCAAACACACACCACTTCATAAACCCGTTTCATTCTTAAAACCTACATAATTGCATTTATCCCTTCGTTTAAAAGAATCACCCACATACTTTTATTGTCTTCTATATAAGATTCCAAATGCAGCCTGAAACCTCACTAGTATTGTGTAAATGTGATTTTTGTCCCGTTTTTAAAAAAAGAAGAACGAACAAAAAAGCAGATTAGGGCGTTTACATTTACACTGTAGCATGCTCTCATCCTGAAATGCTGCATTTTCCTTCAAAACCACCCACCTAATCGTTACATTTTAGAAACCACTTGCTTAAATTTACAACTCCAGAAGCTAAAGTTTGAAATTTCAAGTTGAAATAACCAGAAGGAGCCCAGCGCGAATGCATCCTGCTTTTGCAAACTCCTCCTGAAGTCAACCAAATCATGATAAGGCTCCTTAATCAAAGAATACTCACCAAAGGTCACAACACACTTACCTGTTTCACAGCTGCCATTAACTCGTTAAGTATAAAAAGTCTTTACATGATTAAAATCATAGTTCTAGTGTAGAGATGTTTTCCTCCCAAATATATGGATTATTTCTATATGAGAGTAGCATGACAGGAACCACATATATAATGAAAAAACAACAATGTTGTTTCAACAGCAGCTCAAGACCTTCAAAGAGATACATACACTTTTTGTTTAACACTGTTGGTGACACGGGTGTAGTCTTTTCTGGTATTACTGCAATGTAATTATGGTCGCTGGACCAGGAAGCAGTAGACGGCGGGGGCGGGTGTTCCTCGGCATGCTCGTCTTCGTCGTCCTCATCCGGATCGGGAGCGAGGTCTTCCTCGCTGTCTGACGCGCTCTCCGTCGTCTTTTGCACCGTCTTCCCACCAACACCGCTCTTCTGGGTTGATGAGAACAAACAACACACATTCAGGCATTTTTGTGAGTCAGAGATTGCTCGTGTTACTAAAAACGGACACGTCTGCTAATGAGCTAACTTCAAAAATAATTGTCTTTGGTCAACTATTCTCAACCACCACCATTTGGAATTTAACTCATCCCACACCTGAAATTTTATTTGAAAACATTATTGGATGTTTAAATATCACCAGCTTAAAACGAAGTCACACAGCTGCTCGTAGAAACAGCTCAGACCTGTGCAGAAACCCAATGAATGATAACAGGTCGTCTACCTGCAGGGAAACATTGATCTTTGAAGATTAACTGTTTTCCTGCACTGTGATCCTCTACGGAAACAAAAAAGGTCACTTAAGTTATTTTATCTGAAAGGTCTTAAGCTGAAACTGAACTGGCTTTAATAACAGCATTGCACTTGAATGGAAAGGGGTATAAATTATTTAAACATTGTATATAATTACATTTTAATTTATATATAAAAACAAAACGGCACTGACCGCTGTAGTTTTTTTGTTTGTTTTGGTAGCAGAGGTAAATTGCCTTTGATTTTGCCATTAAAATTACTAATATAAACACAAAAAACAACAGCAAATAAATGCTGGAAATACTAGACACGTCACTTATTGTGTTTAAGTTTAAATACAATAAAATGAGATAGTAAGTATAGAAAAAATAATAATTCAGCAGGTCCAAGGCCAGTTATGTACAACACAAAAATTCAATAAAAAACTATGAATTTTTTATGCTCCTAATATTTACAGAATCAAAATGATTAAGACCTGCTATTACTTCCAGTGTTGTTTAATGAACACAGTCCCACATAACATTAATCTGGGCTGAGGAAAGTCAGCAATCCTCCTGGCCATTAAAAAACAAAGCTGAAAGCACAATGTACAAATATTTGCCATATTTTACCCACAAATTCCGGTTGGGCAAAATCTGCACTGTTTGGAACAGTTGGCACAAAACTCTGCTGGCGTGTGAGGGATAAAGACGCAAAATCTGCAAGTGTGTGAGAAAAAAGGACCCAACCCGACCCCCGTCGTAGTCAGGAGCCAAATCTGGCGTAATAAAGTAGGGTGATTACTGACCCAAATGCATACATGTTACTAACAGCCAATAAAAAGAGAGGGTGGGACACAGGAAATAGTGTCAGAAGAGCAGAAAGCTGCGCAGACAACAGCAGCGGCAGGCTGGTTGTCGTCCATGTTTGTTTACCCTTTTAGATCAGGAGTGTCAAACTCCAGGCCTCAGGAGCCGCTGTCCTGGAAGTTTGGGCTGTTTTCCAGCGCCAACACACCTGATTCAAATGGTTTAATCACCACCTCACCGGATAATCAACTTCTCCAGAAGAATTTCCATAAGTCATTAATTTAAATCAGCTGTTTTAAATAAAGAAATCTAAAACAAGCTGTAGCCCCATGAGGAACAGAGTTTGACACCAGTGCTTTAGTTGGTTTAACAAATACTGTAGTCTACGATCCCTCATCAGGCGCACTCGTTAGATGTGATCCTCAGTCTTTTATTCGTCATACAAAAATCTGTGTAAACCTGTGTGGTATAGGGTGTCAGGACTAAAAGTTGGGTAGTGTGTCTCAGCTTCAAGGTATGAAATTCTAAAATGTAAAAGTTAAAAACAAAAAAAAAGAAAAAACAAAATAAATACAGTACATTGTCTGTGTCACAACCCAATGAGAATAATAAAATTGAATATACAATCTTAAAAGTCAAACTCATCACAGATTTCTGGAAACAGATGTTTGCGATTAATTCTAATTTTCAAAACCAAAGATGTGAAAACATCTGTACATTTACTGGAAATAGTAGTTTCATGATCAGCATGTTTCTGTAAAACTATTGGATGTGAAAAGGAATTTCTCAGTTAAAAATATACTTTTACTATATATACTTTTTTTCAATGAATCACGCGAGGATAAACAGATTATTACAACAAGCTATGCATTTGTTTCTTTAGTGTTTAGTTTTTGTCAATTTTTGAGAAAATATTACGTTTTTTTTCTGCCTACACAGAATGTTTCTGATCAGAATTTAACAAATCCCCCTCACCTCAGGTATAGCAATTTTAGTCTTTATACGTGATTCTGGATATGATTAAATTAATTACTTTTTATAGATTACTTTATAAATAGTATATACAGTGTATCTCACAACACAGAATTAACTGTGTTGCTTATTTGAATTATCAGAAGCTGCCGACCCCAGTGGTAAAATCGGAAGTATTAAAAAAAATTAAAAAGTGAGCACTGCATTTTATTTTTTATACTTAGTCAATGTGACAAAAACCCCTTAAATCTCAAAGGTTTTCATTCGTCTCAAGACTAAGAACCCTGAAAGTTGAACACATCTTTTAAGCAAGTTTGTTCCTTTGCTATCACTGAAATAAAGATTATATAGTGCACCTGTTACCATTCACAGTGCCTGTCAAAGGTATTCACCCATTGGATGTTTTTTTTGTCGCCAAAATTTAATTATGGTCAATATAAATTAGCCTTTTAGCAAAAAAACAACAAAACACTTCTTCAATGTCAAAGTGTAATCAAATTTCTGCGAGGTGATACCAATTAAATAAACAGAAAAAAAAGTAAAATAAGTGATTGCATAAATATTCACCCATTTTACATCAGTATTTAGTACTGCAATCAGCACTGGGTCTCTGTGGATAAAGCTGTTTTCATACTCCATGAAGTCACATAGTCGGCTTCCATTCACATGATTGCGTGACGGAAATTGTGCCATTTTGTTCTCGTCGCAGCTCCGTCCGCCACCTTGCGACGCAAGGCCCGGGCCGAACTGTTTCTGACGGGGGTTAGCACCAAGTGTTGTGTGATTGGTCAGAAGTTGTTTATGTGGAAAAGCCGCTGAGCTTTAATGGAGTCATTTTGCTGCTACGGCTCCGCTGAGAAGCAGCTGGAGGCTGGTAGAAAATACAGCCGTCTTTACAACTGTTCCATCAAAACTTAGAAAGCTATGAACTTAAAAAGACCGCAGAGACACAGAGACACTCTTTGTGGCCGGGAGGAAGTGCGCCTCGGCTGGGCAGCGTAGGGACAGGTTCTCTTTGTTAGCTTATTATTGTGCACTGTCAAATTTCAAAATACCAAACAGTGTGTTCTGTCTAAGTCTGTTTGATAAACACAACTTGTCACAATAAAGGAAGCAAAAATCGGTATGAGGACAGGGGAGTTGAAAAACCGACAGGAAGAAACCCGTTTTAACGCTGTAGGAGGAGGGAGGAGCTTCCTGGGAGTTCTGAGACACATGTCTTGTGGACTATGAAAGGTGGGTGCAAAAGCAAACATTTTGTAACCAGGAGACCGTGAACAGACTTCTTGACTTCTTATGGAGTATGATGGAGCCTTAAGACTCAGAGTCTGAAGGTCTGTCAGGCTGGTGGGGATCAGGCATGAACAGCTCCTTTCATGTCAACAAACTCTCTGCTGGATTTCGATCTGAGCTTTAACTCAGCCACTCCAGAACATTTTGTCTTTAAATCGTTTCAGTGTCGTTCTCACTGTAAGCTTCAGGTCAGTCTCAGCCAGCTGCTAAGAAGCATCCCCATACCATGAGGGTGCCACCACCATGCTTCACAGTGGGGATGTTGAGTTTGTGGTGATGGGCAGTATTTGGTTTCTGACAAACCCAGCGCCATTTCTGATTGTCAAAAAGCTTCAATTTGGTCTCATCAGACCACAGAACTTTCTTCCATTTGACCATGGAGTCTTCCATGTGCCATTTGACAAACAAACAAACTCCAGTGGAGATTTAATCTGAGTTTTCTTCAGCAGAGTCTCTGTTTGCCACTCTCCCATAAAGCTCAGACAGGTGAAGAACCAGGACAACAGACCTGCTGAAGCCTGGACCTCCTTCAGAGAGCTCACAGGTGTCTCGGTGGTCTCTCTCACTCTTCTCCTTCTTCATGATCACTCAGTTTGTGAGGACAGCCTGCTCTTGGTAGAGTTACACACGTCCCATATTCCCTCCATCTCTTGATGGACTTAACAGAACTCCTGGGGATGTTTAGGATCTTGGAAATCCTTTTGTATCCATCTCCCGACTGATACTTTTCAATAATCTTTTCTCTGAGTTGCTTGGAGTCTTCATGATGTAGTGGTAACCAGGAATACTGATTAACCAGTGAATAGACCTTCCAGACACCTGTGTTCTTACCCTGCAATCACCTGAGACCCAGCCACTGCCCTCAGCTGATTTCCATTATTGTAGACTATTGTTATTATTGTAGACTACTAGCACCAATTGACTGGACCTCTTGAGTTAAGACAGACACTTTAACCCTTTCATGCATAGTGGACAGCTATTTAAAAGCCATTTTCTTGATTTTGTATGGGGTTTCATGTTATAACTGTGCATAAGCCACTAAGGTGCACACTAGTGCATCATGCAATATACAACCATCCACTGCAAGCGCAACAAAAGTTTCTGAAATTCAAGATGGATTTAAGAAAATAAAAATAAAATTCTTACAGTGTTTTCCCCCCACAATTTTTATTATGCCCTCAGAAATATAAAAACACTTTGGGAAAAAATCCTGACTGAAGGTATCATAATTCATGCAAGAAGGGGGCGAATATCACTTACTTTACATTACATGTTTTGTTTTTTTTTAATTAGCACTACTAATTCAGTTTTCACTGTCATTCAAAAGGAATCCCTTCTTGTTTAAAGGCACAATTTATTCTGACCATGATTGATTTATAATAGTAATAAAATGATCAATCATTCAAAAGGGTGAATACTTTCTATAGGCACTGTATCTCATCCACTGTTTAAAGAATTACCGTGAATCACTGCTTTTAGGAAACCATTTCTGGCAGTCCAGGTTACCTTTGCAGCAGACTTGTTCGTCTGGGCCTTGGCCTTGTCCTTCTGTTTGGGCTCTTTGACATCAGTGATGGACTTCATGGCAGCAGCAGCGTGTCTCAGGATACAGTCGTTTCCACAGTACACAGAGTCTGGCTGGGCGTTTTTTTCGCAGCCGGGCCCGATGCATTTGGGAAGGGAAGAGTCGTCTTCAGCCTTCTGTTTGGACTTGTCTTCTGACACTTCCACAGTTGATGTTTTCACCTCCACAACTGTAGCAACCTTCTGCATCGTGTCCGGGGGGGCTTTCTGCTCTGATGACGACTGTACCTTCATCTCCACAGCTGGGGTGGCCTTCTGGACTGCTTTGGGTTCAACTGGCTGCTGAACAGCCTGCTTCAAGTCAATGTAGAAGAAAATTAACAAATAATGGCAGATGATGTCATTCTGCAAAGAAGCCTTATGCTACAAATTGATGCAATTCATTCAATCATTAACTGAGCTGTACTGTAGTGCCTGCTTTTAACAGTTTGTGCAATAAAAATACAATGTGAAGAAAGTAGCAACTTATAAATAACTGATCTTTTCTGCCCTTAAATCATTAATTATGTCAATGATTAACTACACAGTACTGGTTGAGTGGACCGTATAAAACAAGCAGCAATTAGATAGCTGGAAACTGTTGACACGGTTTCCAGTTGCAGGGACCTACCGGCTGAAAGATCTTTATCTTCTTTTTCCCAGTTGGATTAGTAGCTTTTTCTATCCTGCCTTTGATGCCGAGATCTTCTGACCCCTTCTCTTCCATCCCACTCGCTGTAGAGGGCGGAGGTGGTGCTGCAGCTTGAACAGCTGAATTTGAATCTTCACTAGTGGCAGCTTTCTCAGCAGAAGAAGAAGTCCCAGAACCAGGAGCTTTAACTGGAGCAGCACCAGCAGCAGCTTTGGGCCTTACAACCTCTGCGCTTGCAGAGAGAATAGACGTAGCAGGCCTGACCACCAGGCTTTTCTTTGCCGTGCAGTTGGGACAGATGTAATCTTCCCCGTTTCTTTCCATCAGGCGCCCGCGAGCCTCTGTGATGCCCACACAGTCCCCATGAAACCACTCCTCGCAGCGGTCGCAGCAGATCATAAACCTGGTGAGCATTGGATGTTAAAGCCAGGACATCAAGAACCAACTTACACCTACAGAAGCTACTGACATCACACAAGAAGAACTAAGCTTATGTTTGCTGCGTTTCACGGGGAGAAGAATCTAATATGTTTATACTGTAACTACTGCGTGTTATTAATTAGCCAGCTAAGTAAATGATAAACCATCTTAAAACATACCGCTTGTTGTGTTTCTGACGACAGATGCAGTACAGCGCATTGGGGTCGTAGCCTCCATTGTCAGACTCATCCGATGATGAAGATGAGGATGAAGATGTAGAGGAGTCGTCATCATCATCATCATCATCGTCGTCGTCATCTTCTTCTGTATCAGGCTTGCTCACCTTGGCAGCAGCTTTGATCATTTTGGGCATTGTTTCCTTCTTAACAGTAGCTGTGTTCTTGTTAGCAGGAACAGGGGCTTTGACAGGGGTAGTGTTCTTTTTAGCTGCCTTCATCTTATTGATGTAAGTTCTTACGGGTCTACGATTTCCTGTCATTAGAGGTGTGTCAAGGCTGTCTTCATCAGTGTCCTTCTCCATTTTATCTTTGTCATTTTTAGCTGCAGACTGACTCTTAACTTCAGGATCTAGCTTTTCCTCAGGGACCTGCTCAGACTGAGTCTGTGCTGCATTAATGTCATCTACTTTTTCAGGCTGCGGATCATCTTGATTATCTGTGTTCTTCTCATTGTCTTCCTGTAATGAGTCCTTTTTGACATCTTCTTTACTGTCCTCTTCGTTCTCAGAGCTCCCCTCATCTTTAACAGCCAGTCTGCCAGTACTTCTTGTCTGTCTTCTTCCTTGGGTTTTCTTTTGAGTTTGCTTCCTTGTGCTACTTCTTGTTTTGCGCTCTGGAGACTCCACTTTGTCCTCTATAATCTTGGAGTCAGCACTCCCATCAAAACTGGCTTCGGAGGCAGTCTCTGCATCGGTCGGGGTTTGGGAAGGAGGATCTCCACTTTCCACACTGGGGGGAGCGCTCTTTCTTGACCCTCTTTTTGCAGTCAAGAGGAATTCCTCTAGTTTGTCGGTCCGTTTGGGCTGCCTGCCACTTCGCCGCACTGGACAGCGGTTTTCAGGACTGTCAGTCGCTGCCTCCACTGGCATCTCTCTCCCTGCAATGGTAGACCGACGGAAACCCCAAGTCTTCCTTAAGTCACTCTTGGCCTTTGAAGATTTCTCTGACCGCTTTAGCAGCTCTTTGGCCACATTCCCGCTTTCTGCCTGAAACAGATCTCTGTCCCGTGTCCTCCTCTTCAAAACCTGAGAACAATCCGTCACAACAGGCAATCATCAACATATGATTTGGCAACACCGCCACAAAACTAACAGCACTGTAACCAGGCATACAAGATTGTCAAAAAAAATATAATTTTTTTACTTGAGCTGGACATTAGCCTTATTTACCCCGTATTTTTACCCTAATTTAAACTAACTTTAAAGATTACAGACCTTGTGCCCAGTATAATCACCACAGCTTAGAAGAAATGTTCATCCAAGGTACCTGATGAGAAGCTATCCAAAGGGTCCAGAAAATTTAGATATACTTAATAACAGTTCCACACTAAAATGGGCAAAAATATATAGATAAATATTTGTACTTGTTGGTATCAATTTATTCTGAGAGCATGCAACTGCAAGACTTTTTTAAGTCAGTAAAAAATGCTGCAGCTGCTGCGAAGCGGAACAGCGCAGGAACAAATGTGATATAAATCATAAACAATTGGTGACCTACATAACTTCTTTAGGAGTTAGCTCTTTTTAGTAGAAACGGACAAGAAACTAAGTTGCCTGGCATAAATTCAAGTTAATAGTCTGTGACAAGCAAATATGTGTTTAAAGCTTTAAAGATCAATGTCCCTACCATCATTATTTCAATAATCATAAGGTTATCAAAATATATCCTGACTTTAAAGGCACAACAACTGAAATAATGACATAAAACATAAACCCACCGTTGGATGTTTTCTATAGAATTGTTTTAGATGTAGCCCCCCCAAACTATAACTTCAATGCATTTTTTGCACACTTTCCATTCAAGATGACACTCTTCTTTTTGTCTGAGCTTATAATACATGCAAGTTAGGATTTAAATTACTTTAAACACATACTGCTACCAAATGTTTCTGTGTATATAAATAATTGTTGTGACACAACAAAATGTTAGCTTGCTGTGGTATTCATGTGGCTACACATATTCCCGAGCGAAAGCCAAAAATGAAACTAAGCGGTCAACAATTCTCAGAAAATTGGTCAAAAATTAAACTTAAGGCAGGCTGGTCAAATTCAGAAAACACTTCTGTAGCAACGTACTTTGTATTTAAATTATACGAACGAGCAGACTTGCTTTTTTTCTTAAATTTAGTGCAGATAAAAAGCCGGTGTCTGTACCTGCAGTTCAGCAGCAATGGGTTATAAAGTGCAGTCTCAGATAAACTGGCATCAAATAAGGTATCATCTGGACAAGGTTGAGGAACCTGTCAAAGAAACAAAAAGAAAATAATAATTACCTGATATTACCTGAGGACTGTGCCTCAGAGAAACTGAGATGCATCTTCTAAACATACAACAAATCTCACAGAAACGCGATATTTAATAGCTACCAAACTACTTTCTAACTGTTAGAGGTTACCCAGATGAAGAAAAAAGGTGAGAAAACGATGAAAACAACTTGCTGTTTAAAATATTTGTGTGTGTGTGTGTGTGTGTGTGGGGGGGGGTTAGTTACAACTAGCAACCATAAAACCTTCGAGAATATAAACAGCAAAAGACAAACACATGACCGTCCAGTCGTGTCATACATCAGGTTATTGTTTATATTTGCTCTGCGCTGCAGGTAAAACAGGGAAATTCACCGAAAGGCTGCGAGGGGGATTGAAGAAAACGCGGTCACGACTCCGCGCCACGTGAACGAGCGGCCAACGGATACCTGAAAGGTGGGAGGGGCCAGTAACAAACTACCATTAAAACTGGAGAATAATGTCATTTTCCGGAAGTCTAAAATCGACTGGAAAAGATCATGTCCCGCATATGTCGCCTAAATGCTGACTGAGGCGTACATCTCGGTCCGGCAGGGACCGCTTGGCTGCACACGGCCTCCACACTCAGAGCAACGGTCCTGCACGCGAACTGAGCACGTGCAAATCAATATGAATAGCACGCTATCGAGCAAACCGTAACACAATAAAAATTGCTAAAATACAACACACATTTAGACCCATCTTCTCTGAGGACTGAACGATGGGCTCAAAACAACAATCTGCCGCCAAACCGTTTCACTCTTCGCTAGGTAACGCTACACTACTGCATGCGCACGCTTTTACAACCAGAGCTAATTATTTTTTAAAAAAAAGTCAACTCAGTTATTTTTATGACATTCAACACGCGATGAGAGTTTATATTAGTCGTTTTCTCGACGGTCGTAGTTTCGTCTCGTAACGTAGACGTGAACGTTGCACAGCATAAGCTTTAAGCTAACCTTGTTAGCAGCTAAGGCCACATCCATCTGCAGTTCGGTACTCGTCAAAATAATAACACAGGGCCACAAACCAACAACATTCAGAGTTTGCTCAACAAAATAGATAATCCTGGATGAATCCGAGCAGTCAAATTACGTTTTTTATTTTATTTTTTTTATCGCAGATATGCACAAATAAAACGGAGCCGCTAACGCCAGGAGCGGGCGTTATTCCGCTTCAACTCCGAAACCAGCTTCCTGACAACCTACGCAGTGCTACATACCCTGAAACGCGAGTACATCCTACAAACTTTAAATGGCGCGTAACTTGAGCATTTAATGGTTCGGATCCTACCCACCTACATGTTAAAATACTGACGACGTGCCCTCGTTTTGCTCAGTCCTCCATTTTCCGTTCCTGCTGGATCTAACTGACTGCGGCAGATGGCTGACTGATCCAGAAAATGCTTGGCGTCACAGCGCCCCCACCGGCCAGGCGGAGAACTGAGCCCACAGCGCTGAAGTTGTTCGGTCTCTGTTTGACGCTTCGCCTATATTAAAATCTGCTTGTATATAAAAATGCGTTTTTTAAGTTATTGGAATCAAAAACAGTCATCTGACAAATGTTTGCACTTGGGTTACACAATGACTAAATTATTCCCAGTATAACCATCGAGACAGCTGGTTTTAAAATGCATTTATAACTTCTGTTAAAGTATACATCAGACAAGATTTGGGGAAGAAAATAACAAATAATACAAAATAGGTAATTCACAGACATTGCTGCCAGCAGTCCAATATCTATTCTACATTTACGATGGTTCACTAAGATTGATTACATTTTTTTTTTCAAATGTTTAAGTATTTCAATGTTTGTTTTCTGACACCAATGCATGCTCTTAGATTGTTTAAACAAACAGATTTCTGTGTAGACCTGCAAACATGTATTTGTGTATGTAGCATCAGTTTTTTTTTGTTTTTTTTTTTTTTTATTGTCCCTCTCTGGTGATGCTGTTTGTAAGTCTTGCCTTGTTACATTACACTGCAGTGGAGGCAGTTTGTGAGCCTGGAAAGGCAAAAAGAAAAATATAAATGAAAACAAACTGGGTTATCAACTTTAAACTGGTTCTTGAACAGAATAACTCAGACATATACTTTTAACTACAAAAAAAAAAAAGTACATTTACTTTTTCAATTCAGGTTACGACAAAGTTACAGCAACACTCTCGGCGGTCTTCTCCGTATCACAATCTTTGTCTGAAGACGCAGAGAGCGGCATGTCTCTGAGAGAATTTGGGACACTGCTAGTCTGCCCTGGACCTTTGTTGGGGAGGTCAGCTGTTGGCTCAGTCTCAGGTTCCTGCTGTGGGGCTGTGGCTACAAGTAAAAAACAAGAGTTAAAATACATATTACAGCCGTAACGATGCCACAGCTATTGTAGGTAAGGAATTTGCTTTAGGTGTGATCCGTTTTGCTCGGTGGTGCTGATCTTGGCACGTACTGTTACCTGACTGAGTGCAGGACTTCATGTGCTCTGGCCAGTGGGCTTGCTGACAGGGGTAATCACAGTAGCTAGTGTTCCAGCAGCAGTAGAAGATGGCCTCTTTCCTGCAGTTAGCACACCACTGTTTCTTCTTGGTCTCATCCACGGCCTGCTGCTTCTCCAGCTCCATCTGCTTC
This sequence comes from Kryptolebias marmoratus, assembly GCF_001649575.2. Lineage (NCBI taxonomy): Eukaryota > Metazoa > Chordata > Actinopteri > Cyprinodontiformes > Rivulidae > Kryptolebias > Kryptolebias marmoratus. The sequence goes on from NC_051433.1 coordinate 22,604,069, forward strand.
TTCACCTCAGCCAACAACCTCTCCCTCTCCTGCTCCAGACTCTGCCTCATCTCCGCCATCGTCAGCTCTGCATAACCACAACACAAGCACAGCCAAAAACAAGCAACTTGTTACAGATCTTGCGGAGGGGGGGTGAAAAAACAGTCTTTTCTAACTGACTAATGATCTTCTCACCGAGATTGTGCTTCATTTCTGACAACTCTTGTTGATGCAACCACTGTAATTTTTCTATTTCAATTCTCAATCGTTTTATCTGTAGGAAATACATGAGGGCATGTTAGAACTAAGAGAAAATTGTCACTGAAAAGTCATTTTGTGGGGGATTTTGAGGAAGCGTACACACATACTTCTGTAATTGAGTTCCCTGAAGTATTCTTAGAGAGATCATTGTAGATTTCCGTCATTGTACCTTTAATTGCATCCATTATCTGAAAAAGAAATTTTTATATTAATAAAATGTGTCATTAAGAAAAAAAATAAACATATTTATTGGTTTGGCGAGACTGGCCCAAACAAAATTAGGTTTTCCTTCTTGTCAACTGCAAGTCCCACTAAATTAATTAAAGCGTCAAAAAAGTCTGAAGTTTTAAAGGTGTGAAAAAAAAATTGATGCATCCCGTTGTATTGGTTATCAGAAATCGAACCATGGAGAAAAAAAACACAACAACTTGCTTACAGTCTGCTGCGAAGGTCTAGGTCTATGACAAAGAAAAGGTCAAAGAGAAATGATACTAACTTTATTTGTGTACTTGGCAATGTCCGCAGCCACATCTGCTGAGGCAGTGGGGATATACGAGTCTGTTGGGCCCGGTGACGATGTAGCAGCTGTGCTTAAACTCGATGTTGCCATCACGGCAGCAGAACCTGGACTGCTGGATACCACCGTGACAACTGACGTAGATGTGCTGAACGGAGGGTCTTTCTGTTGAACAGCTAGAGTCAAGCACACCAGCAACATTAGGATGGACAGACAGCTGGATGAAGTGAAGCCTTTAACCAAAATCCTCATAATTACCCTTAACAGCTTGTCTGGTCTGGTAGCGTGTGCTTTGTGAAGACGGCTGTGCTGAAGATGAGGAGGCTGGAGTGGAGCCATTTCCAGCTGCTTGAGCCTGGCCCTGCCTGGGAGATGACTCCTGTGTGTGGGGGGCCACCACAAGCTGTTGGGTTTGCTGCTGACGCTGCACCTTCTGCATGTGCCACTTCTGAGAAGAGGTCTCAAACTTCGTGGTGGGATTCCACACGACAGCTCTCTGAACCACTGGCACTGTCTCTCTGGGCAGCAGAGGGCGCTGTTTCTTCAAAGTAGGGGTGGTGGAGGCCGAGGAGGAAGATGGTGGGGTTACGGTGGCGCTGGAGTTGGACACGTGGCTAACTGTTGCAGGGGAGGAAGCAGTAAGGGTGACCATAGTCACAGGAATGGCCATGAGAGGCTGCGTGGAAACAGTGGAGGATGTGGAAGTGCCTGTGCTGTTTTGTGACGGAGGAACTGATGGAGCTTTACCTTCAAAGACAAAGAAAAACAGCACATTAATTTCATGTTTTCAAAGCTTTTGGTTTTCAAAGTTTACAGTGGAACAGTGGAATGCTTACCTTCAGATTTTCCAGCTGCTGAATCGTTACTAATGGTGCTGTCTTTTCTGCTCCTCTTCCTCTCCCTGCCACCCTGATCCTCTCCAAGATCAATAACAAGCTCTCTTTCTGAGTCAGAGTCCTCCACCGCCACAGTCTGCCTCGTCTCTTCTTTCACCTGAGACTTTTCTCTGGCAGCAGGTGATCCTGGAGATGCTTTGGTCATGTCTGGGTTGTCCTTTTCCAAATCACTGCTTAAATTCTCTTGAGCTTGACCATCAGGAAGCGTTGCACCGGATTCATCTGCTGCAGATTCCTTGGATTCAAGCAAATCAGCTTTATCTTCCTCTTCTTGGCTTGTGGAAGGCTGGTCTTTCGCTTTAGTTTTGGTAAGCTCCTTCTGAGGTTCCTTTGTGGGTGCAGGGTCTTGGCCTCCCTTGGTCTTTGGCTCCTCATCACTGGCAGACTCACTCTCACTGGAGTCAGATTTATCAGAGTCCTCAGAGTCACTGTGGTCCACACCTTTATACTCATCCACAGAAATCTCATCAATACCTGCAAAACAAAAAAGAGTTCTAGTTAAAGTAAATCAACAAAACCAAAAAGGCATCAACTAGGCAGATGCCAAAATAGATGGTGATGAATTATCACCACCTGAGGTGAGTGTAATGATCTTAAATGTGAGCTTCACTAACCAAGCTGTGCTTTGCAACTCTCAATCGTCTTGTCTAAGTTTAGCTGGAAGCGACTCTTGATCTGCCTCTTCGGGGAGGTGAGGTTTGGCGTGGCTCCTTGTTTCTGCTGAACTGTTTCACTCAGCTCCTTTAGGTCCATTTCAGCCTTACTGCGATCTGAAACGATTCAAGAATCAAGTTTTCAGGAGCTTCAGCGAGAAAGTTCGTATTTCTGTTCACTCATAAAGAATATACACCAACATCTATTTTCATCCTACATTTTACATTAAGAAGGTGTGAAGTATTTACCCAGATTGAGGTTTAGAATACTTCCTGTCTGTGGCGTCTTCTCCTGCTTGGAGATGCCTGGAGTTTGAGACTGGAAAGACTTGGGGATGTCCAGGGAATTGCCTGAAACAACAAGTGAGCAGGTGGAGACATTTACTTCATATTTCATTGTTTGAATAGGGGTTATAACATGCTATAATATAATTGTAAGCAGACACAGAGTAAGCATATTCAAAAAATCTATCAATATAGTGTATTTTTCAGAAATTGTAACACTTCTGAAGGCATATTAAACATGGTCACATATCGACCACCTAACATCTGCTTACAACTAATTATTAGTTGATTATAAACAATAAAATGTAGATTTAATGCTCATACATGCTACATAAGGGGACTTGAGATTAGGGTTGTTGCAATGTTATAATTTCAAACTTAAAAGCATTTCCCAGAAAAATATTCATTATTTGTTACAATTTTTGAATCCAATTCCCCAAACAAACCTTTTCCATACATACATGTGATGTTTCTACCTGAAGATCTTGATAACAATAGCACAACATTTAGAAGTTATGTTTTTGATGCATTTTTTTTTATTTTGTGTGTGTGTGTTTTATCCTAACTGCATTCAGGAGAAATAGATTATTTGATTGTAAAAGAATATTTTACAGAGATGACAAAACTTCTGTTGTCTTTAAGAAATACTGTTACGTGACCAAGAAGTACTTTTGTAAAATCTTTGTTTTTGTTGTGTTTACATGGAAAAAACCCAATATATTTCCTGATTTCTGTCTCTTCCTTTAAAATGAAGCTGCAGTTGGATGTTTCTGTGGGCTGGCGTACCAGGTCATTTATCAGTGATGGAAACTAGACAGTATATCAATTTATTTTGTTTATCTTAATTGACCTAACTGATACTTCTGAGTCACCTGCAACTAGTTACACACGTTATGTACCCTCTGAGCTTTTCAAAAAACTAATTGTGGTATCTCATGTAGTGAGGAGTTGGTTACTGTGTGAACAGATGTTACACCTGCTGATGGAACATTTAAACATTTAATAATTTATTCATGAGGAGAATTTTGGCACAGTCGTGTCTGATTGCAGGTTGGTTTAATTGCCTCTTTCTGTTGAAAAGTATTAGTTCAAACAGTAAGAGAGAAACATATGTCCATTTTATAAACATAACAGTCTGATTATAGATTTTCTTGTTTTTAACGATCCTACTTGAGGTGTAAATGACACAAAATAAACTCTTCTGTTCGAGTACCTGTACAGTCCGTGGACTCTTCTCCTGTGCTGTACTGACTGTTTGCAGTTTTTGCCTGCGACTTGTCTGCTGTTTCCTGTTCCCCGTCGGAACCCGTATGGACAGATGAGTTGGTGCTCATGGGGGAGCAGGGTACGTCACTGTGAGGGGGCCGCCGTCCTGTTGTGCCCCCTCTTACCCCTGACCCAGACAGCATGGTCCTGGTCAGAGGGATTTTGGGGGATGCGGTCATGTCAAAGGTCAACTTGATCTTCTCCTGTTTCTCAGGTTTAATGGCAGTGGAAGACGGGTTGGAGGGGTCCAGAAGCAGCTGGAAGTTATTGTCAGGAGTGTAGGGTGTCCTGAAGGGGGCATAATTAAACACCCCAAACTTCTTTCTCATGTTCTCCACATAGACCTCCATTTCCTGCATGGCACTATTGAAGATACTTTTGGTCTTCTTCACGGAGAAGGGAATCTCTTTGGACATGAGGTAGCAATTGTTTAGAGGAACCCACGCCCTGAAAAATAAACAACATAATGTCACAAGTCTTACGGTAAAGTCTAAAATGCACCTTTATGTGTTGGTCTTCTTTGTTTGGTTGCTCCTTTTAGGGGTCACCTCAGCAAATCATCTGCCTACATCTCATCCTATCCATGGCATCTTCTTCTATCTGCATATCCTCCTTTACTACCTTGAACCTTTTCTGTGGTTTTCCTCTCTTCCTCCTACCTGTCAGTTCCCCCTTCAACATCCTGTGTCCAAAGGATCCACCATCCCTCCTCTGTACATGTCCAAACCATCTCAGCCATGCCTCTCTTTGTCTCCAAACCACTCTCAACCTGAGCTGTCCCTCTGATATACTCATATCTAATCTTGTCCATTTTGGTATCCGCTAGTGAAAAATTTTACATCTTCCTTCTGCCACCTCCAGCTTTCTGCCTCCTGTCTTTTTGTTAGTGCCACCGTCTCCAAACCAGATCTCACTAACATCACGTAAACCTTCCCTCTCACTCTTGCAGCTATCCTTTTGTCACAAATCAGCCCTAACACTCGTCTCCGTCCACCCCTCCCTGCCTGCACTCTCTGCTTCACCTTGTGAACTGCTGGTTGCTTTGATGGCAGGGCCCCAGGTAGCTGAACTCATCCATTGTCAATATTTCTAACTCCTTGCAGCTTCGGACTTACAGTATTCTGTCTTGCTTCCTCTGACTTCCATTCCTCTTCTCTGCAAAGCATACTTCCACCTCTCCAGGCTCTCTTCCACTTGCTCCCGACTTTTACAACAAATCTAGCTTCCACAAGGCAAGAACTTTTAAGTGCAGATACATGACACAAATATAGTTGATACCTGTCATGCTGACCAAAGAAGCGAGCGTCCACTTGTCCATCCTTGTCCCGTAGAGCTTTAGCGGGCCAGAAAGGAAATCCTTTTAACTTGGCCCACACAAGAGGGTGCGGGTTACTCTGCAGACAAACAGTAGGACGCTGTTATCTAGTGACTTGTTTAAGAAATGAGTAAATAATCGAATGGTGTCATCAAACTTCAGGCAACTCAGCTAGCTTACACAAGGCTCACAGAACCAGTTGTCTCTCTTTTGGCACGCAGACAGATAACATTCAGGACAAACCTCAATCTCATTCATCTGCAAAAGAGTGAAAATGTCAAATACGTTTTAACTGTCAAGTCAAGAATTAGTCGTAACAAAACAACCCAAACTACTTGCTTACCTCGTGTTCACAGATTTTTACGATCACTTTAGCCGTAGCTGTGAGTTTATGATTGGCTGAAACAAAGAAAAGCAGATTTCTAATTAACTTTTACAGCTTATTATATCATTAGTTAAAATTGATATTGGTCATGTGCCATACTGCTGCTGCTCATCATTACTTTTCACATTGATTTTAATTACCTTAAGTGTTATTTGTTTATGCAATGCTGTCAGTATGTCAGTCACATCATGAAGTATTATCAGTTTTTCAAATTCTTTTTCAATATTCAGTATGAGACAGTGATATTTTCAACACAACATGCAGCATACCTCCATTGTATATAATACAGTTGTGTAAAATCCATTTAGTATCTGCCAAAAAAGCCTCTGTACATCCATACATTTTCTTTTTGATATTCTGCAGTGGGAGAAAAATGATGCAGTGGACCTTCAAGTGGTTAACTTTTATATATTTTGTCTCAAATGAATGTGTGACAGCCTTGAGCTTACCTTTTCAAGTGTGCAAAGATCCATAGGATGAAAAATGTACTCCGCATAATCAGGATGCTGTTCGAGAGATACAGGTTTCTGGAAGGGTTCAGTCTATTGAATTGAGTCAACAGGACAAAAAAAAAGGGAAAAAAGAATGACGGTAAACAGTCAAGCTGAGCTCACAACACACAGCTTTCCCATCAACTGCATACCAACATGCTACCCCCCCAGACTAGTAGAAAGTCTACGTGCAGCTTCAGACAAAAGAAGGAAAAGAAAATCAGTGAAGGAAGAAATCATGACGGGGTCTTGTTAGTGATGTAATTGATTACCCAATTAAAAGTCTTTCTCTGCGAGGAAGCTGCATGGGGGGAGCGAGATGACAAGCGGGGATGATCCTGAAAGAGAGTGAGAGGGGCAGCTGTATGCTCACCACCAGCTTGCAGGTTTACTGTTTCCAGCCATTGTTAGTTCTGTTACTGCAAATCATCTTTGCATGCAAATCAATAAGATATGACGCTGGACTGAAAGGCGAACTTTAAGGCGCGGATCTTAAAGAAGGAAACGAAAACGAAAGAAATACAAGGTGTTTTGGTTGCACGAGTGATTTAAAAATCAGTACAATCCAGTAAAGAATGGAAGCTAACATTAAAGCTTTTATGCAAGTGTTTAATTAGAAATTAAAACAAAAAAAGAAACAAACAGTCCTGTCTGCTTCGACAACATGTTTCAACCAAGACAGACAGCTGTTACACAATACTTACACCTGGTTGTTTCATTTTTTGAAGGGCAAACTTTAGCAGGTAAGAGAGCTGGTCTATTGTTAGTATCATCATGGCCTTGCTCTGAGTCTCTATACACTCAGCAACTGTTATCTTCTGAAAGACATCAGAGGGAAATTAACACTTTATTTACATCACATGAAAGTATAAAACATACAAAGGTTTTTTTTGTCATTAGCACCCATACTCATACAATTAACTTGACAGAATAGTTTTTGATTGACTATGTTATTTACAGCGCTAATAAACTTCTCACATTTCGGGGTTAGTACCTCACATTCTGGACAGAACCAGTCGCCCTCGGGCTCGTCTGGTAGTTTGAGACACTTGGCGTGGTACACCCTGGGGCAGAGCTCACAGCAGAGCACCTGGCCCTCGCGGTGGCACAGCCAGCAGTAAAAGTCATTCCTGCCGTCCTGCGGTACAACATCAACAGGGTCTGTGGTGAGTGCTGGCTGCTTCACATAGTAAAAGGGACCATGTCTTAGTTCAGACTGGAATGCAGGCAAAAGAAACACAAAGTAGGGGAAGGTCAAAATCAGGTCAATCAAAGAAGCCAAGCAGACATGCACAGCATCAACAAGAAGTAACGTAGATCTGCAGCACAAAACACAGACTTTTGTGAGCTCGAAGGACCAGTCCGTGTTTTATATAATAACATTCGCTCATCAGTGTGGACAGCTTTGATTCAATATGAAAAACCTATCCGCGTTTAAGCGATTTCAAAATATTTATAAGGGGCAACTAATACGCCAGGAGTTTGGTGTTAACAATCATTTACAATTGTGCACTGAAAGCAAGAAAAAAAATGAACTTTATTTTGTCAACAAATCAGAAATTAATGCTACTAAATATTTTTTAAACTCAGAGCTCAGATAAAGTAAAGAAAAAGCCAATAACTAGGTCATCTATGGTAAAAAACAATATTGGAGGTTGACAGGTTTATTCATTGGACAAATGATAAGGACATTTATTTTCTTTTTTTATACAAGTGACGTCTGCCAGATCTGAGCATACTACGCAGATTAACAGGCAGGCACATCGGTGGGCAGCACAGTGTAACACGTGAATCTACACCCTTGTGTCAATCAGTTATTGCTTCTTGTGACTAGGGTGGCTTCCATGGCAGGGTTACTTTTCTTGGCACCACACCGGCAGACCACAGAGGAAGTCAACAGGGATATCATGCTAACTTTTAAAGGAACAACATCATTTCTGCCAAGGAAAATGATGAGTCTCTCATTTTTAAAAACCTGGAAGGGTGCCTAAGAGGTTTGAGGTCTGCTATTCCAACTATTAACTATCACACACTACTGTAAGCATTAGCCCAAATTTCTTTAGTCACTGTTTTATTTATTTATTTATTTTCAGTATCGAGTAGATTGCAACACATGTGAAAACAACTGTTAGAACTAAGAACTATAGACCAAAAATCATGACAAAATTGCTTGAAAGATTTGAATCAGCCATTGAAAAACCTGTGTTAGGCAACCTCTAATTTGAATGTTTAATGAGACTGTTGTTAGCCATTTCCAGTAAGACAGAACACATTAAAGAGTACACATTTTTAAAACAGTGCATGAAATTATTGAGTTGGCACACAACTAACACACATTAGATGTAAAACTAATAACATACATACCACTTATCTGATTCTTTGACTATTTACTTGTTTGACTTATGCTTAGAGTTAATCTTATTTCTTAATTTACTTGATAGTTCATGTTTTGATTTTGGTTGTGTAAAGGGAACTCAAAAAGTAAGAGTTTCATTGCCCATTGTAACCACAGTGTTTTTGCTGTGCATATATGTTGTTAAACTTCTTGAATACCAAATTATATTTTATAACATTGTCACAAGTTTTTCTCTTGATAGAATCAAGAAACAAGCATCTCAACTTACAAAATGCTGATCAAATGAAGAAAGGTTTAGTTGCACAAAAATGCAGGATATAAAATTCAAACAGTATGCTGTCATGCATCTTGTTTTTTGAATGATGACTAAATATACAGAACTGCAGTCTGAACTACAACAAAACTACAACATTCCAGGGTAGGGGTGTTAAACCCAGTGACGCAAGGGGGCCAAAATTAAATATTTGGTCCCAGCCAATGGCCAGTCACGATCAATATTTATTAAAAATTACGTAAATTAACCTTAGTTTTACATGTATTGTTTCAAATCATTCATATAGAAATATCAGTTACCTTTTCCCAGTTACAGATTATACAGAATTTAGAGCAAACATGACATGAGTGCAGGGTAATTAGTCCAAGAGCGAGACCAAAAGCAGACACAGAGACAGCAGCTGAAGGTAAGTGCAATTTATTTACAGGTGCCCAAGGTATGTACAGTGCGATAGGTTTGTGGAGCGATCTGTGAAGTAAGAGGAACAGGGTGAGTCTCGGGTACCAATCCTAATATCAGCCT
>NC_051433.1:22613368-22615386 GCF_001649575.2 Kryptolebias marmoratus
GTAATCAGTAACTTAATCACATTAGGTTAGAAACTGTGGCTGAGAATCTAACCCAGGAGGTTCGATGCTCCAGCGAAGATCTGGTCTCAGCTGAAGGCTTAAGTNAGTAGCAGTCCTCATTAGCTGGATCTGGATCACCTGTGAAAAGAAGGGCAGGAGGAGCCGCCCCAAGGCGGGGCTAAAACTCCAGATCCCTACAAAACATACTTTAATGAACACAGACAAATAGATCAAACTTCAAAAAGCACATCGTTAGCAGTCATTTCATACGCCTCACTCAGCTTTTAAATGAATTCTTTAAGCACTTTAAGTTGCCTTGTGCTGAAAAGTGCTATATAAATAAATGTACCTACCTACCTACCTAGATTCAAACAGATTTTTAAAAAAAGCCATCAACAAAAACCTGATCATACAGAAAATAAAACTATATATTGTTGGCTTTTAAGTCACTGTCAAGAGAAAACTTCACTATTTATGCTCAGTTTTTTTAAGCAAAATAAGAATCAAGAATCAGAGACTTGATCTGTCCCAGACTAGAGGGCTGGACCTAATGAAATCTAAATGTTATCTTGGGGGCCGGATGAAATGTTACAGAGGGCCGAATCTGGCCCACGGGCCTTGAGTTTGACACGTGTGTCCCAGGGCATGGATCTTCAGAAGAGGTAAGAAAAGCTTCAGGGGTTGGTATATCACCACCAGTGTCAGTGTAATGTAATATAGAACAACACACACCAGCATTTTGTCTCAAAAAGCACCAATTAAAAACATGACCATTAAAGAAGAAATGTCTGCAGATAGACTCACGTCTTGGAAATAAATAAAATACAATGAAATGGAACTGAATTAAAAACAGCTTCTAAGTGTCCAACAGCTGTGACTGTGGCTATATGTGCTGCACAGACTGTGTGCAGGATGTGGAACAGCAGGTTCCTACAAAACAGCGTGTATGCTCAGTGAACCAAACAAGAATAAACACACCTCAGAATATTGACAGAACAAGTAGTGCAGATCACAACCGAGGCTTTTTTTTATTCCACTTATTATGTTGATGCTATCTATAACAGAGCACTGAATAACGCATACTGAGATATTTGCATTTAACTGTGGAATTGTAAATAATAATACTGATAATACTGCATGTTAAATTACCATTTCACTGTACAACACAATATCACTTCTAATGTCTAAAGTTGTGCAAACCTGTGGAATAAAATTCTCTTTTTCACCCTCTGACAAGTTTAACACAGGGTTTGGATTTAAACATGTTTCAGTGATGTTGTTAGGCTGAAAGTTTGATAAAACCATTAAAAACATTTGAAGGCTCGATGTGTATTTTCTCAACAGTACACATTTTGGTGGTATTAAAATCTTCCATAAGAGCTTTACTTCTTGATTACAAAAATAAATCTGTAATGCTGACCAAAGTACTACTAATTATTCTGTGACCAAATATGAATCTACATGAATCTTCTTAATTTGTCTTAAACTTTAGGATCTGAGATCACATGAAGTCCCAATGCTTGTTATGAACTTAGGTCAACCCAGGTTTTCTGACTAGCTAAAAGCACACATGTGTTCTTCTCAGGTTTGTTTATCTCCTTACGACACAAACGAACTGAGCAAACGCTAAACAAATATGCTGACGTTTAAGGGTCAACAAGCCAAAAGTAAATTGGCTGTTTCCGCTGAAAAGCAAGCAACAAATGCAGATTGTGTTAATGTGTTTAGGTCTGTGGATTTTGGTTTGTGAATGTGGCTGTAAAGGTGAATATCTGCTATTAATTAGATTTTTTTGTGCTTTGGGTGCACGCTGTTCTCTGGTTTGTTTGTTATTTTACAAAAATAAATGCAGATATATATATACTGTCATAGTTTGGTATTTTCAGTTTGTTGTTTTTGATTATTGTCTTGTTTCAGTTTAGTTTTCCTGTTCATGCCCTGTCACTCTCCACCTCCCCAGTACTTTTCCTGTTAGGTCTGCCACGCCCATCTCCACCTGCTTGTAATTATTCTCACTC
>NC_051433.1:22615409-22624118 GCF_001649575.2 Kryptolebias marmoratus
CTCACTGGATCATTCCGCTTTGTCTGCTCTTTGCCATGCCATGTCTTGCCTTTGCTTCTTGTTTTTGGATTTTAGTTAATGTTTGTTTTGCTGCCACGCCAGCCTTTTGTTTTCTGTTTTAAGGTAATAAATTAGTTTTCATTCCGTTACTTCATGCGTCTGCGTTCTGGGTTCGCCGCCATAGTCCCACCTTCTGACATATACTGTATATTTTTAGCACCTGTGCTGACTGTTTTTGTAGCATAATCTAGAATTTAATAGCAGCAACAAACATAAAAAAGTTGAAAGTAAGACAATGACTGAAAGGTTTGTCAAATATACAAGAAAGGCAAATTTGAAAATTTTACAACCAGCAGAATATTTGGTGTCAGGTGAGGATGTCAGGGTTGGCTATGAAAGGAGCCTCTACCAAAGGTTTAAGTGCATATACTTGTGTAAAGATTCAGAAACTCCAATAAAATCTGAACATATATACTAAAACTGGAAACTATTGTTGGAAATATGAAGTTCAAGCCCCCAGTGCAAGAGAAACTCTCAGGTCAATATATTGACCTGGAAACATGTGGTTAGTCAACATGATCTACAACAGCATCCAGAAATGAAAGCTGAAACAGCTGCGTTACGCAATGAAGAAAACTATCAGCTCTGCACAGAAATCCCACTGAGCTCTTTTTTTACAAGGACAGAAAGACAGATTCAGAGACAAACAAATTGACAAAAAACAAACAAAGACATAAAAAAAGACAAAATAATTCCCATTTCAGCTTGCTTTGGGGAAACCATTATATGTCCTGAAAATAAAAAGACCATTATGGCTGTTCTCAGTAAACGGTGGGTGAGTCAGTGCCCATAACCCGATGGGGGACTATATATAAAGTTACCTTTGATGCTGAGGTGTATATCAGAATTGTGAAGAATTATATGCTACTCTAAAGGCAATGTCTTCCTGGGAGCCCCATGGTCACTTCAGAAGGATAACACTATATCTAATTCTGCACAACTTTCTCAACAGCATGGCTTCACAGACACATAGTACCAATCCTATAAATTGACTGAGCTGCCTGTAGACAAAACATCAATAAAAAGAGAGACATAAAATGACCATGAATGACTGAGCAGCTGAAAGCTTGTATTTAGCAAGTATGGACTCAGTCTTTTAAACAAAAGAATTTTGCAAGACACTGGTAAAGATGGCACCCTCTTCAGATACTTTGACTACAATGACAGGTAGCAGATCTAACATTTGTTTTCTAAATACAATGGAATTGGTCAGTGAAGGTACTGAAAATGATTCCTTTTGTATTTTAAGTTTGCTGAATAAAAGTTCAAATGAATGAAAGAAAATACAGATTCACTTCAGAAAGCTTTATCATAAAGAAGAAGATTTTTGCTTCATTTTGGTGCAAGAACCTGCAAGATATGGTCACTAGGTTATTGTATAAAACTCTTAGATACCAGTCTGATAGGATCTGATGGCATCTGTGCAAATCATGCGGAATCCACAGAGATCTCACACCACACCACAACGTCTTCTTCTTCTGGCTGCTCCCTTTTGGGGTCACCACAATGGATCATCTGCCTCCATCTCACTCCATCCCATTATCCTCGTCTGGCACACTAACCCTCTGCAGATCCTCCTTCACTACATCAATCCTTTCTTTCAAAAATAATTTAGTCTTGTTATTAGTTGCTGCAAGACACCTTCTTCATTTGTTCTCTGTCCAAGCAGTTGGAGATACTCAGTGTTAAAGCTGAATGCCATAACAGTATGTCTCTCATGTAGCCTCAGAAAAATAAAAAAGTAAACAATAACAACAATGTTTTTTTTTTTTTTTCTATTTTAAAAGTTTGCACAAAGTTCATTTTCTACATTTGAGTAAGTAGCTTGGTACCTGGTCTTTGCTGCTGCTAACAGCGCCTGGCTTTTTCTTCTTTTTTACAGAGCAGGGCGAGGTTTCAGCGGAGGAGTGACCATTGGACGAGTGAGAAGGACTGGAAATCTTTCGCTTTTGGGCCACCCTTTCTGTTGTCCCAGCATCTAAAGGAGACAAACGTTAAGGTTATTTTGAAAAATCTGTAAAAGCAAACAAAGGACTTTCTTGAAGCAAGAACAGTAGAAAAATCGGCACACATGAGGTTTGTTGAACTTCAAGTGTAAATGAAACCAGTTCAAGATAAATATTAAAACAGATGAAGTGTTAATAAAAAAAGATATATAGCATGGATTCTGTCTAACCAGAGGTGCTTAAAAACTGGAGACCCTCTACATTTTGTTTTTCTATAAACCATGTTTTCTTTGAGTAAAATTGTTTTTCTTCAGGCCGGCCAGTTTCATACCAAAACCTTTATTACAGAACTATTTTTATGTAATACAGGTAACTGTGGTTAGCCATTGTCCTGCTACAATATTACATCAGCTGGATGGCAGCAAATAGTATTCAGGTTTTTGTTTATTTAAAAAATCACTTTATGGTATTCTTTATTTTCTTATCCTTTTTTACCCAGGCAAATCTCTTTGAGATCACAAATCTCATTTTCAATGGAGGCCTGGGCCTGAAGGCAACCTAAACTTGCATGACTGTGGGAGGAAACCAGAGTACTCGGAGAAAACCCACGCAAACACGAGGAGAGCATACAAACTCCACACAGAAAGACCACGGGTTCAAGCCGGGGCTTGATCCCAGGAACATCTACATGCCTGCCTGCACTTTTGGGTCCAAAATAACTAAACGGCCACAAATGGTTACAGGTTCCCCAAACTGTGTCCTGCAATCAATCTGCCTTATAAATACAGCCCTTTGATTTACAAGCCCCTCCCTGGGCTGCCACCTTACCGTGGTGGAGGGGTTTGAGTGTCTCAATGATCCTAGGAGCTATGCTGTCAGGGGCTTCATGCCCCTAGTAGGGTCACCCAAGGCAGACAGGTCCTAGGTGAGGGGCCAGACAAAGTGCAGCCCAAAGACTCCTTATGAAGTATAACAGATTTGGATACAGTGTTCCCTCGCCAGGACATGGGTCACCGGGGCCCCACTCTGGAGCCAGGCCTGGAGGGTGCCTGGTGGCCGGGCTTTCGCCCATGGAGCCCGGCCGGGCATAGCCCGAAGAGGAGACGTTGGTCCCCCTTCCCATGTGTTCACCACCTATGGGAGGGGCCAAAGGGATCAGGTGCAATGTTGGGTGGGTGGTGGCTGAAGGCGGAGACCTAGGTGGTCTGATCCTCGGCTACAGAAGCTGGCTCTAGGGACGTGGAATGTCACCTCTCTGGTGGGGAAGGAGCCTGAGCTGGTGTGTGAGGTTGAGAGGTTCCGGCTAGAAATAGTCGGGCTCACCTCAACGCACGGCTCTGGCTCTGGCTCTGGCTCTGGAACCAGTCTCCTTGAGAGGGGTTGGACACTCTTCCACTCTGGAGTTGCCCCCGGTGAGAGGCGCCGAGCAGGAGTGGGCATACTTGTTGCCCCCAATCTTGGTGCCTGTACGTTCGGGTTTACCCTGGTGAATGAGAGGGTAGCCTCCCTCCGCCTACGTGTGGGGGGACGGGTTCTGACTGTTGTTTGTGCTTATGCGCAGAAGTGGTTTTGATACAATGACCTTTTTAAACTGTGCTTTAACTCAAAACCTACTCACTTGGATATTTATCTAAAAATTAATTTGCACTGTATTTTCTTACCTTTAGATCTTGTGGAGATCTCCATTTCTTCTGTTACAGTCTGTTTTTCTGATTTCCCTCCTCTGGCACACTGGTGTACAAATAGCACTGTTAGAGTTATAAAAGCTAAAAGTGAATATTAACAGACTAGAAGCACTCCGAGGGCAGAAACCTTTGCCATGGCTGACCTACTATGTGTTATACATTCTTTAGCCAATCTAATTTGCTACATTTATACAAGTCATTTTTTATGCATTAAGTATTCAGACTTTTTTATATTTATTCTCTTCAGTAGTTTTTTTACCTCTGCCAAAGAGGTTTTGTTTTCAGTAGCGTTTATTTGTTTGTTTTTCTGTCTGTGTACAAGATGACTCAAAAAGGTATGAACGAATTTTCATGAAATTGTCAGGAAACATCAAAGTGACAACAAGTGATTAAATTTTGGTAGGGATCCAGTCAAAGTTCAAGGTCAAAGGTCAAGGTCACAGATCAGCCCGCTGTATAACAGGAATGTTAAACTGGACAGCTGGACACCTCATGGGTCAAGGGTGATCACTGTTGATTTCAAGGTTCATGGGGTCAAAGGTCAATGTCACAAGTGACCCCTTTGGTAAAAACTTGTCTATTCTCGGTTGTGTCTGTAGGTGTCTGTCTGTTAGCAAGATCAGCTAAAAGCTAATGAACAGATTTGGATGAATTTTTCAGGAAATGTTGGAGTTTTCACAAAAAAAAGAATTAAATTTTGTGATATAGTGTATCATTATAGTCATAATATTTTTTAATCGTGCTGTGGCCTTGGTGGAGGTTTGTGCTCTCTGAGTGCTTCTAGATACCAAAAGCTTTTCATTCTTCAGGTCAATGATCATCACTCGTACAGCATCCACTCAGACACAATGATTGGAAAGTGGCCAAACACACACATAGACCCAGATAGACACGATGGGACATACGGAGCGGGCTCAGATTCTGATGTCATGCTTCAGACGGCTCTTTCAGTGAAGACAGCTGAATGAAGTGAGGATAACCACATTGTGTCACCATGGTAACTAAAGGACTGACAGCGATTCCTGTTGTTGTGTCAGTGTTTGGATATTTTGTAGCCTCTTCTCTGGGTTAAAAACCTGCTTCCACAAAATTTCCTGTTTTCATCTTAATCTAAGGACATTATTTAGTGTGATAATTTATTTGACACATTTCACATACTCCTTTTAAAACATATTCCTTTTTTTCTTCATTGGAAAATAAGATAAAAAACATGCCAGACATTCACAACTGATATAATCCAAGACCTGAGTTGTGCCTTTGAGCTGATCACGCCACGCTGACATCTCCATCTTCCACATCTGCTCTCATTTTAACCCCCTCAAGTTTTTCTACTGTTTCCTCTGCATCACTCCCCTCTCTATTCCTCCTTCCTGTCATGCTTCCTCTGTCTCTGATCTTCTAAAACATGTGGAACAAAACCAGCAAAGGATATAAAAAAGTGTTGTTGGGACCATGAAGTTCACCATCTCATTTTAATTTGTTTATTCAGTATGGTGCAATATGTCTGCTGTCTTCAGTTCTTATATACTGCACTGATTCTGGAAGAAAACTTGAGATCAAGGAAGAGCTTTGAAAACTGATTCTTTAAATCAAAAAACCTTTCCTAACACCACAATATTGTTTGTTTATTTTGAGTTATAGTACATGGAAAGCCCGCAAATCCAAATAAATAGCATTTCCAGTGAAACAAAAATAGTTTTCATTTAGCTCTGTACTAATTAAAATCATAGCTCAACCACAGAAATCTCCAACAACAAGGTCATAAAGACTCCAATCACCTTATCTGCCTTCAAGGCTGCTGTGAACCCACCTCCAGCATTAACCTTTGAGAGGATCCTGAAAGAAGCCTTTCCACCACTCCAGTCAAATGTTCCTTCATCTGCTCCTACACCAGTTATCAATGAGTCCAACCAGCCACATCTTCACCTCTCCACACTCCAAGCATCAGGTTCTCCGGTTTTGCATTTCTTTAGCCGTCAGGGTCTCTTATTGAGCGCTCCAGTTGTTGAGGTCCTCCTACTGATCATCTCTTCCTCATCCCTCGTTCCACCCACCATCTGCCCAGATCTTCAGCTTGGTTTCCTGCTCCCAGTTGCTTTATGCTTCTTCATTGTTGCTCAGTATGTTTTTTGTTTTGCTGCCACATTAGCATTTATTAATATTGCACTGTATTTAATTTTCATTTAATGTTTAAGTGTTAGCTTGCCTCCTAGGTCTGCACTTTGAGTTCTCACAAACCTCAAGTTATGACACCATTTTCTTCTACTTCTTTTTTTTCTGTTTTTTGTCATAAAAGGCAGGTGATCGTGTAATTGCCTGTGTATGTGCCTATCTGCTTACAAAATATCTCATAAAATACTGAACAGACTTAGATGAAACTCAAAAATGTATCATTGGGTGGACAACTGTAACTGATAAAGTTTGGGAGTCAACCCAGTTCAAGATGGCTACCACAGCTAATCGACTTCAGCAAACACAAAAATGGCTATAACTCAGTTAGTTTTACAGATACTGAACTAAAATGTGGTGTGGTAGTAGCTGAAAGTCATCCCTATCAAATACTCTGAATGCCATGGCATAATATTTTAGTTTAAACTTTGGCATGAAGGCTACGGGCGATATGCATTCATTCAAGGAATGCTACTTATCCTGCTGCTGCTTTACGCTCCCAAAACTGTTTGTGCCTGAAAATATTGTTGCCATGATGTCTTCTTGATATTTCCTGTGACTCATTGTTTTCTTAACCATAATGTCATTTGTCAAAAAAATTAATTTTCCCGAAGGAACTCTACTCTTCAGTTTTCCTCAAACAAACAGGAGTCATCTCTACATTTGTTGGGAAAAACTTTCAGCAGCAGTTTTGTTCTGTGTTTTGTTGTTAAAGTTAAGTGATTTTGAACCAGGATAACCATTTTAAACTGAGACCAACCAAAATGAAACAGATTTATGAAAAAAAAACCCTATCTGGGCTATAAACACAATAAACAGCTGAACAGATTTTCAGTGTGTCTGTAATCTGTTATAAATGTACTATATATAGTGCTGCAACACTTCAGAGTCAAATTAAAAGGTCTTAAACACGATTAAACATTTTTAAAAAACAAGAAGAAATCGTCCCAAAAGATAAATATACTGTAAATCCCAATTGTCTTTTTTAAAAGAAAAATAATGGTTTCAAGGAATTTTGTCAAAACTTTGGCTAAACTGATAAAAAGGAAAGTTTTAGATGACAAATAAACAGAACAAAACTGTAAATAAGATGGATTTTCTTTTTTTTTTACAAGAGCTGAACACACCAAAGTTACCAAGTTCAGACCATTTTAAAAACTTTTTTTTTCTCTCTAGGTTTGAACAAAATTCCTGACTGGAAACTCTTGGTCACCAAAATGTAGATCTTAGCAGATAAATGAACCTCAGTGACAAGATTTAAGTAAGGGCATTTAATTTTATTCACAAACAGATATTAACTTTTTAAATGGGTATTATTACCATAGTCAAGAAAAACTAACAGGCCCTGGTACAAATTTAAATTATATTTAAACTAGTTTAATTTTTTTTTTCACAGCACCATAAAAGTAGTTTATCAAAAAAATTGTGTCAGTTCAAATAAAGCGAAAAGCTCAATAAAAGGCCCATTTTTAGTCCTAACACACAAAGATCATCACTGATCCTAATTAATACAGAAAATGAGCCAGTAGATTCAGGTGAGCTCAGAGAAATCTGACAACAATCAGTACAATATAAAATGATCAATTAAGGTTCCTTATCCAGTGCAAGAACAAAATAATCTGATTGTTTTGGCCAATAAAGAAATCAGACAGGTAACCACAGGTGGGAGCAGTCTTTACAAATCAATAAAGATCATCACAAATCTTCATCAATAAAGAAAATGAAGAAAATGGGTTTGGACCCACAATCAATGAAATTTAAGAAGTCAGTCAAATTTTTGAACCGAGCCCCAAAAACAAAGGTCATTCTTAATTCTATTCAATAAATAAATCAGGCTGGTTTCAATACAATAATAAAAAATCAACAATATAAGAAAACTCAATAAAAGTTTCCCTAAAAGAAGATCATTACTGATCTACATCAATAAAGAAACTGGGCTGGGTCTGTAAGGGAAACTAGCAGTAGAATCAGACAAATCAATAAACTGTATTTACAATATTTACAATAAAAGTTTGTTCAGGGAGGAACCCAGGATCTGATGTTAGTGTTCTGGTACAGGTTCCACCAGGCTGCTTTAATTCTGTCACCCAGATTGAAGCGTGGATGGCTGCCTCTGTGGACCGCTGGGAAGAGACCGGCTGTCTGAAGAAGGGTCATCTGGAAACATCTCCAGCTGCTTGTTCTGGTTCCGATGTTCATTGCTGAACTCGTCTGACACCGTCCTGAGCAGGGACACCAGCTCCACTGGACTTTCTGTGAGTGAAGGTGTCTCTGTCTGGAGGTCGTCTGAGAATGTCTCCAACTGCAGATGTTCGGGGTTGGTGTCATGGGGATTGAAACCAGCTCCTCTGGACCCCCTTTTAGGGAGCGTGCAGCTCCTGGATCCATGGAATCTCATGGCCTCCTGGTCTTTACACAGCTTTCTGGTTCGCTGTTTAACTTCCTCTTCAAACACTTGCTTTTCCTGAGTCAGGGAGGAATTCAGCTGACTCAAGGTCTTACTGTAGTTTCCCTCAGGGTTTGATGGAGTCCTGGGTTTGTCTTTGAAGAACCTCATCCTTTTCTTGTAAGGCCTGTTGGCTCTCAAGCAGCTTTTTGTTGGCCACAGAAATGTCTTCCTTTGAGACCTGGATTTGCTGCTACAGGTTCTTGTTTGTTTTTTGCCACAAAGAGTCAAAAAAAGTTAAAAAACAAAAACAACTGGACTTCTATTCTGTAGCTGAAGACGTTTCACTTCTCATCCGAGGAGCTTTCTCAATTCAGAAATAGAGAGTGTGGAGTTGAGCTTTTAAAGCTGAGATGTGATGTAAGCTGGATTGCTTGCAAATTGTTCTCACTCTCCTAACAAT
>NC_051433.1:22624592-22635442 GCF_001649575.2 Kryptolebias marmoratus
GGATGTTGTGTTTGGAGAAAATCCTTCTGAGTTTCTCGGATACTCCAGCAACGTAAGGAATGACAATGTTCTTTCTTCTGTTCTTCTCCTGGTTCTGTTCCCTGGTGTGTTTAGTGGATTTCCTAGCTACACCACTAGCTACACTAGCTACACCAGCATATTGCCACAAAGAGGGCACTTTCGAGGAGCTGTGGTTCTGCCAGGACATTTTGGCTTTGGTTTTGGAGAGCCTGGTTGTTATGTATGATGGACTCCTCATCTTTTAGCAGACTGTCCTGAAGCTTTTTAACTTCCTCTTTTAAGGAGTTGCTGACAGTCTCTTCATCTTGTGATGTGTTGCGCCGCTCCTTGTTGTGGAGACAAAGTGAGTTAATGGCTTCGCTAAGAACCTCCTTGTCTCTACGCAGCAAGTCGGCTTCATTGCAAAGAGCCTCATTTTCACAGGAAAATGTTTCCTTTCCCAGCTGGAGCACTCTCTTATTTTTAATTCTTGAGTACTCCATCTGTTTGCTAAGGCTCTCCACGATCTTCTGAAGGTCCTTGTTTTTCTTTTCAAGGTCATTTTGTCGAGAGCCTCTTTGTGTCAGCAGAGGCTGACGTTCTCCTCGCTCAGAGATTTAACAGTAACAGGCTGTCTGCACCGACACGTTTGCTCTTTTATGTTGTAGAAAATAGACAGATGTTCTACATTTCTCTCTCAATACAGAATACATCTATCTATTCTGTTACTTGTTACTCTATTACTGCAAACTCTCAGCTGTTATCTAGAAGACTAGGAAGTCCAGTCGCTTTTCTTTTACGGCTCTCCTGGGATTTGATCTTGAAATGTGAATCTGTTGTTGGATATGTTTTTTAGCTCCGCTGTCTCAATCTGACACAAGGTTTCCAGCATTGAGGGATGTAATGATGCCATGCCGTGGCGTTAGAACAATAAAGTCAAAACAAAAGCTTGCTTTTATCTTAATTACAGGTTGCAGAGGCTTAAATTTTCACAACTGTATGTCAAAAATAAAGGGAAAATACAGACTAAGTTCAAAATACTCACTCAATGTTTGTGCAAAAAATAAAAAGGAGCCACGGCATTAGAACAAATGATCTACTGCTCGCTTTACATTGTGATTCACAACATATCTTTGCAATGTTCCATATTTAGACTTAAAATTTTCAAATACAGAATCAGTTCACGTTTTTCTCACAGTTTTTTTTTAAGCCTCACAGCTCAGACAGAGGAGGAGGCAAGACTTGTTACATTAGAGATGTCTAAAAAATAAAAGGCATTTTTTCAACAAGTCTAAAAATCCCAATAATAAGCTGCAGATGTTAGCTTTAGCCTCAATTAGCCTGCTGTGTCAGCTCAGGCCGCAGTGCATTATGGTCTATATCTACCAAATGAACAACTTCTGTTCACTATTTTTACTTTTACACGTTACAAGAATATTCAGTCATATTTAACAGTGACTCACTGAATTTCCTCTCATAAAACCAAGACCGTCATTTACTTCAGCTTTTCATTTCTGTTTGTTTAATCAAAGGCAGGTTTTTACTCCATCTTCTCATCAAAAGGACTTGCCATAGTTTTTGTCTATGGTTAGAGTTTGTTTTGGTCAAAGCTACAAAGAGCTGCATGTGGCCCCAGAGCCACAGGTTGAAGACCCCTGATCGAAGCTAATGTATGTGCTCAGCTTTTGTAATTTTGTTTAAATTAAATACTTTGTTTTTTGTTTTTCTACTTACTGGAAACTCACTGATGTTATCTAAAAGCAAATGAAGTTCAGTTTAATTTTCTTGTCCAACTCTTAGGACCTGATCTCTTTCTGGGTTTGAATTGTCCACTCATTCATTACATCGTGCTTTAATTATCTAGATGTCTTCAATATCTTGTCTCTTTCTCTGTCAGACCTGCAGGGCTTGAAAATCTTTTAGAAAAATGTGATATGAAGCTAGATTTACTATAAATATGAAACATGTTATTATATGTTGTAAATCACACATAAAGCAAGCTGTATTTTACTTAGTTTATTGCTGCAGCTAATTTTTATTATGTTGTGCACGCAGTATAACCCAATAAACTGTTGTTCAGATTTCTGCACAGAAATATTTGGTAGTGGATCATTTTTCATATCAGTCCATTGACGGTTGTGATTTAGTTGTGGCTGCAGTGCGTGGTTGTGTAAATAAATGCAGCACAACAAAATAGCGTTACAAATAATATTTGTGAATCAATTTTATGTCTGTGTTATGGGTGATAGATGACGTTGTTTTCATTTTTTCAGTTAAATCCAGCAAAATTATGTTGTTCATCACCTTAGATTCAGGAGTATTTTCCAGTGTATCTTGCTGGTGTTTATTTATGCGACATCTGATCAAATACTCAGCATGTAGTGAAGTACGATGCATTCAAATAATGTTCAAAATGCAAAAAAAACACCAAGCTGTTCCATATCCACTATACTACAATGCAGTGGTGGAGGGATTGATTAAAGATTTAAGACGCAGTGTTTGTTTACTGTTTTATTATTATTATTATTATTATTATTATTATTAACCTTTATTTAACCAGGCAAGTTCTATTGAGATCACATATCTCTTTTTCAAGGGAGGCCCTTTTAAAATATCATGTGACATTTGTTGCTACAATCCCTGCTGTGAGCAGGTTCATCTAAACTGGATCATCTAATCTAACCCAGAGTGCTCACCTGTGTCCAAACACACTGTTATTTCATCTCAGAACAATATTCTTTACTGATTTCTGATCTCTATAGCTAAACATGAACACAAGGGACGGTCATAAAACATTAGGTTTTTGTATCCATCTTAAGATTTAAAGTGATATTTTACAGCTCCAGTACTTCAAAGAAGCTCCAGGTCTGATTGGGTAAGGTCAGAAATGTGATCAACCTGTTGTCTTAATAATAAAACGTTGCTCTTTTTGTGTGGTCTGCTCAGAAACTTACTGTCACTTTTTCAGCATTTATGTTTTCACAAAAACTTTGAAAAGATGCGGCTAACACAATTTCCACTGACTTTCTCTTGGATCTTTCCCTGTATGATGAAATGTTGGTTTGTTGTACAGATTTTAATTTAAAAAGTCTAATAAGTCTTTTTAAAAATTCTAATACTCTTCATTGCCCCATATCACAGTTGTAAATTTTAAAAACAGAAACCTTTTTAACAAAGATGTTTGAGCTATGTTGACTTACAATTTGTTCTTCACACCTATTGGTGGCTTTAAAAACCGAATATTTGTACCTTATTTCGTAGTTTTTCCCACGAATGGCTCACATTATCTGTGTATTCATCTACTATATTTATTTTCTTGTTAGGCCTAAGCACCAATGGTGGTGCAAGAATAATTGTAATGCAAAAGTTAATCTTATATTTTTTCCAATTACTAAAACATATACAACATATTGTCTGTTTATACTTAAAATATTACGTGACATTTATTCCTATAATATCAACTTGTTCTAATGAAATATTTTATTCTAGGTTAATTTCCCCAACAAGCTGCCTCAAACTTAAAATATCTCACACAACTCTTGTTGGAGTTGATTAGCTCACCTGGGAAGAGAACCAGTAAAACTTGCCACAATTATTTAAAAAAAAGACTTTTAATGGGCTTAATATCATGTTAATAAAAGGCTGAGGACAAAAGCATGTGAAAGCATTTCCTGTGCAAAGGTTAACTAATGCAAATCAAATGTGGCCGTGACCACCTTTTTGCAGCAACACTTTTGTGAGGGTGATTTAAACATCTGCTGGAGATTTCACAACAATTATTCCAAAAGTACCTCGTATGCCCAAAACAAAACACATAAATAATCTCAATAACCTCA
Source organism: Kryptolebias marmoratus (assembly GCF_001649575.2). Classification (NCBI taxonomy): domain Eukaryota; kingdom Metazoa; phylum Chordata; class Actinopteri; order Cyprinodontiformes; family Rivulidae; genus Kryptolebias; species Kryptolebias marmoratus. Next base: position 22,628,429 of record NC_051433.1, read on the forward strand.
GCAAGTCCTTAGAAATTTCCAAGACCCTTTATGACAGAAAATGTTGATAATGTAGAGATTATATCGCACAAAACATCCAACAATGTAAGATTGTATTTGCATGTGTTGCAGATTGGAGAAAACAAGAAAACTTTATCCAGTTTTAAACTTTATGCCCTGGCTTACAGATTTATAAAAATAGTCGACACGAAAACTCACATGAGACAATGTCTGAACTCTCTGACACCCATCTCATTGTAACCATGTCAACAGAGTGCTCTTACTGCTAAAATGACCCATTAGGAAACAACATAAAGTATAGATTTGAAAAGCCCAAAACCACTGTCAGTTTTACTGTGTAAAAAAAAAAAATCACTAAATGCAAGTGATGATGTTCTATCACTCAACTGACCCAACAGGTTTTCTCAGTCCAGCATCATTCAGCTTAGTTTGCAGATGATCCTGTTGTTATTGTTACCATTTTCTGTGAAACTAGATCAAATGCTGTGTTTGTGCTGTTTAGATGGGTTTGTTCAGGTCATTTTCCAACCATTTACACCAGAAAGATTACTGTTCAGTTTGGTTTTTGTTTCCTCACTCATAGCAAAAATATCAGATTGTCATATTGTGTATACTAATGCCACACACACACACACATGCACACAACTTCCAACTCTGACTGCCACTACACGCAGATAGAATGACAACCAGAGAAAGCACATCTGCAAGCACAAAATCGGCATGGAAATAGATCTGTTGACCTCCTCAAGTGAACATTTTACTCCACAGCATGTTGTTCTGGTCAGAGCAAGAAATGGAAGAAGACACACACACAGGCAATATAGGAAAGAGAAGACAATCAAAGCTTTCCATCTCCACACAAATCTATCCTTTCAGTCACATATCACAGAACGTCTGATGCAGCCTGCTGAAACTTACTGACACATCCCTGTCCACACCCACCATTTCCACAACAATCATGCCTCACTGAAGGAAATTAACACCATACCTTTTTCCTGTCTGACATACAGTCTTCAACCTACTCTTTTATCTTTATCAATTTTTGAGGACGTTGAGGGATGAGGAAAAAGATGGGTCCAGGTTTCCCAGAAGGCCTTCTCTCCCTGCTGTTCTCCCCTGCAATTGTCAATCTTTAACCTCGACTGCAAGCTGCCGATTGGCTCGGGCACCACACGGAGGTGCCTGATTGGGTGCTCGGCTCGGTGTGCAGCACAGGCTCTTGTCTCCCCGCTTCCCTCAACCACAGTGCTGCAATGCAGAGAGGACCGATCCATGCTGTGGCCACAAACTATTTGAAAATGAAGCTTTTTTTCCCCCTCTTAAAACCTGCCCCGGACATATACTAGCTTTGTGACTTTAATGAGATGTGCTGGATTCAGCCCTACAGGCTTTACAGAAAGAAGATCAGACCCCCCACCCCTTGCTACACTGACAGCCAGTGTATGTGTATGGCATCCATTTTGAAGACACAGCCCCTCTCTCTCCCCCCCTCTCTCTCTCTCTCTGTCTCTCTCACCACTGCACACACAGCACCATGCTAATCGGCTGCAAAGGACCACATGCAGCTTATTATGAGCCTCAGCATGTGGACATGAAGCACTAGCCAAAACAGGGAACAAAAAGACGAGCCTGAGAATGTCACAGGCCTCCCAGACAGCGGAAATGCACAGAAGCCCTGGTCAATACTTCTGCAGCATATTGTACCGTCATGTTTATAGCTGGCTGGAAATCTGAGCATGAAGAGCATGACGTCAGATAACTCAGAGAACAAAGCTTCAGCGATTTATGACCAAAATGCATGCATTTGATCCTGTGTTTCAGTGTATACGCTTTCAAAACAGAGATGCTCTTTATAAATCCTGTTTTTGCACTTTATAAATGAAGTATAAACTATCCTTTAAAAGTGACACCTATGCAGGCCCGAAAATCAGCGATAATATAATCGACTGAAATCTTAAAAGATAATCCGGTGATTCTTAAAGGTTCACCTCCACTGCTGTTGTTTCCCTCGGTTTCTTGATCTTTAGCAAAGTGGAATGTATTAAGTTTAAGACTAGAAGACGGTAATTTGTATTAAACAAACATAAAAGTAACCTTCTCTGAACTGAAAATGCTCTGTGTGTAGGTGCAATGCAAAGTTACCCGTACCGGTTCCTAAACCAAAGTGTAATAATGTCTATAAACACATACAGTATTAAAGCGGTGAATTCATAGTTACAGTTTCCTGCAACAGTCAGGCTGCTGATACCATTTTACTTACAATATACCAAAGATGCGAAGGCCAAAATTCAAAAACTGTCAGAAATTATAAAAAACTAAAATCATCTACATCAGTATATATAACATAGAGTTCAGTCTAACCTGTTTGACCTAAAAAAAGATGTTCAAGCCCCCCTGGATGAGATAAGGCTTTCCAGAGGAAGTCTTTCCCTTCTTCTTTCCTTCCTTATTTCATACAAGTAGCCTGTTCTGTTTGGAGGAGAGGGACAGAAAGGGCAAGCTTTCTAAAATGGCTGACACCCAGTAGTTCAGAGCAACTCTGTGAGGCAGTGCAAATCATCAGGCTGTTACAGTTCCTCCGATCCTGCGATTAATAAGCTGCTGGAACATTATTTAGTCTGTAGATATACAGCATTTTACAATTATTTGCAGGATTAGGTTTCGCTAAGACAGATGCTTTTGATTCCCCTTTTTAAAAAAATGTGTATCACTGATATGAACCAGGTTTTAAGGTTTGGATAATATTCTTTATTGCTTTGTTAATCTAAGAAACAATGCTCAGCAGTGTTGTTTCGTCTTGCTCTCATTCCAGTTCAGGGCCTAAATTAAACTTGTCAGTTTACCATCTGGTAATTCCTCTAGGGGCTCTCCTCTGCATGGCTCCCTGTCTCCTCCATCCTGTCTGGTTCCCTCACAGGCCATGTCACAGGCCAGGCCCAGACTGTTCTATTTTGAATTTTAACAAAATACACAAGATACAATGAACTCTACATTTACCCTTTGGCCATCTACTGTAGATAAAGCCACCCATTCAGAGATTAACAGTACTGCAACACATTTAAACACTCACTCCAAGTCCTGCTCCTGGACGTTGGGGTGACAAATATCCTTCCCTCTCCCCCTGTCTGTCACACAAAGCTGTACTATCAGCCTGGCACTAATCACACAAAGTCACTGGTGCCTTATCAGCAAAGTACTACATGTGAGAAAACAAAAACAAGGCTTACCTCTGTGGCTGCATGACTAAAAACTCTGTGATTGTGTCAGTGCTTATTAAAACATGGAGGACAGCCCTGTCAGCCCTCACCCTGCTCAGAGCTCGACTCTGCAAGCTGTCTGACTCCACTGTTCTGATAAAAGCCACGCTCAGACTGGCCCCACGCACAGGCCGAATGTAAGGCAGCTGCTGATTGGTCAGTGCATTTCCTGGCTGCCTGTCTTTTGTTTGTGACAAGCAGATTGAACCAACAACAAGAAAACCAAGACCCTGATTGTAAAAACCAACTTCTGCATGTACACATCAGCTAAAACGGTGGCTGCATTTTGTTGCTGTTCTGTAAACTTGTAGTAAATCAAATTTAGTTGCAACTGTGAGCAATAGTGAGCAGTTATGAACAGAATAAGCCAACACTGCATTTTGTTAGAAAGGAAGTTTTCTCCCTAAAGGTAAACTAACCATCTCAACACAGACACTAAACAAAATGTACTTTGTTTGTGTACTTGCTACAGTCATGTGATACACCGCACTGTGACCTTTGAACCTGTGTCACTGCATGTTTACATGGTTCAGATTATGAAACAATGGCCTTCAGTTTCAGATGGATCCTTCCAGCACAAATTCAACAAAGATCTCCACAAAAATCCACAAGATATTGCAATGCCTCACAAGAAAATGTACCTAACCTCATACTAGACGGTCAGAAGTTCACTATCATTACTGACAGTAATGTTAGCTGCATTTTCAGCTCTGTTGTTAGGTGAAAGTTTATTATTTGGATAAACTGAGAAAAAGGTATTCCTTCATATTTTGCTGAGCTGAAAAGAATCTGAAAAGACAAATGTTATAGGAATGAAGCTCACTATTGCTTGCGTTGTGTCTCTTAAAAAAAGGAAATATTTAGGTGGAAGAGGAACTCGTAAGGGGAATTTTAAATTATCTATTATGGTTTTAAATTGTGCATAATCAAACTTTAAAAAAGACTGAATAGTTTGGAAGAAAAATGTCTACCTCACAAGACCTGTTGTTGTTATTAGCTGTCAGGAAAATGACTGAGAATTAGATTCATTTCTCCAGGATTTTATGGAGTAAAAGTTTAAAAATACTTTGAGGTCCAGATGATGGAGTGGAGTGTAATAGAATACAGCGTCTTTGGTGTGCACAGAGTGACACAAGCAGCAGCTACACAACTTTGGTTTTAGAATACACCACTCTCTTAAAGTTTTTCTTTTTTTTTAGCAACTGGACTTCATTTTATTGTTTTTTGAAGACGTTTCGCCTCTCGTTCAAAACACTTCTTGAGTTCTAGTCAAGGGTTGGAAGTTCCAGGCTGATGAGACCCTGCTACTGATGAACAAAATCTATTTGATGAGAGGTGAAACATCTTCCAAAAGCAAATAATAAAAAGTTATCTGTTTAAGTGTCATATCCTAGATGCCTGTAAATCACAACATACTGTATTTCCTTGTATGTTGTGGAAATTTGAGAAATATCGAGGTTGTTTGCTGAACCACCTTTGTTTTGGGACAGGTGGATCAATGGTTCCTGTAACTTCCATGACCATATTAATGCGAAGCTCTCAATTATGTCTTAGAAACCTGGAAAAAAAAATTTAAAAAGAAGTCCAATAACCTTTGTTTAAAAAAAAAATAATAAAAATTCTTAAGATTGCCCAAAACCTGAGCTAAAATCGATCTAAAACAGAAACTACAGACCAACTTCCTGGCTTTAGGAGAAACAGCATGATATCTGCTTAAATTTGCAAACAGTTTTTGCTGCATGAACCTCAAGATGAAGATAGAAAATGCAGCATAATTACTGAAGGTTTTTGAGGAAACATGAAGGATGTACCTTTATTTTGGTTGGTGTTATGCACATTTTATAGATACTGCAGCACCACCCACTGGACCAGTTTAAAGGTAGCAGCCTGACAACATAAATGCTATGTTGTTCACAGAGATTGTACAACCTCTGTGTATAAATATATAGAATGGATATTTTACAGGCCTTATGACGCAAGATTTAAATTGTTTATTGATAACTGGGACGGGTGAACTTTTTCTCTGGGTATGAAGGGAATTTTATTTATATTTTTACTTGTTTTGATGGACTGTCTGTCATCTGATGTTTGTCATCTACTGCATATATAGAACACAATAAATAAATAAAGCTCCCTGTAATGAACATTTATCCCTCAGTTGTTGAAAACTGTTAAACTATAGGGGGAATAAATCAAGTAATTTAAATATTACTGATTTCCTACAATATCCAGTTCAATTTGCTATTGATTGATAAATTCAATCAGATGCCCTCTTTTATTGAAAACAGTAGTAAGGACACTCTTCTTACAGCATTCTGTGACTAAAGTTAAGATGAAACACTATAAATCAAAAGCTTGATCTTGCGTGTTTTCTATATTTCTCAATAATTCAAAATAGTGACACAGTTTTAGGTTTTTGGGAGGCAGAAGACAGAAATTATTGTAGCTGAAACTGCAGAAACTTAACACACTCAATGATAATTACAGAAATATATACATTTACACTTTTTATAGCATTTTTGTTGTTGTTGTTTTGTTTGGTTTTTTTACATTGACCTGTTTAACATTTGAAAAACAATGTTTATTTTTGGTCTGGCAGCCAGTCAGCCAGAAGGAGGCTGGAAAACCTTTGGGTCCTGTGATTCATCCCTGACATTGTGTATAAAATGGTCCAACTGTAGTTTTAGAAGCACGGAAACTTTAAAGTCTTGCTTGGTTTCCAAATTCTTCAGCCTTCAATCCAGTGGAGCATGTGTGGGACGTTACTGAACAAACAAGTCCAGTCTGTGGAGGCCCCATCTTACATCTCCCAGGACTGAAAGGGTCTGGAACTGACAGCTTAGTGACAGATACTTCCCCTCCTCTTTCCCTCCCTAAACAGCAAAACATCACATTCAACCACATTTAGTTTTTGGTGTGGGGTGGTTTTTGACTACCATTACTATTCCTTTCAACCAACTCATCGAGTTTTTCTTTGAAACTGTTAATTTCACATTTTTCAACATGTGACACTGATTGTTCCTCTTTAACAGAAGTGCAAGATCAGCTTGTGGTGATGTCTAACATGTATCCATGTGCAGATTTACTTCTTACTGCTTAGGAAGAACTTCCCCCTCATGAGGCTAAGAAGGGAAACTGAAAGAAAAGGCACAAGTTGGATGCAGTGAAACTGAGCTGTTTGATGTGTTCAGATCCACTGCAGGAGCCAGAGGTTTTCTGGTGGTGGGTATGCTTTAATGACTGAACATGTGCATCTAGGGTTAATAGAGACACATATGGAGGCCTGCCTTAGAGAAATGTGCTCCATGTGTGTCGTAAATATGAAAGAATCAAAGGAATCAATATGACAGGAATCAAAGCTCAGATACAGAAAGAGGACTTACATATATTACATGCATAAGGTGAGGGCTTGTTGGGAGACAAAAAGACTTGGATCTTTCATGTTTTTCATCACATTTACTTATTGTCAACAGTTCCTAGTCTTAAATCTATTTTCTAGAACATGGACATGCATGGGTATGATTTACAGAATGTAACCAAATTATGTTTGTGTTTGTGACCCACTCAGATGACCTCAAAACATTCCTTTAGGCAATGTCACTGGGAACTGGAATGGTGTGGGAAAGATTCAGCGTCTGCTGCAGGCAGGAATATGCTGCTACGGAGGTTGTTTACATTGTTGACTCACAATTTATCTGCCCCTCTGAAAGTAAACCACAAACTCTTCGAAGGCCTTGCTGGACTCCCTGATGATAGA
>NC_051433.1:22635542-22645268 GCF_001649575.2 Kryptolebias marmoratus
AATTCTGTTAATAGATAAGTCATTATTTATTTTAATTATTAATTGTTTTTGTCAACACATTGTCTATATTATCCATAACAAAGTCTGTCTGTCTATCTATCACGCTAGCAAAACAGTGGGTTAACTTTGCCAAAACAAGGTGTTTGACCTTTCACGGTCTCCGTAGTTCCCTTGCAGCGCGAGCACAGTGCGGCAGTTACGAGTGTTGAACATGAACGCGCGCTTTTTGCCCCGTACACGGCACAGAGACGAACCGTATCTGATGGGGGAATGCGGCTCGACGTAACAGCAGCAACTCGAGCACATTACTGCCCCCTATATATCAAGAGGACAAATAACACCTTTTCTGTTTAAATTGCCAACCCGCCACAGTGGCGTGTGTGTTGATCAAATTCACCCGCCACTTCAGATATTTACCCGCATTTGGCCGGTGGCGGGTGCTAATTTCCACCCCTGGATGTATATCTACATCAACCCAATTCAAGATGGTCGCTGCAGCTAATCAACCATGCCAAACGCTTAAATGGCTATAACTCAGCCACTGTTACAGATAGTGAGCTAAAACATGTTTGTTTAAACCTTTGGTTTCGTCTGCCACTCTGCAGGGCGATACGCGTTCCTCCAAGGGATGCAGCTCTTTTTGTTTTGAACTTTGAGCAGATAATTACACAGTCGAAGACAGGCCCGTTTTAGGAGCCTGAGTGAATACTGAGTCATCTGTTTCTCACAGCTCAGTTTGGACACACCTACAGTAGGTTTGAAGTCTCTTTAATTCAGCTATAGTTTTCAGAAGAACCACCAAATTCTGTAAAACCCAGAGTTAACAAATTCAGCTTTTGCATTTTGTGGGGGGAAAGTGGTTAGACTCAGCACTTCTTGAGAAAAGAAGTGGTTTTTAAAAGGGAACCAACATGGTTCTGTTTTATTCTTTTTTCTTTTAAATCAGAATTGGACTGTTTTTTGAATTTTTTTTTAAATAATAGTTCTTTCATTTCGGTCGCCTACAGCTGCACCAAAGTGTTTTTGAGGTCATTCTTTTTTTATACTCCACAGCTTAAGTAACAGCCTGGAAGCTGGTGTTGTATATCTTCACATCCCCATTGAAATGAACGCCTCATATCTTGAATGCCTCCAGAGATAATTTGGTCTCAAATTGTTGCTTAGAGTCAAGGATTTACCAATTACATATCAGAGGCAGAAACAGGTTTTTGTCCATAACTTAAAAAAATACAATTTATCTATAATTAAACTGTGTTTCAAATCACTTGGGTAGTCATTTTATTTCATCTGCATGTTATTTGTAGCTATTATAATGACAGTTGTGACGGGTCTATATTTCTGTCTTCCTCAGTGGTACTCCTGGTGTTGGGGTGCATCCTGTTCATTTCCCGATTCTTCACAGTCATCTGGAGGAACAAGTGGCGGCCCCTCTACTCGCTGGGTTCAGCCCGGCTCATGGTGTCCCCCCTTGACGGCAGCAAGTTCAAGATGTTTTTCTGAGGGGGAACGCGTAGCTCTCAAGCTGCTGGAGGATTTGAACTCTCAGCCCACACAAAGTCTTATTTTTATGTTCCCTCACCACTTTGCTTTGTTCAGAGGTAAATCTCAGTTTTAAAGCGAGTCTTTGCTTACAGAACATGAAAAAAAAAAGGCAACTCTTTCTCTTTGGTTACAAGTTAAACAAAACTTTCTGTGCAGAAAGACTTTCTTTAACATACATTGCAACTAGCTGCCTACTAACAGATTATTAAAACACGCATATTACTTTAAAGGCAAAAAGATTAACATTATGCCACTTCCTATCTTTTTGCACTTTTAATGTCCGTTTTTTTTTTTTTACTGTGAAAACACGCTATTATTTACTATCAAAATATTATGAGTTCCTCCCAATATACCGGTGTAATATGAAGTAGTTACTGTTTGATTTGCCAATAAAAACACTTTGATATCAGTTGTTATACAATTTGTTCAGATTTTATCACCACTCAGCAGAAAAGCTTTGAGACTGAAGGAATTAGATTTGAATTTCTCATCATTACAAGTTCACTGAGGTATTTTTAAGGCTAATTGTTATAATAATGTAGTAATGTTGGGGGTCATCAGTTTCAGTGTGAACTAAACTTAATCTAGCCACTGTTGTAAGCTCAAGTGGAAATTTGTTATGTGCTGCTTAAAAACCATCTTTAACTAAGTTACCAAAGAGTGGTCTTGAACGTAACTTTCTTTAAATTCATACTAAAGTCTCAAACCTAAAGGTCAACTGCAAGCATGCATCGTTGGAAACCTTCCTGTGAGTTATTTCACTTAAAAAGAGATTTCAAAACAAGATCAAGAACATATTGTTTGAAATCGTATAGATAATAAAATCCTAAAATCATTTCAAGAGGAGCTGAAGTGAAAAGAGGTGGAACATTTTGTTGTGCCTGTTGGGAGTCGAGCTGCAGGGTTTTGAACAAGTTACAGATGAGAAAACAGACTGTTAAAGGGACCGTTACAGCAGAACCTGAGGGAAATAAAGGATTATTTTCACAAAGTTTATGAGGAACTTAACCTTTAGAAGGGCTCTGAAAACACTGGCTCTGACAACAGCTCTTTGTTAGTTGTTGCCCAAAGGCAAAGCCGTGAAAATGTTTTTGCCTGTGTCTGTGTTTGTAAGTAAGTAAAACATTATTTATATAGCACCTTCCATAGATAAAATCAGTCCTTTACATAAATACAGGCTTAATAAAAAACTAAATCAGTACAAACAGCTGATAAAAACAGTAAGTAGAACATTTAACCAAAAGCTTGTCTGAATAAAAATGTCTTAAGCTGCTTTTTAAATGGAGTCAACAGAGACGGCCACAGAGAGACAGGAGCTGGGCGTTCCAGTCTGCGGCCTAGTGTTGTGTCATACATGAACGAATCTTTTGAGTAAACGAACTGAACCTATTCACTGATTCGTTCCTTACTTAGTTCAGCTGAGTTCATTGAGAGAGGAGCTTCCGCGTTCTGTGACTCACTTATGACGTAAATCTAAACGACAGCGGCCTGTGCCGTGTGGGCGGGGAGGGACTGTTGTCGACACCTGAGCAAATGTGACTTGAGATTCATTCACTGTAAATAAACTCCACGTATCACTCAGTGAACAAAACTGTCTGACTCTAACCGTTTCCTCCTCGCAGGGATTTGCTCTTAGGCTTTTGGCAGCGGCATATGTTTATCCAGATTAACTGCTAATGTTGAGTCAAGCTTCATGAAAATAAACGCACACACACCCGGTACCCATTAGGGATTTATTCAGTAAATGTACTGCTGATTCACGCATGCACAGAAACAACGTACTGCCACGAAGGAGTGATCCATATAATGAACGACACTTTCTGTTTGAAGTATGTTGATGTTGGTCTCTGTCTGCATCTTTGAAATATTTTTGAGTGTCTTATAAGCCCATGGGGGCTGGGCATCTTTTATGGTGTATGGCACAAAAGAAATAAACTAAACTAACTAGCTAACTAACTAATAGAGTGTGTGAACTGAAGGATTTGGTGAACGAATCTTTTGAACGAATCATTTTAATGAACTGATTCTAGTGATTCAGTTCACTCAAAAGAGGTGCTGTTCCCATGACTACCAGGGGCTATGGCCTGAAAGGACAGGTCACCCCGAGTTTTAAACCGGGTCTTAAGGACCTTTAGGAGGTCCAGGGCCTGAAGTCAGGGAAGACTGAAGGGTGCAAGCTGAAGAATAAGGAATCAATATTTCAGTGATGTCCATTTAAAACTCTAAAAGTCAAGACTAAAAATTTTAAATTAATTCCACATTCAACAGGTAGCCAATGTAGAGAAGATAAAAACAGTGTAATGTGAGACCTTCTGTTAATTCCTGTCAAAAGCCTCGCAGCAGCGTTCGGAACCAACTGGAGACGAGTGACAGCAGAGTTGTTAAAACAAGTAAAATTGGAATCACCGTAATCTCAACGAGAAGAAATAAAACCATGAATAATCATCTCCAGGTCAGATATGGATAACACTGCCCTCAATTTCAAAAGATTTCTCAAACAATCAAAGCAACCTTTTACCAGAAGTCTCGAATATCTGTCCAGAGACACTGACTTGTCAAACAGAGCACCGAGGTTTCTGAGGCTGGGCTGAGAAGAGGAGCCCAGAGAACCATGGTGCTGGTTGATCCAAGGAACTTTCTGTTCAGGACCAATGATCAGGCTTTCGGTCTTGCTAGAATTCAACTGAAGGCAGTTGTTAGCTAGCCAGGCCCAGCACCATAGAGAGAGATCAGCTTGTATGGCACTGGCCAGGCCTTAATAAAGAAAACAAAAATTAGTAATTCAGCTAACTTGTGTGATTTTGAATCTTAGAAAGAACAGTACAGTTGAATGTTGTCAGCATGCAAATGGTAAGACACTTTGTTAAAGCTACTGATAATCTTCCCAAGGGGCCTGATATATAAAAGGAACAATACAGGACCTAGGACTGAACCCTGAGGAACACCATACAATAACAGAGCAATCTTAGACGGTATGTCATTTGCAAACATGGAAAAGGTTCTGTTGCTCAGATAGGAAGAAAACCACTGAAGAACAGATCCAGAAATTCTCATTTTGCAGTCGATGTAACAGAGCTTTGTGGTTGACTGTGTCAAAAGTGTGTGTATGCTTGTTTGTTTGCAGCGCTAGCAAAACATCTTATGTCAGTGTCAATGTCAAACTTATTTGTGTAGCACATTTAAAAAACAACAGCAGTTGACCAAAGTGTTTCACAATTTACACCAACCGCCATAACATAAAACAAATAATACTCAGAGATATTAGGCAACAAACAGAACAAACAGAACACACTTATGAACCACTAGGTGGATTTTCATGAAAGTTTTGTGAAAGTAATTATTTGGTGTAAGTTTACAACTGATTAACTTTTGGAGTCAGTCCAGTTTAAGATGGTCGACACAACCAACTGACCTTAGAAAATACAAGAATGGCTATAACTCAGTCAGTTTTACAGATATTGTGGTGGTAGTAGCTGAGAGTCAACCTCAACAGATACTCTGAACGCTAACACATTTCACAAGTTCTCAAATATCAAATGATACTGTGTATCATGTCATTTACAAGGTTTCACCCAGACAGCTATAACTTTCCTTTCTCATCATAAGATGATTTTAGTTTATAACTCTAGCATGAAAGGTGGTGAACGATATGCATTCCTTCAAGAAATGCTAGGCCTACTGTAGCTGCATTGTCAAATACCACCGTCAAGGTTTAATGTTGACAGTTTTCTATCATCAGGGAGTCCAGCAAGGCCTTCGAAGAGTTTGTGGTTTACTTTCAGAGGGGCAGATAAATTGTGAGTCAACAATGTAAACAACCTCCCAGCAAACTTTCTTTTAAATTTGCTGTTGTGTTGTTTGAGATTTCTCTAAGGCAGGCCTCCATATGTGTCTCTATTAACCCTAGATGCACATGTTCAGTCATTAAAGCATACCCACCACCAGAAAACCTCTGGCTCCTGCAGTGGATCTGAACACATCAAACAGCTCAGTTTCACTGCATCCAACTTGTGCCTTTTCTTTCAGTTTCCCTTCTTAGCCTCATGAGGGGGAAGTTCTTCCTAAGCAGTAAGAAGTAAATCTGCACATGGATACATGTTAGACATCACCACAAGCTGATCTTGCACTTGCATCTTGGGAAGTATCTGTCACTAAGCTGTCAGTTCCAGACCCTTTCAGTCCTGGGAGATGTAAGATGGGGCCTCCACAGACTGGACTTGTTTGTTCAGTAACGTCCCACACATGCTCCACTGGATTGAAGGCTGAAGAATTTGGAAACCAAGCAAGACTTTAAAGTTTCCGTGCTTCTAAAACTACAGTTGGACCATTTTATACACAATGTCAGGGATGAATCACAGGACCCAAAGGTTTTCCAGCCTCCTTCTGGCTGACTGGCTGCCAGACCAAAAATAAACATTGTTTTTCAAATGTTAAATTAGTACCAAATATTTAACAGGTCTATGTAGAAAGACAAACAAAACAAAACAAAAAAATGCTCTAAAAAGTGCAAATGTATATATTTCTGTATTTATCATTGAGTGTGTTAAGTTTCTGCAGTTTCAGCTACAATAATTTCTGTCTTCTGCCTCCCAAAAACCTAAAACTGTGTCACTATTTAGAATTATTGAGAAATATAGAAAACACTCAAGATCAAGCTTTTGATTTATAGTGTTTCATCTTAACTTTAGTCACAGAATGCTGTAAGAAGAGTGTCCTTACTACTGTTTTCAATAAAAGAGGGCATCTGATTGAATTTATCAATCAATAGCAAATTGAACTGGATATTGTAGGAAATCAGTAATATTTAAATTACTTGATTTATTCCCCCTATAGTTTAACAGTTTTCAACAACTGAGGGATAAATGTTCATTACAGGCAGTTTTATTTATTTATTGTGTTCTATATATGCAGTAGATGCAGTATATATATATATATATATACATATATTACAGAAAAGACACAAGAATGAGAAAATGCAGAATGACTAACAAGTTTTTGAGGATACACAGAGAAAAATAGGATCACAGATGGAGTAAAAAAAAGTCTAAATGTCCTGTTTTGATTAAAATAAAATTCGGTGTTTACTAGTTATAACATAAAATGTTTGATGTCTTTTTGATGCCCTCTAATGTTCAGAATTATGAACTACAAATCTATACATATCTGTTTTAGACATAACTTTTGCACATATAATCAGAATATTGTTCTGTCTATAGTGTTTGTGTCATTGCAATACCTGCAGTATGCGTGTGTTTTGTGTTTTGTGTGTGTTACAGCTTAGCATTTATGTTGTCAGGCTGCTACCTTTAAACTGGTGGGTGGTGCTGCAGTATCTATAAAATGTGCATAAAACCAACCAAAATAAAGGTACATCCTTCATGTTTTCACAAAAACATGGAACTGCATCCCTCTCTAAGCACTAGAGAAAAACCTTTTTGCAATTTGGTGGTCCTAAAATTGAAATATTTTTACTGTTATAATTACTGAAATCTGTAAATCTAAACCATTATACTTTGTGAATGACCATAGTAGTTTGTGGGGAAAAAAATGGTGCTTTCAGTAATTATGCTGCATTTTCTATCTTCATCTTGAGGTGCATGCAGCAAAAACTGTTTGCAAATTTAAACAGATATACACATCGAGCCTTCAAATGTTTTTATTGGTTTTATCAAACTTTCAGTCTAACAACATCACTGAAACATGTTTAAATCCAAACCCTGTGTTAAACTTGTCAGAGGGTGAAAAAGAGAATTTTATTTCACAGGTTTGCACAACTTTAGACATTAGAAGTGATATTGTGTTGTACAGTGAAATGGTAATTTATCATGCAGGATACTTGGTTCAGTATTATTATTTACAATTCCACAGTTAAATGCAAATATCTCAGTATGCCTTATTCAGTGCTCTGTTATAGATAGCATCAACATAATAAGTGGAATAAAAAAAGCCTCTGTTGTGATCTGCACTACTTGTTCTGTCAATATTCTGAGGTGTGTTTATTCTTGTTTGGTTCACTGAGCATACACGCTGTTTTGTAGGAACCTGCTGTTCCACATCCTGCACACAGTCTTTGCAGCACATATAGCCACAGTCACAGCTGTTGGACACTTAGAAGCTGTTTTTAATTCAGTTCCATTTCATTGTATTTTATTGTTTTGCAAACACAATTAAATATTATGTGATCACGGCTCACAAAATATTTTGCAAAATTGTTCCCCCACACTAAATGACCCAGTGAAATAACATGCTATATTCAAAAAACAAAATAATATAGCTGTTTCACCTCTTCTGCAGTTAAAGCTCAGTGAAAAGACATAAAACCAGAGGTCTGGCTGACCTAAAAACACATAAATTTGAAAAGAATTTTTAGCCAGGAGAATCTTAAACAAGTTATTGCAATTATAAACAAAAACAGGTGAAGTGAGATTTATTTATATAGCACTTTTCAGCAACAAGGCGATTCAAAGTGCTTTACATCATAAATAAAAACAGAATCCAATACACCAGGTACATAATAAAACACAAAAAAAGAAAGAAAAAACACATCAATCATGTATAATCTAAATGAAATATAGGATAATCTAAATAAAATCACGAAACCAGGCATATTTAAGGATGAACTAAAACAGTCAAAATAGTAGCTAAAATAATCTAAATAAAATCATGATAAAGTTAAAGCTGAACTAAACAACAATTAGGAATCTAACAATATCTTAAGTATGAGCTAAGATAAACTAAACTAAACTAAATGTACAGGAAGACTAAATAATCTAAAACATGACAATGCTAAACTAACGGTACCGAACTTTCTAAAAGTACCCCAGGCCCGCTAGACAGCCGACGTAAAAATGACTAAGATAGTGAAGGAGGGAAGGGGGGTGGGGGGTTGGAGTGAGAGAGATGACCCAGAAACAGTGGAAAGTGTGCGTATGTGTGTGTGTGTGTGTGTGTGTGTGTAGAGGTGGTGGAAGACGATGTGGTGCATGTTGTATGAGTGTGTCTGTGTGTTTGCAGATAAGTCCATGAATCACGTCACAGAGGCCATTGTCTTTGATATTGTGATGGAATGTTTATCAGCGAGCCCAGAGCAGATCCACAGATGTCCTTAGCCAATAACACTTTAGATATATTTAGGAGCTTGCTTTTTAACCCTGGGTTACACTTCCCCCCCCTTGGAACATGCAAGTCCCTTTGCATGTGGTGGGTTGGATTGAAATGACAGGGAAACTGGAGTCCTTCAAAGTAGTTTCAAGGTCTGTCTCTGTCAAAGCACTGGTGAAAGCAAGGCTTAGACCATGAAATAGGGACTGCGCAATAGATAGGAGTGGGTTTCCTAACTGGCCATATTGGAGCCTGTTTGGTCGATTAGATGGTCTTTCTGAGTGTCTCACCGGATTTGTAGTCTCATGACTTGGGTTCATAGGGTTATCATCCTCTGACACATTTCCTTCTGCCGAGTCATTTTTGTTGGATACAGCTTTACTTTCACGATCATTATCATTGGTCAACTGTTCTGTATCTGCTTCTGTTTCAACCGTCACTTCAGTGGGGACTACTGGGTCACAGCCATGTTTGTCATCACTGTGCGCATCGGCCAATGTTTGGTTTCAGGCTTGATGGTGTAGACTGGTAGATCACCAGCTTGTTCCACCACGACATACATGTCTGTCTCCCACTTATCAGCTAGTTTATGCTTGCTCCTAAGGCGAATGGCTCGCACCAAAACTCTGTCCC
Source organism: Kryptolebias marmoratus (assembly GCF_001649575.2). NCBI lineage: Eukaryota > Metazoa > Chordata > Actinopteri > Cyprinodontiformes > Rivulidae > Kryptolebias > Kryptolebias marmoratus. The sequence goes on from NC_051433.1 coordinate 22,644,819, forward strand.
CAGGTTCTTGTTTAGAAGGTTTTATACTCATGTCGAACCTGGCTTTATTTCTGCCTGCCATTTTGCTAGCATTTTGGGTTGCCAGTTTGTAGCTTTCTTGGAGGACTGCTTTCAATTTCTCCACATATTGTGAGTGGGACTTGAAACTTCTGCTTTGGAAGGGTAGGTTGAATGCTAGGTCAATGGGTAACCTTGGTTGACGACCAAACATTAATTCATAAGGTGCAAAACGAGACAAAATTGAAAGTAGGAGAAAAAGTTCTCATTATTGATCAGCCAAACCCTTTATGCTCCTGCACTAAAACTAGTCTTTTGTGTGCAGCAGCTATGTAGTGGGAACTTTGAACTGAACAAATTTTGTTCAGCCTCAACCCTTTGCTCAGTTTCATAAAACATCTGTCAATCTTTAACTGTATCTTCCAGAAAACATAGGTCCACAGCTTCTCAACG
>NC_051433.1:22645368-22646900 GCF_001649575.2 Kryptolebias marmoratus
AGAAAAAGCTGCTGCGAAACTCTTTTTATGATTTATGATGAAACAGTGAGCTGTACGTTTAGGACAAGATTTAAAAGGCTGAGTTAATAAAAGTTAGACTGTAGACTCACCTATGCCCGCTCCGGCCAAGGCGTTAAGGACCAAAACGGTTACATAAACCAAAACGCACAAGATAATGATCAAAATTCGGCTCAGGATGATGTCCCTCATTTTAGCTGCTTCCCCGCCGCGTTTCGGAAAGCTGCTGGACCACAGGTGTGGACAGCCACGAGCGCGCTGTACACTGTGGTGCCTTCACGTGAGTCACGTAAACGCCCCTTTCTCCTGGAGCGAACGGTTGTACAACTTTTGGTCCGTCGATCTCTGCAGCCCTGACACACTCAAACACCCAAGACTCCTGCAGAGACAGTTTTTGAAGTTGAACCAGTTGACATCCAGCCTGTTACTGAGACAGAGACTGGCTTCTCACAAGTGTCTGGGTTAGCTGATATGTATGGGGTTCCATTAGTGCCAAAAATATGTTTATGTGTCTATGTAAGGCGTGTATGTAGCATGCTATGTGTATGTTAAGTGATATGTAAGGTGATATGAAAGGTGATATGTTAAGTGATATGTAAGGTGATATGTATGGTGATATGTTAAGTGATATGTTAGGTGTATATGTGAAGTAATATGTAAGGTGCAAATGTTAGGTGATATGTTAAGTGTGTATGTATTGTAACATGCCTATATACTGCGTTGTGTCTATGTTCCGCACATATCATTATGTCACTTAACATATACACCTAACATATCACCTAACATATCCCTTTACATATACACCTAACATATCACTTAACATATCACCATACATATCACCTTACATATCACTTAACATACACATAGCATGCTACATACACGCCTTACATAGACACATAAACATATTTTTGGCACTAATGGAACCCCATACATATCAGCTAACCCAGACACTTGTGAGAAGCCAGTCTCTGTCTCAGTAACAGGCTGGATGTCAACTGGTTCAACTTCAAAAACTGTCTCTGCAGGAGTCTTGGGTGTTTGAGTGTGTCAGGGCTGCAGAGATCGACGGACCAAAAGTTGTACAACCGTTCGCTCCAGGAGAAAGGGGCGTTTACGTGACTCACGTGAAGGCACCACAGTGTACAGCGCGCTCGTGGCTGTCCACACCTGTGGTCCAGCAGCTTTCCGAAACGCGGCGGGGAAGCAGCTAAAATGAGGGACATCATCCTGAGCCGAATTTTGATCATTATCTTGTGCGTTTTGGTTTATGTAACCGTTTTGGTCCTTAACGCCTTGGCCGGAGCGGGCATAGGTGAGTCTACAGTCTAACTTTTATTAACTCAGCCTTTTAAATCTTGTCCTAAACGTACAGCTCACTGTTTCATCATAAATCATAAAAAGAGTTTCGCAGCAGCTTTTTCTAAATGTATGAAAAATGCTTTACGGATAAAAATAAAACGCAGTCGAATTCCGTGTAATTCCATGTAAAGTATACCCAAATTGTGGGGCTTTAT
>NC_051433.1:22660970-22722014 GCF_001649575.2 Kryptolebias marmoratus
AAAATAAAATAAGAAAAATCTAGTTATTTCCATGCAGTGTCCAGAAAGAGGTGTTGTTCAGCTTGTAGGGCACCACAACTGCTTCCACCCACCTCCATCATCATCATCATATGAAATAGCTTTTGTCACAACAAAAAATAGTGGCTGGTAAAATATTTGAGTGGCCGGTTAAACATTTTGTCTACCAGCCATAGTGACTGGTGGACAAAATGTTTAATTTTCACCCCTGTATACATCCAAAGATTACATTAGGAGTTTCGTTTAAATCCGTCTGCTCCGTTTTGCTGACAGACAAACAATCAAACAAAAATAAAAAAATCACCTTTCATGGCAGTGGGCGATAATGATTTTTTTTTTGTTCACTTATTGACTGCAACCTTAGATACCAATTCTGGGCTTTGAACCGAGTCCAGTGTTGATAAAAGAAAAGACCTGAGGCCACAGAGAGTGTCATTGATGACTACTTCACAATAACTCAAACGCATGTCTACAGTCTTTTGACGTCTTAATAACATCCCTCCATGGTGTTACATTTTTCACCACCAATTAAAACACAGTCATTCATAAGATTCACTTTTTCTGATGCCCAAATCCGGTCACTTCTTGCTCCAAAAGCACAACAGAGAACATCAAATACTGAACATATAGCTTTAAAATGGCAGCTCAACAATCAGCTTTTGACATTACTGTAGCTATGTCCAACCTCTGTTGATGTTCCCCAGTTAGCCATAGTTTTATCATCATCCGGCTGATATTAAGTACGTTTTTCTTCTCCTGCTCAAACAGCCCTGATTCATAAAGGAACAGACTTCACCAGACACCCAAAGACCTGCTGTGGTATCTGGGAATAAGTCGTCAGGAGCAGATCCCTTAAATGTTATATACATTTATGGATGACAATTGTCAGTCCAGCGTAACCTACAGATCTTTGTTTGGATTAGGACTTAGAGTTTTGGGGCCTCACACTCGTTCCAGTAGCTCGCCTTTTTGCATCCTTGCCTCATATCTTCACCAAGTCCCGTCTAATTCTGATCCTAGCAGCAGTCTTCTGTCAACATGGACTCCTTGAGTCCTGTTGGAGCTCCGCAGCCCCATGCACAACAAACTGTGACGCCTTTCTGTCAGAAATGACATGAGCTTTCACAGCAACCTGAGCTACAGCGACTCCTTTGTTGGATTGGACAACATGGGTCAGCCTCCATTTCCCAGAAGCATCAGAGACACACTGACACCCATAACTTTGTTTCTTAAACCAGATTTTTGTATGTCCACATCAGAGCAGAGTGTAAATATCACACATGAAGCAGAGCTGTTGAGTAAGAACAATTTACTCCTTATCAAACTCGCTCAAGGTTATTTAATGACAGTTTTGTTCTGCTTCTAGCTTATCAGCTTTAAAGACTGAACATTTATTTACAGCCTAATATATCCCCCAGGCATGGAACAAGATGAACAATGTGTTTTTGTACTTTACCCGTCAGTAAATGTCTTATGGCAGCTCAGTGTGGAGTCTAAACTCCAACACTACAGTAGGTGCAGTCTATTGTTTAGCCTTTTTTTGGCTATAATTCTCAATGGGCACATGCAGCATGTCAGCAAATCAGACAAACAGAAGTAAAAGTACATTTTACTAATCTTATGAATGTGCTGCTAGTGCTCCAAGCCAGGGTTTGATTTTCCAGGTTTAGTTTAGTCCAAAGATAAATGATATTACACTCACCCATAAACACAGAATTTGGAGTGGGATCAGCTGGGTTAAAATGTTTGTAGACGTTTCCAACCAGAGCCACGATCACCACCAGGTACACGGTCAAAATGTTACGCACCCATCGGTCCAGCACCCAGTTCTCCAGAATGAACCTGCACACAGAGGAGGGAGAAGGTGATCATGGCTGCGAGATGCACAGAAGACCAGTTAGTTGATCTGCTGGTAACCAATGAGCGTGTTGCTCTGCTCCTTTTGAAATGTCACTTCACGGCGGCAGCTCACCATCCCACCACCTCTGCAAAAAGGATGCACAGACAGGCAGTTGCTGCCGTGCTCTTGTCAACACCCCACAGGTGGAGAACCACGGCGAAATTGATCAGAGAGGCAATAGAAGTCCATGTGGAGTAGACAGCCAAACCATTCTGGACCTGAACATAGAGACAGACTAAACATTATTGTTGTTCAAAGGGAACGCAGCTAATCTTCATGAAGCAACATTCCCCTTGCCTTACCAGTATTCTGAGACAGGCCAGGTCTTTGCCGTGATACGTCTGCAACCACTGCCCGTGGTAATCTGTGGCATAGCAGCAGAAGAACAAGGCACTGTAGTTGGTAAACGCTATCAGGATCAAGACAACCAGACCTGCCAGCATCAACCTGCAAAACAAAAAGAAAAGAGAGATCACATCAGGAGTCTTGTGGTATCGTTTGGTCAAAGTCAGGTTCTGATGGTCATTGTTGTCGCTTTCAGGAATGGACAGAAATCAGCACGAGCGCCCTGACCGACCTGCAGCTACAGCCTCACACGCAACAAACAGCGACGCACTGTGTGCCCTGACAAACTCCTTTCAAAACTGGCTTTACTGTTCAATTTGACATGTCTTGATTTCGTAGCTGTTTTATGGATCGGACAACAAGAGATCTCATTTACTCCCCAGTTCACCTGTTTGCCTTCCTTGGACCACTTTTGGTAGGTCCTGTGTGTACATGTGCTGGTGAAAGAATCTGAAGGTATGACACCCCAGAACCAAACATAATGTGATGGTATTAAAACAAAAAAGCAAAAACGAAAGTTTTAAAATGCATCACATGGTTTAATTGTCTTCATTTAAAAAACAAAAATATAACAACAATTACAACTGCTGATTAAATATTGCATAAACAATAAATATATTACAACTAGAATATAATAATATTTAATATAAAAAAAATAACTAGTCTTGAGTCTGACCAACGCTGTTGTGGAGATGCTATCACTCAGCCATCCTAACAATCACAATTTTACCCCAATCAATCTCTCAAATCCAGATACTTTTCCAATATTTTTCTTGTTTCCATCACATTAACTTCAAAGGTCTGAATGTTAAACTACTTCCTAGTATACATCTTGTAGTAAGAACCTCAACAGACTCTTGTGGCTGATTGTTGTTTATAGCTTTCATGTCGTTACACTGGAAATTCTGATTCATCTCGAGAAAATAACTATACATTACTGATATTTCTTCTCTCACATACAAACAAAACTCTTAAAAATGTTTGTTTAAAAATGTAAAACCCAGAAGAAATACATTCTGAATGACTAACAACAGGCTTAAACTTGTACATTCATCAGCCACAGTTCAGGACAGTCTGAACATTTTTACTGTGCATCACTAAAATAATAAATAAATAAAAGCCGGACACTTACTCTCTGTCCCACAGCACGAGCCAGGTAATGTTCAGCAGCATGTTGCACAGCCAGGAAAAGTAGAAGCTGTAGGGCAGCAGAGACTGAGCCCAGGAGCTACACAGGAAGACAAATATCAGTTTTATTCAGCATATTGCACCAGTACATATTTAGTAGGACTGCTATGATGTTAGCTTACCCCCTGAAAACATATGAAATGATGTAAATGACCATCAGAGTGAGCCACGTATAGATAACACCCCAGATGGAGAAGGTCCAACCAGCTGGAGTGATGTCCGTCTCGTAGCGGGCCGACACATTGGCTGTAGGGAACTGGAAAGGACCTGGACATGAGAGACGAGCAGCATTAGAGACACCCTGCACTGGTGAAACAGTGAGCAGTTGAAAATCTTTACCTCCATTCAAGTCTGCAGAGAAAAGATGCCAACTTAAAGCAGAATTACACGACTCTCCTGGCTTTATCCTCGATCAATGTCAACTTCAAGTCTTGCTGCATTTACTCTACACTAAAGTGGAAAGACCCTTAGCTTCTTGCTTTCCTAATAGCTGCAAATCATCAAAAGCTAAAAAGCTCATTTAACTGTATTCTTACTTATAATAATTGCAAGCTCTTTATAATATAAGGACCTTCACATAGAGCCTACTGCAGAGGACTTTGACCTGAGCAGCACATTTTGTAACATTGCATTTTTATCAGCTTCTATACGTTCTGATCTAGATTTGAAATATATTAAGACAGCTCTACATGTTTGTTTCGCCTCATGCCTCGGCTACTGCAACACCCTCCTCCAAAAATGCAATAATGGACTCCAGATTGTGGCAGAAGTCAGCTGCCAAACTTGCATCACAAACCCTGAGAAGAGGCAACATTCCTCATATTTTAGACTCATTTCAAAGGCACCTAGTAGGTTACAGAACTGACTTGAAGCTCTTAACTTAGTTCATGGTCTCTCACCTTATTGAGCTATGAGTTTTAAAATGAGTCTATGAGTGGATACTACTTGTTCCAGGGGCCACAGAGCTGCTGCTGTCAAAACCACAGAATTTATCAGATTTTATATCCTTTTGTTCTTTTTTGTTTGTTTGTTTGTTTTCAAAAGATGCACTGCTATCAGAGGACGTTTCCTCCTCTGGTATAAAGCCCCACAATTTGGGTATACTTTACATGGAATTACACGGAATTCGACTGCGTTTTATTTTTATCCGTAAAGCATTTTTCATACATTTAGAAAAAGCTGCTGCGAAACTCTTTTTATGATTTATGATGAAACAGTGAGCTGTACGTTTAGGACAAGATTTAAAAGGCTGAGTTAATAAAAGTTGGTTTTATGACACTTAAAAAAAATACTCTGACTTTCCCTCTGTTTTTTTAAGATAAAATACTTCCAAACTGATCATTGTCCACAACAATCAGGAAGGAAAGTGTCTCACTTTTTTAATGCCACACCCTGCTATGGATGATGGCATGTTAGTTTCCTTCATTCCAACAAAACAAAGGACGTAGGCATAAACAGGCAGTATTTACTCCCTATTATTTATTTAGCAGAAGTAGATGCATTGGCTAAAAGCTGTTCGCAGTAATACATAATAATAATAATAATAATAATAGGACAACTTGTGTCTGTGAGTACAAAATGTTTTTTATTGTCTTGTTTACGGTGTAGGCTCATATAACACGGGTCTTTACTTAAACTCCAATGACGCATCCTGGCCTTCAAACTCCGGTTGTCATGGAAACAACAGCTCTATGTTTTGGGGAAACGAGCTGCCAGCAGGAACAGACTGACGAGCCTCCCTAACGACAGCTAAAAAAACAAAAACTGTTTCATAACCAGAAACTGCAGCGAATTAAAACTAACCTCGTCTCCTTCAACAACTCCGCCGTGAAACAACAACTTGAAAGGCATACGCAAAGACTTTAAAGACACTGGCTTAAAGTTTACCGTTAAAATAAATAAATATGTATAAAAAAAGTAGACCCATCCCAACCAGAGAAAGACTGTAGACTCACCTCTGCCCGCTCCGGCCAACGCGTTAACGACCAAAACGGCTACAAAAACCAAAGCGCACAAGATAATGATCAAAATTCGGCTCAGGTTGATGTCCCTCATTTTCGCTGCTTCCCCGCTGCGTTTCGGAAAGCGTTTTTTAGCTGTTTTTTTTTAGCTGTGTCGGAGCTGCAGATGGGCGGTTGGACCACAGGCCTGGACAACCACGAGCGCGCTGTACACTGTGGTGCCTTCACGTGAGTCACGTAAACACCCCCTTCTTCTGGAGCGAACGGTTGTACAACTATTGTTCCGTCAAACTCTGCAATGCATCAGATGCAAAGTTAATAACAAAACAAAGAAATGCAGACATATTATTTTTAAAGTGAAAATGGATGTTTCCTGCAAGCGTTGTATGGCCAAATAACTTACTAAATTGTCAAAGGGGAAAAAGGAATAACAACTGGGATTTTAGTAGAAAAACAAAACAAAACAATAAAAGCTGACGTTCAGCTCTGGTACAAATATTCTCAAGTATTTCAGCCCGTAGAAGTTGAGCTTTTTAATCATTTTAATATTAATAAAAATTTATTGTATAACTGTCTACATTGGGAGTAGTGTAATTTCCTATGGACATTGAATGCAACATGTCAAATTTGTTTTAAAATGTTCAGTTGTTGACATGTGATTATTAGTTTAAAATGTAGCTAGATATGATGCTTTTAGTGGTGCCCAGCCTCTTTACTAAGTCGTGATAAGAAAAATACTAGTTCAGTCTTTAAACAACATTAGACTAATAACTTTGCAGGTTCTCCACAAAACTTATTTTCAGCTGTCAGTGTTTCTATAAAGTATTGGAGAGTTTAAAATTAATTAAACAAATATAACAAATCCTAATACCTAATGCAGAGAACTTTATGATGTATCAAAATATGTAGACCTACAAAACACAGGGCACAGTCTTGTAAATTCTTCATAATTGTTGGTAAAATACAGTCTCATCATAAAAATCAGTAGTTGTGAAATACTTCACTTGTTTTATAAGCTGTTATGTATAGGTTCAAGGGAAAAGGGAGACAACTGGGATTTTGGTGAAGAAAAGAAATAAAACTTACTGTAGGTATTTTTGTTTCAATAAGGGCTCAGTTTTGCTACAGACATTAACAAACTATATATATATATATATATATATATATATAGCTTAAGGGTTTTCTCTTCAGTATCTTACCTGTTCCTAGGACTGAGCTCTTCTGGACAGAGATCTCTGAGGTTGTTCCTGGGATCTGTTGGAGCCACTTTTCTAGTTTGGGGGTCACGGCACCAAGTTTTCCAATGACCACTGGTACCAATGAGGCCTTGACGTTCCACAACTTCTTTATTTCCTCTTTCAGCCCTTAGTATTTCTCCAGCTTTTTGTGCTCCTTCTTCCTGATGTTACAGTCAATTGGGATTGCTACATTTACACCACCACAACGTCCAGTTGGTTAGCTGGATATAGCCATATGTACTATATTCTACACTGCTGACAAAAACGATGACATACCCATGCCACACCACTAGGGGGTGAGAAAGTCCATATTAACGACGTGTTAAAACACAGGGTAAAAAACAAAGTAAAAAAAAAGAACATTTTATAGATTTTTCCCAGTATATAGTTTTCTCTTGTTAGCATTTACAGTTTACTCAGAGTTAATAACTATTTTCAGCACACAATCTAAGATTTTTGGCAACATGATGAGGATAAAGTGAGACAGCCATAGAAAAGCTTAGAAGAACCTGGCTAGAGGTTCTTGGGCCTTTTCCAGTTGGTGCATGCACACAAATACAGAGAGATTCTGCTTCAGAGCATGGGAAAAAGCTTCACCGAAAACACATGTCCACAATTTTATATATTATGTACTACATTAACTTTATCCTAACTCCTAACTCTAACTGCTATTATTGTTGTGGTTTGTAGTGATAACAGGGATGTGCAAAATAGGCTGCCACATAATTTCTGAGAAGTTCCATACTTCCTGGCCACACAGATACACTGAAAACAGGATTGCAGTTGGGAAATGCAAATGCAACAGGAAGTCTCTCTTTTTAAAACTGTTCCAAGTAGTGCAGAAACAAACTCATGAGCTGCATCAGATGATCCACAGAGGTTTGGCCAGATTCACAAAGGGACAGGCACCCACAAGTAAACATTGATCAAGAGACATTTAACAGACCAACGGAACACTGTGTCGCAGCTCGGCCTTATGTAGGAGGTGACTCATTAGTGGATAGTGGAAACAGCTGCTTCCAATAAGCCTCCCAGAAACAGAGCAGCTGCACCATCCACGGGGTGAACCAGGAACTGCAGTATCTATCTTTCCATGTCTGTAAAGTAAGTAGGGAGAAAAGGAAGAAAGAAAGAAAGAACCCTGACACACTCAAACACCCAAGACTCTTCCAGAGACAATTTTGGAACCAGTTGACATCCAGCCTGTTACTGAGACAGAGACTGGCTTCTCACAAGTCTCTGGGTTAGCTGATGCTCCACAACAAAAGAAGTCGCAATCTGAGTTTTTGCCAAGTCCCAATGTTTTGCTAGAGCATTGTCACCACCACAACAAACCATACCAGCATGTAGAGCCTCATTATGCTCTGTGCTGGGTATATTTCTTAGTTGTTGAACCTACTAATGTGTCACCATTCTTCATGCTAGAGCCTGCCAATGTCTTGCCACCACCAACTAATTATTATGATCTGTTAGAGTTTAGTCTAGTCTGAGGCTGTTACCAAACAGTCAAACTTCTTCATGTTTTGGGCTTTTGAATTGGAAAATCATAATAGTTTACTTTTCAAAACATGTTTAATTTCCATGTGAAACACATGCTTTGCACATTTCCTGTGCAATTTAGAAACATTTTTAACAAGTTCATAGGGACATGAACATGGTTTTCCACATGTAATTACATTTGAAAATCATGATGAGTTCATGTGTTTTTTATTTTTTGTAAAGGTAAATCAGATACCATGGTGATTAATGCAGAGATTCACTTAAACAGAGTTTCCTTAAACTCAGTGTTAATGTACTCAGAGTTTTCTTGAAACCTGCATTTTGGAATACCGCTCTGGAGTTGGTCATTGCTGACAGACTCCAGTGACATGTCTGCTGGTCTTTTAGCACTATGTCAGTCGCCTTGACTTTCCCAACTTAAAAAAAAACTGTAATAGTTTGGCCTTCTGATACTTTAGTAAAAAAAAAAAGAAAAAATCTTAATCAACAGTGTTTGACATGGTGATGTAAAATCCTATATTCTAGATTACATACTGCCTAGGCTTTTGCTCTTGCTTATTGTTATTTTTTGTTTGTTTGTTTTGTTTTGTTCATAATAGTGTTCAGCCATTTTATACAACAGAGGGAGGAGTTTGTGCTATTGGTGAGGGAGTTTAGGTTAGAGTTGCTGCTACTCCACATTGAAAGGAGCCAGTTGAGGTGGTTTGGGCATCAGCTGAGGAAGGTATTTTAGACATGGTCCACTGGGAGTAGACCTTGGGGCAGATCCAGAGCTCAATGGGGAGATCGTAGCTCACAGCTGGCTTGGGAACACTTTGGAGTCCCTCCAAACTGGGGATCTCTGCTTAAGCTGTTGCCTTTGTGATCCCATCTTGAAAAAGTGGCAAAAGATGAATGGATGCATTTAGTGTGTTAGTTATTTTTGTAGACATTTGAATTTGTAGGGCTAGCCTACCTCTGTTGGGTGGTAGAAATCGGTGAGTGAGGTAGCTCATAAAAGGGCTCCCAGTTAACGTCAGAGAGAGTTGCTGCTGGGACCTCGTGTCCTTTAAAGGTCAGTATATGTTCTGTTATTTGTTCAGTGTTGGTGAAGAAACACCTGGTTGGTCTGTACCCAGTCATTGCCTCAAGCATCTTGTTTAATCCAGTCACTTTGGACCATTTTAACAACCCCAGACTGACAACAGTTTATTATTATTGCTTCAGCACATGAAAAGAGAGTTCTGTGTTAGGGCCATATATTGTGAAAAGTTCCTATTTTTGTTGATGGTTAAGGCCCACTTATTAGTCCCAAAATCCTTCTGGACTGTGGCTCAAGTCTTTAAAATTAATAAATTAATTGTTAGGATGTTAACAAAACAAAAGTTGATATAGTGTAGAAATTTATTCAAATTAAATCAAAATAAGCAGCAAATTCTGTCATGAAATGTTTATTTTTTTAAAAAACAGAGAAAATTATTTTTGTTGCATTTATCTTATCATTATAACATAAAAAGTAGAAAACGTAAAACAATAATATACTTTATCATAACCAAAGCATTCTATTAATTGTATTTCTTGTCCCTGAATGATCAATTTCATTAAAAAAAAAAAGACAAAAGTATTTATCAACAATACCTGCAACATTTTTTGAAATTCAAGTACAATTTTTTTAGATTGGCAAATACTGGATAAAATAATGGGTAAAATGACTAAACAAGCATTTTCTATGAATTTCAACTTCCTTCATCATATAAAAGTGATGTTTTTTGATTTAAAACTTTAAAAAGAAGAACGTTAGTGAACAAAAAAATACAAAAGGTAGTTCAGTGAGAAGCCACACTTTCTCCTCACATAGCTTTTAGATTCATTCTCAAGTATTTCCTATAATCTAAACAATCTTTAATTTCTGACTTGTGCCACTGAGGAAAACAAGTTCCCAAAAAACATTAGAAGCTTCACATAGTTTCATCAGTTTCTACAAAAACAAAAGATAACGAGAAAACAAAGAACTTACCAGTTGTATGCTTCATAGTTCAAAAAATATATATAAAGCCAAGTTCATCAGAACATTAGACTTAAAAAATGAATAAAACCTATGTTCATCAAAATTATTTAAACAAATACAGTTTATGCAAATTGATTAAAAAATCAAAACATCATCTGCATAGAATGTAACACAGTAAAAATATAAAGAAATAGTATAAAATGGTAGCTTGTACAGTTTTGGGGCACACTTTAACATCAGTATTAACAAATTATTTTAAGTCATTTGTGGATGTTGACTGTGATCAGTTCTTTTATCATCACTGTGTTAAAGAACTCTTATAAAATCAGATGGTTTCCTGGCAGGCAGATCGTTCTTTCTAACAGCTGACTGTCCTCATTTCTTAGCCACGGGCAAAATCATTCATAGCTATATAAACAAAATAAATTTGATTAAAAATATTGGCAGACTTGTGGTGATGTTGGTTCACTCATACATTTCATCCAGACTCTTTATAGCTTCGGTTTTAGAGATTATTTTCCAATCATCTGGAATCTTTCCTCTGCCCTCAAATTTTAATCCATAGTACTCTTCCAGCTCTTTCTGAAATCGGCAAACAAACCATTTCCAGTATGCCAGTTTGGATTCATCAGGAGTGATTCTCCATTCAGCGTACTTTGGACCGCCAGTTCTGTACTGTTTGAAAGGAATGCTTGTCTCTGAATCATGACAAGGATGAAAACTGCGATCACTGGCAACATTTGTAGTGCAGAAGTTGATGCTCATCTCCACTGTTCCTCTGTAGTGCCATCCCTTGATCCCAGAGGGTCGATGGAAGGGGACGCTGTGGTCATCAGGACTGTGGCTTTCAATGGTGTTGGTGCACACAGCTGAACAGAATGGACACTTTACCCAGCAGCACTTACACAGCTGATCAATGAGGATCTCTTCAGGCTTCTGCCTGGACTTGTTCATTGTATATGCTGAAAAACTGCTAATTTCCTTCATGACTGATTTCAGTTTTTTATTTGTTTCTTCTTGGAGAAAATTTAAATCATTTATGTCACTGAAGTTTTGACCACAGATGCTTTCGATTTTTAGCTCATCTTTTAGCAAGCTGAAGAATTCCTTCAGCCACATGTTTGTGTTTCCGTGTTGAGTTCGGACCTTTTGTGTTGCAACAAATAGAGCTTCACCAACATTTTTGTTAATGTCTTCAATATGTTTTTGAAAAATAGTTTGAGTCTTTTTTGCCTTGTCTTTAGGATTAATGGAGATGTATTTCTGCACTTCAGCCTTTATGAAAACTTCTGCTTGGCTCTGTGGATTTCGTATGTATTTCATGAAACCATCAAACTCCTCTTTCTCGGCGAGTGACTCCAGGACATGTTTCTCCAAGTTCAGCCTATTTCCACTGAAGGCTGGGAAATTACACTTCATCTCTCCAGCGAGAGCGATGGCAGTCTTGTTGTAGACAGCTTCAACAATGGATGCTTTCAGCTTTTCACAGATCAGTTCTCCAAGCACAACAGCAGAGGAACTTCCTTTGCAGAAGCTTTTGAAAATGTTATAATATTGCATTTTCTTGCTTTCTAAATAAGTGAGTGCATCAGTGTTCCTTTTGAATTGCTCCTGGGACTCCAGAAGCCAACTCTTTGCTAAGTCAAAGACATACAGAAGGAGATCGACTGTAAACTCGTTTTTTAAAGGATATTTCCACTTGGATTTAAAATCTGCCACTTTGTCTTTCTCAAGTTTGGCCATTTCTGACAAGTAGGTTGATGCATAGCCTCTTGAAGCAACAGGTTTTGTTTTGATTGCTTTAAGAGACTCTGCTACAACACTTTCGATGAGTTGTCTGACCTGTTTTTGATCCTCATACGATAAAGCACTGTATGACTTCTGTTGCTCTGTTTGTGCTGATAAACATCTTCCAAAGAAAACGCCAAATAAAGATTTAAAAAATGATTTATTTTGGTTTCTTGTGTCTTTGTTTTCTTTCTTAGTTTCAGATTGTTCACTTGTTTCAGACTGATCTTGGTTCTTCGGGACAATCACATAATCTGCATAATCACCCATGTCTGATATGCGTTTGTACCTGCCTGATGCTTTGCAATCTACCATGAGAGCTTGCTCCATACCAAGATCTTCAAGGATAGTTAACAGATCATCTTCCAAATTGATGTCCTCAACAGATTTTGTATCATTTGTTAATTCAGCAACCCAGATACTCCAAACAGAGCTGAACTGCTTTTGAAGCTCTTTTTCATCTTTGGCCTTATCTTTTAACTGCTGAGCGAGTTCCTTGCTCTTCTGTAGGAGTTTGTTCTCGAACAATGCCTTCTGATCATCCAGCTTTTTCCGAGCATCCTTTTGCTGGATAACTTCATCCAGTTTTCTTTTAACCACTCTCACCAGATCATTTTGAAAATCCTTGATTTTGTTCTCGAATCGGCCTCGCCACTGAACCAGAATTTCTTTATCCTTTTCATTCTCAAAGTATTCTGACATTGCTTTTCTGACTTCCCCATATGTTTTTCTTGCTTCATTAAAAAGATCATTCGACTCAATTTTGTTAAGCTGTCTATTTTCTATTCTGTTATAGAGCTGGTTTTCAATGGTCAGTAAGTTGCTCCTGATGGCCCAGGTCCAGTTCCCGTACTGGTCCTCAAGTTTTCTGTACACTGCAATTTCAAGAGTGTTTTTAAAACTGAAAACAAAGTTTTCTTTCAGAAGGGCATTCCACAGGTCCTGAATTTTTGTGCTGAGCTGTGAAAAAGTGATGCCCTCAGACTTTGAAGCTTTAGAGAGGATAATACTTTTCAGTTCCTGGATACTCTCACTGTAACCTGGATTTGGGGGAGCCATAGGTGGACTGCCTTCCCATAGCTGGGCTAAGTACTTCACATCTTTTTGTACATCAAATTTAATAATGTCACTGAAGCACTGTGCATCACAAACCTCCTCTTTGGCTGCCAATTGAGCCATTTCGTCCAGCTTTTCTTGCAAGCGTCGTTTTCCATCCATGTTTTTCTCTGCTGCTGCAATATCTGTAACATTCTGGTGAACAAACAGACAACTTGGTGAAAGTTTAACTTTCTTCATCCTCATGAAAGCCTGAACAACAATCTGCAAGATATCCTGCATCTCAGCTGGATTCTCCCCAAAGATGTTGATTAACGTCATGTTTCCCACTCCTACAACAAATGTTGCCAGCTCGTTGTCATGATAAAGGGTTGCACCACCTGCCAGCTCAAGAGCACGCAGTCCTTCAGTATCTACCACCAAAATATAGTCAAACTTCATGTTCCTCTTGATCTCATCTGATAATTTCACCAGCTGCATGAATGCACCTCTGGTGCACCTGCCAGCACTCACTGCAAACTGCAATCCAAACATGGCATTCAGCATTGTTGATTTTCCACTGCTCTGTACCCCCAAAACTGACAGCACAAAAACTTTCTGGTCACCTAGTTTCTTGATGACTTCTTCCAAAAGACTTGAGATCCACTTCAAAGGAACATGACCTGCATCACCGTCCATCAACTCCAAGGGGTGTCCAGAAATCAGCAGATCTGCAGCCAGCTTAGGGTATTGGGACCACTCACCATTTCTATTCTCTGCATGAATTGTTTTATGGGCCTCATATAACTGTCCCAGTTCTCTAAAAAAGTGCTCCAAGCCAAACGTCGCTGACTGCAGTTTTTCTGATAGGCATTCAACCTTATTTTTCTTGCTCTCTAAAAGTTCAGCCATAGTGTGCTTGTTCTTTAAAGTCAAGAATTCAGACCACGCGTCATCATAGTCCTGTAGAATAGAAGACATGTCATCTGCTGAGAGAGCATCTGTTACAATCTGAGTCCATCTTAGAAAATATTCTTTGTCTTTTGATGGCAACAATGAAAGGCTTTCAATGAACAACTTCATCAATTCACTGCAGGAAGCAGCACATTGATTCTTCCGTATTTCCATCAGTTGTCCTTGCTTTTTGGATTTTTCCATTTCAATGTGTCCTTTGAGATTATAGAGTTCTTTGTTTAATTTGCACCACTCGTGCCACAGATGGCCTTGACAAGGAAGGAAATCATCCTTGATCTTTGAAACATCCTTATTTTGAAGCACATTGGCTAGTTTCATAGCAGCAGATTTCCCATTTTGACAGATAGGGTCACTTTCATCCACTTTAATTCCAGAGACCTCGGCCATGGTTTCAAGCTGGAAGGATGTTTTTGGAATGGAGGGATCTTGAGAAGACAAAATGTCTTGAATGATTCTTTTAAGTTGTTCAGATACATCTGAGTGGCTTCTGTCTTTTAGTCCCATTTTGTATTTTCCCTTTTTTATCTCAATAGCGCCACAAGTGTCATCAACAATGAGACAAATGAGAGGTTTTTTGGACTTGAAAAATGCAGAAAGGATTGACCAATTCTGGTCGTCTTTTTGCAGATTTGGCACCAGCACAACACTGAATGAAGATTTTTCAGTCAGTATTTCACGTTGTTTTTCAATCACTACAGCATCTCCATGAAGATTACAAAAGGCAATGCAGTCATTAAAGGCATCATTAGGTTTCCCAGCAGGGCAGTACCATGCAATCTCTGCAACTCCGTTCAATAAATGTTGAGATTTTGTACTACCAGCACAGTTTCTATGGAAGAATGTGCTGTGGCGGTCATTGATCAAAGAGTTCATCAGCTGAGACTTGGACACTGAGGTTGAACCCAAACGGAAAAATGACACCAACGGTGTCTCAGCTTTGTAGATCGGAATACTTTTCTTGGCGATGTATGAATCACCTTTGCTTTGAGTTATCTTCCATGTTTTTGTTATCTGTCTAAATGCCCATAAAGGACACTCTATCTCCATTGTGAATGGGTCGGGAACAAGCAAAGGTAAGGCTTATTGGCACTGAGCCAACTTTGTGATCATGATCTGCCTGAGGAAACTGTCTGAACAGTGAAACACTGCCATTTGAACATCCATTGGATGTACTTGCGTTTGTTTTGTTTGATTTGTGTCTGCACTAATGCTCAAAAGGGCTTCTAAATCATTATCGTCTGTATCACTTGAGTCAATCCCAGCAACAGAATGTAGACAGGTCATTTCAAGATTGTCTTGTTTAACAGGAATGATAGTTTTTCAAATTATGTGAAACAAATGTAGTGTTTGTGTAGTTCCAGAAGTCTTGTGACTCCAGCCTAATCACCATATTAAAAATACAAAAAAGATGGTGCGTTTTAGTATTTTTGATTTTTTATTATTTATTATTATTATTTGTTTGTCCGACAGCAAAATAAGAATTAATGTTATGGTTTCACTAAGTTCAGCAGAACCGTCATATAGAATACACATCTAACCACGTTTTGATGCCCGCTGTCCACCTCTGGCAAAGACTTGTCTCCTTGTGTCTATGATAAGCTCTCTAAGCTTCTTGAAACACATTCTTCATATAAGCTGTAAGGTGAGACTCTTGGTTTAGTGTTTCGTTGAGAAGCTGTGGACCTATGTTTTCTGGAACATGCAGTTAAAGATTGACAGATGTTTTATGAAACTGAGCAAAGGGTTGAGGCTGAACAAAATTTGTTCAGTTCAAAGTTCACACTACATAGCTGCTGCACACAAAAGACTAGTTTTAGTGCAGGAGCATAAAGGGTTTGGCTGATCAATAATGAGAACTTTTTCTCCTACTTTAACTTTCAATTTTGTCTCTTTTTCCAAGACATCCAGGCTCAAAGCTGCAATCTAGGTCCCCAAAATCTGGCTGCAGTCATTGCTGTTTCAAGGTGAAAACAACTTTACTTTGCAGATCTTACAGTGCCTGGATTTGCCACCATTCTGTCAGTGTCTGAATAGACAGAAAATATGCAGCACAAACACTGAAAAAAATACAGCCTGGCTGCAAATAAATTTAAATATAGGGCTGCACAAAATCCGTCAGAGGGCCGCAAATGGCTCACAGGCACCAATTTTGACACTCCTGCTATGTGGGACTGTTACTGACAAACAGCAAATACGTGTCTCTGGGTGGACATCCAGGACAAAAAGTGGTGTAACCAGAACTGGAAACAGGGGACTCAAGGGAGGTGAGGCGGTCATTTGGCGACCAGAACAGCGGGCATTCTCCACCTCCGGACACGAGGGTCCCCAAGCTGTTTTTGGTACCCAAAATGTTTATTTCTGCTGCTACAGTTGGGTTTGTTTTGGTTTAGTTTTTGTATGTGATTTCCATCTCAGTGCTATCCTGAACAGATTAACTATCAAATTCTGCACAAAAGTTCCTACCTTTTCTTTGTCATCACTTAACTTTTCCTCTGTGGTTCCTGCAGGACATGAAAGAAACAAAGTCAAGTCAATGAACTACAGAATCAGTTTATGGTTCTAATATTTTATTTTAATGGTAATTTTCATTTTGATTTTTCTCAGGGTTTTCTTGTTATTATTTGTGGCTCTTTTATTTCTGAAGCAGTTTACCTTTGTCTAGGCTTGTATTGCTGTCACCATTCTTCTCTGAGAGAACCCTGAGTTCATTCACCGATCCACTCTGAGAAAATATTACATTTAAATAAAATGACTAGTAGATAAATCCCACTGGAACTGATAAAGATGGAGGATATAGAAAACACTTAGTGTTACCTCTGTTTCAGTTGCACCCTCTAGTACCTCCTCTTCTGCAGGAAAACCATAAATGCTTATTAGGGTTACATAAGGAATAAATAATGTTTCTATTGTTCTAACTGCAAATTTCATCATTTGCAGTTTGCTTTGCAGACCTTCAATTCCAAATGTTCAGTGTTTCTCTTTTAACTTGTATCACAAAAGCTTATAAATACATCTGACCTGATTATAGGACCTGTGGTTGGCACCAGAGAAATCTCTCACCTGTTTGAGTTTCCTGAAACACCGAAGAATTCATCTTCTGTTCTTCATCTGATCTGGACTCCAGCTGCTGGTTCTGGTCTGCATTTTCACCACCCATCAGTCTTCTGTAGCAGCTTGGACTGTTTTCAGAGACCATGATATTAATTTTTTCTAACAGGTCCACCATCTCCACGGCCTCTGACATACTCCTTGTACATGTGTGACATCTTTGTTCAACCAAACTATTAGCTCTCAGGTCTTCTAATGCACCTTCACAGTTTTCACCTGCATTATGAGTCACAACTGTCATTAAATAGGCAAGTGATTGTTTCCCAAAAGTTTCTTCTAACCACTGCACTCCTGATTTGTAATGACTGTCATGTAGGTCATTTGGTATCAGTAGGAGAAAGGCATTAACTTCCTGGTTTAAATAGTTTTTTTCTATGTCTTTTAGGCCAAGTAAGTTAATAACATGTATCTCCTGACCACACAGATCATAGAGCCTGGGTGAAAATTTTGTTTGCTCATTATGATCCAGTAAGTTGTTCTTTGATCCAGTCTCAATTGAACTTGTGTCACCAATTAACACAAGTGTGAGGTGATGATCACCTGAAACAGAAAAAAACAACACATGGATGTTATACTGAAGTCACAAAAAACACAAATTTAAATTTAGGTTTGAAAATTAGCTCAAATATAATAATTAAATGGGTCAATTATCACTTTTTCTGATGTCTGCAGGTGCACTTGATGTGTCTTTTGGTATGCAGCTCTCTTCTGCAGGTCTGTCTGTTAATGAAGTTTTCAGAGTTTCACTCATTTTGTGGAACTCAAATGAAATCCAGACAGTAAAATGTACCATTACTGCTCTATAATGACATTACCTCTCTCACTGGTTGTTGGTGGAACAGAGGCATTTACAGCCTCCTCCTCTGAGCAGCCATGGATCTCTCCTGAGTGTTGATCTTCCACAGGTGTATCCATAGAGTCAGCCTAACAAAACAAGTTTATTTTATAACCTTTAGGTCAGTAGGTTTGAAAGAATGACATTAAAAATAACTTGTTTTTCTGGTGCTCTAGACAGTTAATTAAAAAATAATAATATTTCAAAACACACAAAATTTTTATATTCTCAGATATAATCCAAATATTAAAAATTGGCAAGAAATACTGTTTCTTCAGTGAAATGAACACTAAGCAAAATTGTAATTGGGTTTATATGATTTGGACTTCTTTGTTTTTTTTTCTTTTGTATAGTGTTCTGAGATGACTTTGTTGTAAACTGGCATCATATAAATAAACTGAATTAAATTGAACAAGTGAAAATAAAAAAAACCTACCTCTGTTTTAACTCCACTGTCCTCCAAATCTTGTTCTGCAGCTTTATGTTAAAAATACAGTGTCATCATCAAACCAAATATCAAATATGTATGTTTTGAGTGGTATTTTGTTATTTTATCGTACCTTCATCTTTCAGAGATGTTGACATTAAATTGGCCTCCGACTCTTGTCCTCCTGTTTGTAATGTGTTATGATGGTTCTCCATCTCCACTCCTTGTCTTTACAAGAATTCAATCATAACTAGGGTCAAATGAGAAAAGTAAAAAGAAAAAGAGAATTTAGCTAAAAAAAACATGTATTATGTCACAAACAAAGTTTCAGCTCACAAAGCCATTCAGTCACAAATTTTACATGGTTACACATACAGACTCACTTTGTGTACCCACTAAAACCTTGGGCACAAAAAAATAATGAGCAGGAGTTCGACTTACTGCTGGCAATGCAAACCAGACTCTCACATTTTTGTATAGGGACTGAATGGCCCGTAGTAACAATCCCCCATTCCCATACTCACCCCCACAGGGTACCCAGAGGAACACTATAAAATGCCTCTCCAAGTCCACAAAACACATGTGGACTAGTTGGGCAAACTCTCATGCTTCCTCGAGGACCCTAGGGAGAGTAAAGACCTGGTCCAGCGTTCAACAGCCAGGACAGAACACGCATTGTTCCTCCTGAATCTGAGGTTTGACAATAGACTAGACTCTCTTCTCCAGCACCCTTGAATAGACCTTACCAGGGAGGCTGAGTGGGATTCTCCTGGAACTGGAACACACCCTCCGGTCCCCCTTCTTAAAAAGGGGAACCACCACCTCAGTCTGCCAATCCAGTGACCCTGTCCCCAGTGTCTACTCGATGTTGCAAAGGCATGTCAACCAAGACTCGGGGAACTCAGGGTGGATCTCGTCCACCTTTGGAGTCCTGCTGCTGCAGAGCTTTTTAACTACCTCGGCAACCTCGGCCCCAGTTATAAGCAGACCCACCCCCGAGTCCCCAGACTCAGCTTCTCCCATGGAAGACATGTTGGTGGGATTAAGAAAGTCCTTGAAGTATTCCTTCCACTGCACCATGTATTTATTACTGGTTGAGGTCAACAGCACCTCACCTCCACTATACACACTGTTGGTAAAGTGCTGCTTCCTCCGCCCCCTGCCTGATGGTTTGACAGAATCTTCTCTGAGCTGATTGAGAGTCCCTATCCAAAGCCTTTGCCTCAGCAACAGCCACAGTTGCAGCTGGCTTGGCCAACCAGTTCCCCTCAGCCTCTGGAGTCCTACCAGCTAACAAGGCCCAGTAGGACACCTTTTTCAGCTTGACAACCTCCTTCAACTGAGATGTCCACATCACAAGAGGCATTAACAAACCTGTGTTGATTAATGTTGCCGACAATGTTGTGGAACATGGTCCACTCGGACTCAATGTCCCCAGCCTCAGCTGAGATGCAGTTGGAGCTCAGCTGGAGGTGTGAGTTGAAGATGTTTCAGACAGGTTCCACTGCCAGGCATTCCCAGCAAATCCTCGATATGCATGTGGGTCTACCAGCTCTGTCTAGTATCCTACCCTGCCATCTGATCCAACTCACCACCGGGTCGTGATAAGTTGAAAGCTCTGCTCCTCTCTTCACTTGAGTGTCCAAAACATACAACCGCAGATCAGATGACTTGACTACAAAGTCTATCATCAATCTGTGGCTTAGGATGTCCTGCCATCTTGTGAAGTTATGGACACCCTTATGTTTAAACATGGTGTTCTTTATGGACAAACTGTGACTAGCACCAAAGTCCAATAACAGAAGACCACTCTAGTTCAGATCAGAGAGGCTGTTCTTCCCAATCATGCCTCTTCCAGGTCACACTGTTGTTGCCCACATGTGCACTGAAGTCCCCCAGAAGAATGACAGAATCCTCAGCTGGAGCATCTTCCAGCTCCCCTTTAAGGACTCCAAGAAGGCTGGGTACTCTGCATTGCAGTTCGACATGGGGTCACCTGTGACCTCGACCTTTGACTGGATCACCACCAAAATACTTGTTTGTTCTGACAACCGGAACATTTCCTGAAAACCTTATCCAAATCTGTTCATTAGTTTTTAAGTAATTTTGCTGACAAACAAACCAACAAACACTACCGAAAACATAACCTCCTTGGTGGAGGGAATAAGATTGGATAATAAGATGGCAGCAAGGTAAGGACTATGTGAAACCAACACTTTCAAAAATTTTCTGAAACATATTTTTATGTTTTAGTCAGGAAAAGGTCCCATTTGTTTACATGGACTTAAAAATTGTTCTGCATCTACCCACTAGGGGACGGTCATTCATGGTGGCATAAACCTCTGTTTTTTTGTCCTTTCTCTCATTATATTACAGCTTGATGTCTCCCAGCAACAGACCTATAGACATTTGGGCTTTAATTTATTCAGTCTATGTATGTAACACCTGCACAACACGCTACACAAAACTTGTTCTGATTATAAATGACAGAAAGATAAGTGGTCCGAAAGGGTGCCTCACCTAAAAAAATAAAATCAGCAAAAAACTCATTTGCCCCACAAAGTAGTTCGTGCTAATGAATAATGTCAATTATGTAATTACTTAGCTTGCTGTGTATTGCTTTGTTTATGTTTTTTTAACTACTTGGACAATTTTAAATGGAATTTAATATGATTTTTGGTGTTTCATACCAGTAGTGGATCCTGACCATAAATATTAATGGGGCAGACATTTGTTTCCAGAATCACTAATCACACAAATATTACAATTTGCATTACATTTTCTGTGCAAAAAAAAAAAAAAAGATAGGGTATATGTTGCTTAATATTGTAACATACCAGAGAGGCTGGGTGAGCTGCAAAGGCTGCTGGGTAATCTTGGGACAAAAATGTATGAACATTTCCTAGATGTTTTTTCAGATGGGTTGTTCCTATCAGTTGTTCAGATTTGGTTCAACATTTATGTTTTGGTTTTTGTTATTGCTAATTGGACACCATAGGTAAAAAGTTGTACCTGGTGTATAAAAGGGGGAAAGCACTGAGTAATAAAAGGAGAAATGAAAAAATTAGTGACATGAATCTAAGTTCTCTGTGTTGTGACTTTAACTTTATGTCTTTTAGCAGTTACAAAATTGCTACAATATTTGTTTTGTTGTTTTTTGTGCTCTAAGTTGTTGCCTATTCCCCCCCTCCTGTGGGTAAAGGTAGTCTTGTGAAAATGGTAGAGCTGGTAAACTTGTTTCACTTTATGAACTCAGGTTAATCTGAGTCACTAACTAAAATGATCGGGTTCACTTGAGTCACTTGTGTCATTCACACTGCCGTTCCCCAGCAATCCAGTGAATCTTCAACCCAGAACAGGGACCCAACTCACCTTAGTCTGCAGCGTTTCTTCTGTTTTTCTTGGTGAGTTCACTAACTCTGGGACTTAGCAGTAGTCTGCCAGAGGACATGTAGGATCCGGGTTAATTAAGACCATGGACTGATAAGTCCTGATTCAGTGCAACGATTCTGATCTTTAACCTGGGTGAGTCAGTAAACAGCCTAATGATTAAATCAGAGAAATGAACGCATCCACCTCCACCCGAAACAGGAGTGTTTAATTTTAACTGCGTCAAATAAAACTCATAATTCAGCAAAGATAAATGGGTGGGAAAAAACTTCTGTAAAGTAATTCTAAAAACTATCAAACTTAAGAAGTGGTGCATACATATATATTCACTCCTTTGCTTTAAAGCCCGAATTATTACCTTCATAAGCCACATAATAAGTAAAACAGGATCCACCTGCGTGCTTTAAGTGTAGAAAGACAGATAAAAGTCCACCATGTTGAAGAAAATGACCCGTTGTGTATTTATCTTTAGTCTTTATCTTTCTGTGTTCTGTTCATGTCCGGTCTGTCTGCTACAAGCTGCTGACTGTATCATTTATCTTCTAATTTTAGTTTCACGGTTGGATGTTTAAACAGAAACTCTCCACTGTTGGACACAGCTGTTTTTTCTGCAGCTGTACCTGCATGATAAGACCATGTGAAGTCCAGTTAGTGGCGGTCATGTCAAAGAGATAAAACCAGCAGAAAGTGTCCATTGAGACACTTTTTTCACAGAAAAATGTACCGCAAATTGTAAAACCACTGTGGTTAAGGACTCAGGAAACACACACCCACATGCTCAGGAGCCGCTACTGCAGAGAGGTTTGTTTTTTTTGTTTTTTACCCATAGCGGTGAGACACATCGCCCATATCAAAAACCACACAAACCTTGTGGGGAGGCAGATTTATATGAACAGGCATTTTTAGTGTTCAGGTAAAGTTTATGTTTTGGCTTTCCATCCTTGTTATTATTTGGACTGAAACAAAACTGTAATAAAGATAATTCACGAAATAACTGCATACAAATTTAAATTAAATACATTTAAAATAAATGCACTGGTCCCATTGCTCCTGCATTTTTTGCAATTAGTAAATGCCTTTTCTAATGTTGAAGCAGTTTTATTTGAACAAAAAGTGCACAAGTTTAAATTTTAACAACTTTCATAAACCAGTTTGTTTTCACTTACCAGAAAGTGATTGCAGCTCCTAGATCTGGTTCTGTAGGTAAGTAGGATTAGTCCTTTACATCACAGATGAAGGCTTCCTCACCTCTGCCTGTGGATTACTCCTGGTTGCCTCCGCATGTCTCCTTTAAAGCAGGACTAAGTAACAAGTGAACAAGCGCCCCCTACCTGGTATAAAAGATCTAGAACAATAAAAGGACGCCAGATGAGTTCTCAGAAACCACATGACTTTCATGAAAATGAAACCTAAATTCCCCCTCTCCCCTGTTTCCATATCTAAACAGATGCTGGCTTTGGAGGGTGATGACTCGTGACCACACTTTTGAAACGCAGTAACTATTATAACTTTTTGCCGAACAAACTGAGGCATTGTTCGCAGTAATGAGGGCGTTGCTTCGGTCAGTCGTGGTGAAGAGTTGAGTCTGTTGCGCCCCCATTTCTTTAATCTGAGCAACTCTGAGTACTTTATTTCAGGGGTGCCCAGAGCAAAACTCAAAAGACATAAAACATAGTCTATTTAGATTTATTAATCAAAACAGTAAAACAACAAAGTCAGTTAATCAGACAGAGAGTCACTCACCACCCCGGTACCAGATCTCCGCTCAACACACCTTAAGGGTGATGCCAAGAGAGACTCCGAACAATCAATGGCCTGTAATTTTATTCCAACTAACTACCCCTCTTAAGGTGTTTCCCCGCCTGTATCAGTAAAAGGCTATGTGCGACCAGAACTGGTCCTAACTGGGTTTTCAGCAGTTATGTGTTGTGAGCGGCAGTGTGTGAGCGTGCAAGCAACTAGAAAAACATCTCATCTCCTTCAAGGTCGTTCACCAACTCCTCTCTGGGAATAACCATTTCATCAGGCAAAAACATTTCACTTGTCATGGAAAATTACACTCTAACAAGTCGAAAAGCAAAGCTCTCAATTTACAGGTCTATCTACGGTCCAACCCTCACCTGTGGTCATGAGGTTTGGATCATGACCAAAAGAATGAGATCCCGGATATTAGCGGATGAAATGAGCTTCATTCGTAGGGTGGCCGGGCTCAGCCTTAGAGATACGGTAAGGAGTAGAGCCGCTGCTCCTTCACATCAAAAGGAGTCAGTTGAGGTGGTTGGGCATCTGATTAGGATGCCTCCTGTACGTCTCCCTTTTGCCACCCTTTTGTCCCAAATCACTCCTGAAACTTTTCTCCATCCTGCCTGGACTCTCTTCTTCACCTCTTTGCCACACTCCCTGTTTTCCTGGAGAGTTGACCTTAAGTCCTTGAAGTCCTGCACCTTTGTGACCTCTGCTCCTTGTAGCCTCACTGTTCCACCTGCCTCCCTCTCATTCACACACACGTACTCTGTCTTGAAACAGCTGACTTTTATGATACCAGCAGTGTTACAAGAAAAGTGAAAGGAAGAAGAAGGCCTTCAGGTGTAGCACAGCCTTTAAGAGTATATAAAGTTAAAACTTGTATCATTTAGATGGCCTCTGTTGTTGCCAACAACAGAGTTTTAGTCATGCCACCTAAAAAGTGTGCATACCTTACTTAACTCAAGAAAACTGAGGAGTTTTCTTGAGTTTCCTCATTTCAAGTTTTATTTAGAGAACTGAAAAACAAAAATATTTATAGTTACCAATAAGTTTGTATTATTTTGCTTACTTCGCATTTATCAGATAACCGTGAGCCTTCCAAGTCTTGTCCTGAAACAATGAAAACTCTTTTTGGTGACTGTGTGATTTGAGCAGGTTTCAGTGACCTCAGCTTCTCAACCCCTGCAGGCGGACTGTAATAAGCTTTATTTTCCACTAGAGGGCGCGGCAGCTACATTTTTACTGAGTCCATCTCTGGGACCTGGATTTTTTTTTTTTTTTTCTTTCAGGACATCTACTGGAAAAATAAAGCTTTATATCGCCGTGCTGTCTGATTTAGGCTACTAAAATCCCTTCTTTTTTATCGATGAGCTGACATTTATCTTGATTTCCAGTGAAAATTGTTTTTTCTAAGCTTTTTAAAGTGTGCAGGCCTTATAATTAGTCACACCAGTATTTGAAATTGTACATATAATAATATATCTAATACGATCAGAAAATATGTCAAGGATTTCCTTTTGTTTATTATTTTGTTTTTCTATATTTTTGTGACGTTTGTGCATAAAGTTTTAGACATGCAACATGACTGTTCAATTTATACTTTCTATTTAACCACCAGCTGGGAAATATCTGCTGAATTTCTTGAGCTATTTTGACAATAATATAAAAAATGAGTGCAGTTTGTTTATGACATTTACTGCATAATGTTGATTTAGTTTGATATAGGAGGGTTGGAGGTTTGGGGTTTGGCTCGGTGCAAAGAGAAGCTGTTTTCAGGTGAACCAGTCAGAAGACATTAATGATTACGGGGCTGTCCACTGTCCTTTCAAACTGTTATCTCCTGTCCTTTCAAAGTGGAGAAGCAGGGAGGTGAGGAGGGAGGACGGAGTAAGGTGTCTCACACTTGAGGGGGGAGGCTAGTTTACCATGTTTAGTGGGGGAAGGGGCACAAACAGAGGGCCGCTGGTCCCTGTTTTAGACTCCATGGAATGTAATTGAAGCTTTCACACACAAGCAAACATGCGAAAAGATCAAAACACACACACGGCACAAATGCACAATTTACATTCATCAGCTTATGAATCCTTCAAAGTCATTTAGGAAGCAAACTGCAAAACCTAACCAATGTGGATGCATTTCATTTTATTGCATCAGTGTTGTAAATATCTGAATGAATAACTTCCCCACTGTAACATCTCAGCAAATCATTTATTTTGTTCCAAAAACAGCTTGTTCTTTGTTTTGGTAAAAACTCAGAGACAAAATGCTAAGATCCATGTTATGAATTTCATGTGCATTTTACAACAAGGCAGGATATCTCTTTGCTGCCTGTGCAGTTTCATGTTTTTACCTCAAAGTGTTTGTTGAAAATTGCATATATATATTTAAAGAAAATTGTAAGTTTCCAATAGCTACTACTAACCATGGCCTTCACCCCCTCCTCACTTTGTAGAGGTTCAAAACTGCTGTGCCTGACAGAAGTCCATAGAAAGTTGTTTCTGTCCCAACTCATTCTACTATAGCAAGACTCTGTTCTGTAAAATTATTGTTTTTTTATTGCTATCATACAAAACTAATTTCAAACCCAAGCAAAACTAAACCCTAAACCAGGCGTAGTGTGTTTATCTCCTGAACAATTAAAATAACTCTTCAGTTCTTTATCTTTTTGTTGTCATTTTATGTATATGTGCTTGACTATAATTCAGTACAATGTGTAAAATAACACATAAAAGTAAATGTGCTTTTTTTGCTTTATTCTATAAATAAAAATTTACATATTTCGGCCCTAATAATATCGGTGACCAGTGGTCACATCCCCTAAGGGTCCTGGTGTCCGTGTAGTTCTTTCTCGGGACGACTCACACGGTCTGAATCAGCCCGCGAGGAAGAAAGGACTACATTACCCAGAAGCCCCGGTGCTCCTCTACAAGCTGTCCCTCTCCGCTCTGGGAGTGTTTCCCATTTAAACAAACACGGTCTTGCCGAAGATGGCGGAGAGTTTGTAGAGGCGCAAAAGAAACTGGTGTAGTCAATGAAAGCGTCGAAGCCGGTGAGTTTTTTTTTAAACTGCTTCGCGGTTCTTTAACAATGAAGGCCTGAACTCTGGAGGTAGGTTTTGTTTCAAGGCGTGAATTTGTGAGGGGAGCCGTTGGCGCTGCTTCGCCTCCGAGCAGGCTGTGCTTTTTAGGCTACCGTGCTCCAACGAGCCGCCTTATCGCCCCGTGTTTGTTGTTGGGGTTTAGTTCAGGTGTTATTACGCTCCCTGCTGTAAATGTGACCCGACATGCCAACTAGCTGTTTTCTTTTCTGTTTTTGTTTGTTTTCTCGTGTTTCTGTGTTTATCGGGGTCTCCATTATCCGCGGTAGCCACAAAGTTTACGAGACATTGACTTTGATTCGCTGGTGTGCAGCAGCTCTTCGGCACCCCGGTGCCTTTTAAAACGCCGATTTTCAGCTCTTTCCAACATTTATTGTCCACAACACGGCTCGACACGTTTGGGAATCGTTTTCTTTTATTAGACAGACCGTGTTTGACTCAGAGCAGCAGGAGAAAGGACTGTCCTGTGAGGGGAAAATGTAAATTATACAATGTTCATCGCTTGTTATTGTTCTGTAGGCTCCACCATGAACAGACCAATTTATAGCATCTGCCCTTGTTTTTATTTCCAGCGGCACACACAATGTAACACCATCTGAGAAATGGAAACAAACATTTGTATTCAAATCAAATAGTGTTGAATTATTGGCAAGAGCCAGCTGAGAGTTGTGATTTCCCTCCTTGTTTTTTCCTCCATTTCTGTCCCTCGCTGCTGATATCCCAACTTCTGGTAAATCCACCACATCTGTCATATATCCGTGGCGAGATTACAGGTCCAACATGGCCCAGGCTTCCCGGGTTTCCATTTATTTAAAAAGGAAGTAGGAGCACTTGCAGTGCTGCGTTTGGTTTCTGTGCACAGAGTTTGTAAGATGACATTCTTGGAGAGCGTACTCATAGGTTGGCAAACAATGAGGTTTCAGGTTAGTCATCCCTCCGAAAAGGATCAGGTCTAGGTGTGCTGTTGGCCTCTGTGCCTGGGGCCATCCCTGCCAATACTTGCAAGCCCTTACACCCTTACATCCCAGTGGCTGTTTTTTGTTTATAAAAAAGTCTGAAGTCATCTAGATCTTTTTTTTTGTGTCACATATTGCACTGCAGTGGGGCCTTTTAAGTGATAAGTTCGGTACAAGCAGACGAGAATTGTGCTGATGGCCGTTTTCACGCCACCAGATGAGCCTGCAGTCCTTATTCTGAGTTTGACAAATTGTCGTCACTCGAGCGTAGGTATGTGGTAGTTTCGTAAATGGAAGAATATCCACTGTGGGAACCTGTCCAGTGAACTGCTTCTGCTCGCGCTCTGGGCAAATGGAGCCCCTTGTCTCCCCCCACACCACATTCTCTGTTCCTTTATCTACCACTTTCTTTCTCTCTCACACAGGGTGTCAGGCTGTGTTAACAATGAATCAATCTTTGGGGGGATTCTTTGACTGCAGATGGGGTGCAGAAGTGACTCCGATGCGTGGCTTTTGCTCTTTGTCTGCCGTCCCCTGTGTTCGCAATAATTCATTAACTTATCACTTTTTCTCATGGGTCTGGAAGAAGTCTCTCTGTGGTGGCAGATCCTGATGTTACCTCACATGATGGATACTGTAATTTGCATAATCTTACCGGCATTACATTATAATTAGCTGATTTTCATAACCGTTTCTATATTCTGGAGGTTTTCTGTCCTACTAGCTGTGCAATAATAATGTAACACGAGTTCCTGTGGCACAATTAAAAAGCAACTCTTGTAAGTGGCTGGTATGTTGACTAATAAAAATGTGCAGAAAATACTAAAGATAAGTTCCTACTTAAAACAGTGAGATTCTATATTGACCAGTGTCATAAATTATGACAACAGCACCAATGTACACATGATTATGACTCATGATCTTGCGTACATTTGTGCTGATGTGCTCTTAGGGCTGGGAGCTTTTTTTCACTTGCCAAACATTTCAAATATATCGTTAAAATGTTAAACACAGGAGCGGTCTTCTGTGAAAGGATCCAACGACTTGTGGAAGAGAAAAATTAAGTTCAAGAGCGTTTTAGCCACCATCCTGTGACCTAGTCACAATACTCAGTAAAGCTCTAAACAATCAACAAAAAGACTAAATATGTGTTCATTTTGACACAGATACTAATACTAAGGGCTGTTTTAGATCAGAGAACAGGACCGTCTGGTTTATTATTACTAATTTATACTGTTGACTAGCACACTAAGAGCTGACAAATAGTTGCTGTCTAACAGTGATCATGACAAATACACATTACAGTTTCAAAGTCAGTAGCTTTCAAGCCCATCATTACAACTTTGCTGATCCGGGTGGTCGCTGTGTTCTTTGTAATAGTTGACTCTTCAGGCTGCTTGTTAGCTTTAAACAACATTTTACTTTTATCTTAACAACGGAGAACTTTATTGACTTTATCACTCTGAACGCGCTCATATGCTTTGGTGCTTCTTTTCTTTTGGTCTCGCTGCGTGAAACGTGGTGCCCTGTTTGCCGAGTGTGAAAATGGCGTACGCCCTTGAAAGCGGTGGGTGCGCTGTGATCCGACGTACGCAGGTGTGTCTGATTTACCGTACAGCTGTTTCACCGATTGTGATTGCGAGTATCCAGCCGTGTGAAATTCTGGTTCACTTCCTGAAACGATCCATGCTGTGTGGAAGAGGAGCGCCGTCACTCCGCTGACACGAGCAGAACGCCAATCTGCTCACATCAGATCGAAGCGTTGAGCCGGTGATCAGAAAACGTTTGCCTTACAGACGGCAGAACAGGTGTCTGTCTTCTTTCAGAGAAAGGTGCATGTGACTTGTTGGAATACTTGCTTTTATGCACTGTTTACTTATCTAAATGGACTTTGCGAAGTAATTATTTTCTGGTAAGTGTTTTTAAGTGTGATCTTTGCAGTCACTGATGACAGATGGCTGTAGATGCGGCAAAATATGCTTCAACTAGCTGGGAAGTGAGATGACAGAACAGACATACACACAAAACACCAGGTAATACCTGCAGTGAAAAGAAACACTTAAAAACACAGAGGTAATGGATGTCTTTCTGCAGCCCGTGTTACAATTGACAAAGCTCTGCTTGTTTGTCTTATCAAACCCTCCAGTTCTGCACTTGCACGCATTGGTTGCAAACATACATAATCGGGACGGAAAACGAATGAAAGTTTTGAGTGTTTGCAGCCCACGGTACCAATCTGTTTCTTTATGAGCGGCTGACAATGCCGTGGCTAAATTTCCCTGTTATTCCACACTAAGACATTTTATTTACTTTGCAGAATCTCACTGTGATCTTGTTGGTTCAAGTATGAAGTCGCCGCATTAAAATATCTATCCAGACGTGAAATTGTCATTAACCGTTGATAAGTAATAAGGAGACATGTTTGTACACACAGATCACAGCATTGTGATCAAAAGGTATTAATTTCTAAAACAACAAAACACGCTCTGTCTTCTTTCAGAGCACTGTGATGATTTAGTTTTTAATGTGTCTAAATGTGTTTTTATGCAGTAAAACAACAAAAGTACAGAGGCACATCGGTGAATCTGCAGTAGATCGGTTAGGCTGGATGGTATCTTTTAAAGCTGAGCGTTTCGACGCACAGCATTGTTTCTGATCAGCATAGATGTAACAGTGGTTCGAAACCTACAGGTCTGTAGTTGTGATGTGCAGTTGTAATAATCAGTATGTTTCTTTTAATTCTATTTTAGGCATCAATTATTTAAAACAAGATAAAGGCCTCAGGTAATGGTGTGCAAATGACCAGTAACGAACAATAACAAACCAGATTTGCCTGTTCTCCTCTCTGCAACCCTCTGTAGCTGTCAGACAGCACATTCAGTTCAGAGACGTCTCAGGAAAAACACCAATATGACTGCTGATGGTGGATTTAGCCAAATCCTCAACTTTTCTGCATCTTGGTGGCTGATGTAAATTGCCAGAGGGCTCTGTGGCACCAGGTTGGATAAGTGTTCAAACACTCCAGATTTACAATTATTGCCCTACTTTGGTTATTTATTTATCTTTTCTCGAAGCATACTGTACTGCCTGTGGTGAACGCTCTAGAAACCGTGTTTGTCAAATTACGATTGATGATGCTAACAGTGCTGAGCAAAATGATTGCACTTCCTTTAACAACAGACTTACAACCACAACGTTCAGCATAAAGACGGCACCCTGGTTTAAGCAAAGAACAAGCTCAATAGCAGCACAAGTAAAGGGATGGCTCAGAGTAGCAGAATCCAACCCTAATCATAGTGTTATTACAAAGCAAATTCTGAACACCTATGATTCTTAAACGGATGTTAGTATGTATTTTATTGTGTCAGAGTATTGTATTTTTAAGTATAAACTGGAAGCTGTCATAGGCCCCAGTTCACGTTTTTTACTAATCTGAATCCACAATCATCTTCTGCTCCCAGGGAGGAGTCTGCTCGTGGAATATTGAAAACCTTTTCAGTCATTTAGTGCGTTGTCATCTCCTCTTTGGAGCTTGGTTTTGCCTAATATACCAGGGTGAGCAGAGCTTTTTGACACCTAATCATGTGTCATCTTTATAATGGTGTTGTGCAAAAACGTGTCCATTATTTCATTATTTGTAAGTTGTTTTGGTCTGTGAGGTAATGGGTTCAATGGCTCGACTGCTTGACTGGAGACTAATAAATCTGACATTTGGAAATCAGTTTTTTATTTTTTTTGTGCCTTTTGTGTCTCAGCAAATGGACCATAACTAATAGCCAATTCCAGTTCTAATATCATATTTATTTAATTTTTTACTAAGCAGGGAAAACTTGAAGTTAGCCTTAGTCAGTAGTGTGTTTAAACTATGTGAGGTTGTTTTTAATGGCAGAAATTTGCTTTTAATTGGCCCCTCCTTTTAGTAGAAGTTAGCCTGATTCCCCCATGAAAACTTTTCTGCAAACTCAAATCTCTCTGACTGCTGTTTACTGCAGGTAAGATACTGACTGTAAAGGTCTACAAACAATCCCACAAAAACAAAAATCCGAACCATTCTTTTATTATGAGCGTCATTTTTGATGTGTAAAATTTTCAAGCAGGTAACAGAGGATTTCAAAGTTTGAAATATGATTTCCAAGCTGTAATCTACTGTGTGTACAGCTACAATGCATGGAAAATAATAATAAGAAGGAATGTAAGTTTCAGTTGTTTTGTTGCCCTGATATTTTGCTGGACATTGCTGCCATCTTATTTAAAATTGAGGCCTTGTGGAAAAAGTGTTTGTCCTGTTATCTGGTGCACTTTAATGTTTTGAGTTGAAAAGGTTAAGGAGTTATAATCTGGTTCATAAAAGAGATTTACTGTAATCCCATTTCAGATGGGTTTTGTTTTTACAGATACTTTCATTTTTAGCAACTTGTGAAAAAAACGGCTTGTAACCCGTTGTTGTTTATAAAGATTTTTATAAAATTTGAGAATCTGAGACAGCCTAGAAAACTGCAGTATGTGCCTCTATTTATAGCTCCCCACTGGGGGGAAGTAAAAAAGCCCAATACTAAAAGCTAAACAAGGGATAATTGCCACGTATCATTACAGTCAGATATGCTTAAGATTGTATGCTTACTGTGCTCCTGTTCTTGTATACTAGCAGAAGGACAACAGTAAGTGTTTTAGCTGCACCATAAGCTTAATGTAAAAAAAATATTTAGAGACATGCATTCATACTTTCTCTGTATGGATTTAAAATTCCCATTTAACCAGACATGTTGGTTTCTAACCTGTGGGATGAAGAGAGGAGATGGAAACAACACAGAAAAACCCCAGCCGTGATTCAAACAGGAAACCTTCTGGCTATGAGGTGATTATGTTAATAACCACAGCCTTATGTCACCTACATGCAAGAAGAACTTATATCTACTCAAAAGTGTAATGTTTTAAACGTAAAAAACAAACTATGCTGACATTTCAGAACACTTGTACTAGTTTGCCACTTCATCTCCCTTTTATAATTGTGAAAATATTTATGGTATGTGGCTGTCCTGACTTCTCGAAAACAACGTTATTTACGGACAGACTTGCTGAACAAGATCAAGTGAGGAGCTGGTCTTTTTTGTGCAGGCCTTTTTGATGACTGCCTTGTCTTTGTCAAGTGGTATTTTTTTTGTCACCGATGTCTGAATGGATGGCATTCTTGGGATGTTTCATCAGTCTATGACTTGGTGTGGCCTAAGAGCGATCAAGATAATAGGTTTAGTTTAAGTGTCAGCCGACTGATCATGTGTTTTTCTCTATTTAAGATTAATAGTTGTGAGGATGAACAGTGACTGTGAGAGTATTTCTGATGACCTAGAGCTGAGAAGACAGCCTGACTGTCTCTTCTAATTGAAAAATGAAAAGATGACTCCAGAGTTTCAATAATTTATTTATTTATTTTTTTTTGGGGGGTCAGGCAGTCGGACAGGAAGGGCAGGTTAATCTAGAAGAAAGGTTTCATGTTTGAGTGTTCAGTAGTCAATTTTCTTGAAATTAATTCTGTATTTAGTAACTCAGGGTTAGCTCAAACTGTGTAAAACATCCCTTTCAGGTCACACGTCTAAAGGTCGCTCATTCAGTCACATTGATCTGCTTTAAGTGTTTGAATGTGAACACACCACACATTGGTGTGTTGAAGTAAGGCTCAACGGGTAGGTTTGCTTTTTGTGCCTTCTGTAGAGCTAAATATAGACATCTCTGCTCAACAAGACATTCGTGGTTCCACTGCAAAAAAAAAAAAAATTTAACTACTTTGCTCAGACGAGTCAAAGTAAGAGCGTGAAATGAGAGCAACTGAAACCAGACCCACGGCTTTTTGGACCCAAGATAAGTGGTTTAAAGTCACATCTCATTCCTCTCCTGGTCCCTGTTTCCTCAGCTCTGAGTTAGAAAGTGTTAGGCTGGTTTGGCCATATGTGAGCCACGCACACTTCTAAAAACCAAACAGGCAGCCTGAAGCAATCATTGCACCCAATTCCAGTTTATAACCAGCAAGCATTTGGGACAGTTCTCACTCCGGTCCTCATTGATTGGATGAGAGACAGAGTTTATTAGGAAAGGGAGTGTCAACGGCATTGTCCCCCCTCCCTTTCTTGCCCTTCCTCTTTAACTTCAACTCCCCCTTTAACTTTGCTCCCTAGCTGAAGAATGCTCGTAAAACGGGTTCACCTGAACAAGCCAGTGGGGGGGAGAGCCCTGTTTTAGGTTTAATATTCTAAAGTACTGGCAGGGCCTTGTTTGTGTTTTGTTTAGGCCCCCCTTTTATAAAAAAATGCTATGAGGAGAGACAACAAGGGTGGAAAAAAAAGTTTGGTTCGTGAGATAACTGCTACCAGATGCTCTCCCTGTCTGTTATTCACTTGAAGAAAAAGAGGCTGGTTTAAGCAGTCGAACTGTTTAAATACTACGTACACGTTTAACCCAGTCCACACTTTTCTTGTCCTACCGATACCCTGCCTGCCTTTACTGAATACTAAAAAAAAAGTCTTCATTGAGGTTGATGCAGCGACTATTACACCCTTGTCAGGAGTTTCTTTCTGTTAGTTTTGTTTTGGCCTCATTGAAGCGACCAAGTGTTGCTATTGAAAATGGAAATCAAATCAAAGTTAGACATTTGAAGCAGTAAGTGAGAAAGAAGTGGATGACAAGTTCTTTTAATAAATAGACCAACATGTACAGAGAGGTTATGTTGAACTTTCAAAAAAAATATATGCATGTCTGTCTCTGCAAAACTTACAAGTTTACCTTTTACTGTTTTTAATGCTCTACTCTTCGATGTGAAATGGAAGGTTGTGTGCATTTTTTATGTATATATTTTCCCGTTTCTCTGCAAATCTCCAAAATGAAGCAGTTTGTTGAATTTATGTGACAGTAGGGTGTGGTCTCTGGCTCAGGATTTGTGTAGCAGCTGCGGGTGGCACAGTGGTGCAGTTGTATGTTGGAGGAGAATATGTGGCGATGCAGGCGCGCGCTGTAAGGACGCCATTTCCTGGTTCATCTGCCATTCAAAGCCTTCTTTAACACAGGTTTCAGTGACTGAGTGGACGTTTGCTCACGACACTGTTTTATTTAATTCATTTTTTTTTTCCTGCAACAAATTTACTTTACTACAGCTTTGAGTTCACTGAGGAGTCAAGTCATAAATGACAAACTTCCACACTGTTGTTCGAGGCTCCAGAAGTAATCCAGCATGTCAACACTGTCGAGGCATATGCCAGATAATTTATTACTTCTCTCTTAATTGGGCTGTTTTTATTATCGCTCTGGATGAAGTGGAAAATGTTACTCGTCATAACCGTTCTTCACTTTGCCCGGTGTCGTCTGCCCTGTTCACGTGGCTTGTTGTTAAGGCAACACACTCGTACACAGCTCGCTGCTCTGAAGCTCGCTTTTGTCCCCAGAATAGTAAACATTTGCCTCTCGACGTTGCGACATCACAACAAGCTTTAACTTGAAGTAATTTTGAGTAAATGGCAAACACGGCACGCATGAGTTGGACATAAATTCTGATCCGGTATTTCACATGGAGGTGGTCCTGCTTTTACATGTGCTTATCATTTCCATTCGGCTTGTTTTGCGCTTACATCTGATTGCTATTGCGTTTCTGAAGGAAGTGATTCTGTGTGACCTTTGTTTGAACACGGCACAGAAAGTGAAGGTTCCCCATGCAATAAGCACCATTCAGACTACACGAGTCAAAGTCTTACCTGTTCGTTTTGGCTACCCTGCTGAGCGAAAGACAAACATTGCTTTAAGTTTCAAAAATGTCAGCGCAGACCATGAATACAGCCAGTGGTACAGAGCAGAAGTGTGTATTGGCACGGTGTGGATCACTTGGACCGTATGAGAAGTCTTTCCATCTATTTTCTTTACCATTCCACAGCAGCTTTACACTTTTAATGCAGGCGGTTTTCAAGTTTTATGGTTTCTGATCTTTCTTTTTCACCCACATTATCTTTGAAACATATACAACAGTTGATTCTTATCAGTACTTATTTCCTGAATATGATTTTTTTTTATCTAAAAGTATTGGAAAAATTTGAAGAACCTATTTCATTGACCTAGGTCTTTGTATTGTAGTGTCGCTGAGAACACTTCAGATCACACAGAAAAGTCAAAAGAAGCTCTTATCATTACTTTTAGGTTTAATAACTTAATAGTTATTAAGATGGCTGGATACAGTGAGTGTTGGTAGGTTGTTGGTAGAGATTAAACAATTTTGGTTTTGTGGGCCGATGGGATTATCGATTCTTGTACAGCTCTGGTTCTCTAATATCAGTTTTAGTCGATTCCATTTTCTCTCAAAGAACTATAATTAACAAAATACTTTTTTTTTCTTCTTCTTCTGCATTAATTGGTGCATCCCTGCTGCAATACTCCGTTGTGCTCCTGAACCGTACCGTATTTCTACCGTTTTTGTAAATTATTGTAGACGAGGGCCGGAGGTGCACTTTTATCGGGTCATCTGCAGAATAACAAGACAAGGCATTTTCTTGAACCCGTCCAAGGTGCAGTCTTTATTACTCGCGCAGCAGTATCAATCTCAACAGCGGAGCTCACTGAACTTCCTGCAGTTTTTCACAATAAGAATATTAATCACGCACAAGTTCAAAGTACTCTCAAGTCACCTGAAGCTTGGAAAAATAGCTTATTGCTATTGTTGTTAAGTGAAACTCGATCTTTAAATTGCGAGGCATTTTAGGAAGTTGCTTACCAGTTGTGTACAGATGCAAATTACAGCATTATAATTTTTATTAAAACCTGTTTGGAAGTATAAACTCACTACGAAACATATGGCTATTGTAGGTCTTTTAGCCAATGGCATTTTAGTTTTTGATTCTACTTTTCCCCTCCAAATACTTTTTTTTATTTCTGTCATTTTGACTTTATTCTCAACATTTGGATTTTAATTTTAAAACTGAAATATAAAACAAAAAAATTCCTCTTTTTTTCCTCTTCTTAGTTGCCCTAATATAAACAGAAATATATCTGCTGCGCAATATATCAAATTTATCGTTGTTGCAATATCAATGACACATATGACTGCTTGGACTGCAGTAAATCATAGGTGATTATATTTCAAATATCATTCATGTTCTGCTGCTAATAATATATTTGGTGAATCTGACGGCGTCTCACTGGCCCTGATGCCCACAGCTGGTGTAGACGATGCTGAAGACAGGAAGAGAAAGTGAGGAGTGTGGAAAATGTGGTAACTGATATTGTCATTGCAATATTAAACAACAATATATCAGGTTTTCCTAATTTTCACTGTGCTGAAAACACACACAAAGTTTTGTTTTAACATCAAGGCTCCATCTTTAAGCCATATTTGGTGTAACTTCACCAGCATTGGAGAAATATAGAATGGAAAGTATATGGTTTTACTGACTTCCAATATGTATATTATAAACTTATTACAGCGTATTTCTTTATAGTATTACTTTAACCATGACAAAACACGTTACCTCGTCAAATTCTGGTGTGCTTTTGCTCTGTTAGCCCGTGCTGTCCTTTGGCAGCTCCCTAACAGCGTTAACGACTCGATTAGCAGTGCAGACTTAATCACTCAGCAGATGGGACAGAGTACAGTGTCACCAAGACAAAAACAAACCCACAGTTGGATTATGGTCTACGTGTCCGCTCGCACACGTGTGTCCATGTGTGTTTGTGCCCAGTCACGCTGAGCAGCTTTGATTTGATTATTAAACAGAATCGCGGGAGGTGCTGCACAATCCTAGCAGCGGTTTTGGTTTCTTTTTCCTTCTTCTTACCTTAACAACCAGCTTCTGTTGTTTTTATTTCTAATCTGAATTTAGTTGTAAAGGGGGTACTGGGTTTGTTTTCTGTGCAAGTTTAGTGTTTGTCACTGGGGGGGGGAATTTTTTTTCCTAATAATCAAGTTATAAAATCATCCTCATGTTACTATTTGAATTTTACACTCTAGTTTATGTTCTCTTTTATTAATCTGCTAAGATTTGTATCACCCGGCAAGATAAATCAGACATATATTGTTTTTTGTTTTGTTGTTTTGCTTCTGCTCTCCGCTTTTTCCATACGGCTCCATACTGGATTCTTTTTCACCTGGGCTTTGTCAACACATGAAACCAGCCAGTTAAAAGAAAAGAAAAGGTGAAATGAAAACCACGGTAAACTTTTGACCCCAGCGCAGCAGCACTGCAGGAACGCCCAGGCTCAGCTCTGGCGTAGTGGAACAGAGCCCNGAGCTGGGAGGGGCTGAAGTTGTGAAGCTGGCGTCAGACCATCTTTTGAGTGGAATTCTTTGCAGGGGTCAGAGTTCAGGCGCTGCAGTGTGGCGCTGTGATTGGCTGAGGAAAGGTGAAATGAAAACCACGGTAAACTTTTGACCCCAGCGCAGCAGCACTGCAGGAACGCCCAGGCTCAGCTCTGGCGTAGTGGAACAGAGCCCGCTCTCTTCCTGTGTTTACTCCACCAATCCAACAGGGACGGAGAGGAGAGGAGGGGAGAGGAGGGGAGAGGAGAGGAGAGGAGAGGAGAGGAGGGGGAGGGGAGCAGCGAGAGGGAGGAGAGGAAAATTGTAGCACAGCTAAAATGTGTGCAAATATGAACCCTTAGCTTCAGAGCCGCAAAGTTAAATGTTTTATATGTTGGCGTCAGGTCATTTAATTACAGCGAACAAATTATCTGCGGCCACACAAGATTTGCTGCCTCGCTGCAGCGGCGCGAGCGGCGCCGTGTGTTATCAGACTGGGCAGCATGGAGGCTGATCAGGCCTCGGCTTTCTGGCTCCTCAGATAAAAGACTGTTTCCCCATTGATTAATGAACTCATTTCCATAATATTAGCCTTGTGTTGCAGCACAGCAGCCTGCGTTTTGTTTCATCACTCCGGTCTACTCTGAACAATGGCGTTTCGCAGCCCCGATCGCCGCGCTATACGTACCAACACGTGACGCTTGTGTAAATTCGAAAGCATTTTTAGAGATTTCGCTTTCCAGTTGTGCTGCGTGATGTGTTAGCTGGTTCAATCTGCACTCATATTCATCCAGTCCTGTTCCTTTCTTCTCTTTGTTAGTGTTTATGATGGATAGTAAAGGCGGTGCACATGTGGGGCGCACGCAGACACACACACTAAACCTGCCTTTCTTTTCAATGATTTTTCTACACAGTGCAGCTTGTTTTATGGGAAAAATAGGAAAATACACAACCAGGAGTATGAGCTGTTGTTTATATTGTGTGTGTGTTCATCAAGGGTTAGGGTTTATTTCTTTTGTAGAAGAAACAATCGCTCATATGAAGGTTGTTTCTCTGCTTTGAAGTATCCCACTGTTTTACCACAGTCATCACTTACTATGAATTTTCTTTGAAAAACCAAAACAAAAGCAGTTTCCGTCATTATTTTATACTTTTGTTGTTGGTGTAATTAAGTCACAGACGGGTGGATGTGTGTTGTTTTGAGCTTGTTTATGTTTTTCTGACAACAGTGAATTTTTTGGAAATAATTCAAACTCCAGTTTTCCTAGATTTCTCTCTGCTTACCAGCTTTAGACCCGGCTTCGTTGCACCTTTCGAAGAGCGCAGGGCGAAAAGCGCCGTCGTGCCTCATCACCAGCGGGTTTATAAGCAGCTGCAGGACGAAAAATGTGGAAATGTCGTCGCTGCGTCTCAAAGGCCTTTTTTTTCCCTAAACAAGTTGCAGCTTCGCTTTTTAAAACTCTGCATTAAATCACACGTGCTTTACATTTGTCCTCATCATCCCAATTCACTGACACCGAATCTGTGGCAACTCTTTATTTTGCCATCCAAACCATTGGCTCCAGTGTGGTTTGTTTAATTAAAATCATCTGCTGTTTTGGCGCAATACAGATTTTTAAGCTGTTTTTATCAACAACAGAAGTGTGTTCAATTTAAAAAAATGCTTGTTTCTCAAAGTCAACTACTGTTACTTTTTAAGGGAAATACCAAAAATGTCAGTTTATATAAAAAAAAATGTATTTTTGTTCCAAATTATATAGAGCAAGAGCAGCAGTGCCATCTTGTTTTTTCAACCATTTAGTAAGATTATAAATAACTGAGAAGTCTGCATGTGAAAACAGATACGTCTTGTGATTTTGATTAAATATATAGCTTGACAAAAAAGCTAACTGTTGGGTTTTTTTTTTCTTCAGTTTTTAGTATGCTTTTCATTTTACTGAGTCTAAGCTGTTAATTTATTTATTATTTCTCATAAAACAACTCCATGCTCTCAATAATTTTAACTCATGCAAGTTTTCTGAGAAAATAAACATTTTTTTGAGGCAGATTCGTGCTGAAGTTCATGTCTTCATAATGCACTGTTCAGAACATTGGTTTCTGGTTTAAACCAAAGATTTTTTTCTTTTGTTTCTAAAAGTCTTCTATGTATCATAAAGCTGTCCATTTTATTTGGCATTTAATTTATCATCCTTTAAAGAAGCTACAAACACAAAAATATGTGGCAATATATTCTCCTCTTATAGTTAAATTACAGACTTGGCCCACATGTTTGAGTTTTCTTATTTATTGTTTCGGTAATAATTTGTGATTTTTTTTTTTTTTTTTTTAGATGTTGTAAATGTCTCCTTGATGACCACATTTGATGACACTGATGACAAAAGACAAAGTGAGGAGTGAGGAAAATGTGGGTTTATCGCAGTTGATATCGTCATCACAGTATTAAACAATATTATCACACATTGCAAGTTTTTCTAATATTGTGCAGCCCAAGTTCAAGGTCTCATCTGCCAGTTTTATTTTGAAGAAAT
This sequence comes from Kryptolebias marmoratus, assembly GCF_001649575.2. Lineage (NCBI taxonomy): Eukaryota > Metazoa > Chordata > Actinopteri > Cyprinodontiformes > Rivulidae > Kryptolebias > Kryptolebias marmoratus. The sequence continues at coordinate 22,701,257 of NC_051433.1, forward strand.
CAAATCAACAGTGAGCAAATGGTTATTTTTATGTCAAAAGAAAACATTTATAAACTTGGACTAAAACATTGACTATAAACAACTGCTGTATTTCCTCCAAACCTGCACCAGTTTACAGCCATTTAAATTTTTGTCACACAAAATCTCAAAATGAAGCGTTCGAAGTAATTAGGTCAAAGGTAAAATGTTACTAAAACGCACTTTTTAAAAAATGTACTGTCCCCTCATGTCTGTTAACTGAAAACCGCTGCAGTTTTTGTGTTGTTATGTAAGTCTTCAGTCTGGGATGACTTGAAATTTGTCAGAAATAACCCTTAAAGAGGTGTGTCATGCAAGGCAAAACAAACTTGTCATCCTTACAAAACATGTCTGGAACAGGTTTGGCAACTGACTTGTAAATTATAAATGTTTCTTGTGTGCCACGCAAGCTAACCAAGTATGGGATAAAGTTACCAACATAGCAGTTTGTCCTGCTGGTCCACTGTTGGCAATTAAATTCACCAAAACATGGCGCCAGCACTAATGTGCACAAACCAGTTCTGAGGCAGACCTTCATGGAAGGCTCAGATGCAAAATCCAGTCCATTTCAGCTCAGAGCGAGCACCAACATGCCTCCGACTCATGTATAATACATTCTGTCAATCACTGATCGATATTGTCCCAACAAAATTCTCTTTTTTATCAGTCAGTTCATTAAAACCTTTAGCATGAAAAAAGTCTCCCTTCTGTATACTACTACAGAGAGCATCATTTTAATTCAGCTGACAGCTCTGCCTGGTTAAAACAATGCTTTTTAAATCTGTTTTTTTCTCAATATTAGCAAGAAAGCAAAACAAAAAACATCCAGGTAATAACTTGCTGGGAGCTTGTGTGGAGTCATGTCCGTTCAGTAGGTGGCGTTTCTCTTTAGCCCTGAATGGATTAGCGTTCAGACTGCTGAGAATGGACCACCTCTGGATGTGGTCCCAGCAACCAGATCTGAATGGGTTCTCAGTCCATACTGAGTGAAGCCACACCTGTATGTCGTACCCTCCACCTGGGATCAGATCGCCAGGTGTACGTGTTTGTGTCAGGCCTGAGCCTACCTGCAGAAGGTGGAGAAGCTTTTTTAAAAGAAACAGGAAGTCCTTCTGTCTTTCTCCATCTTTTTGACCTTGATGTTCCAAACTCCAGTTGACACCCTTTTTCTTATTTTATTACCCTAGCTAGATTGTATTTGTGCATGTACTCAGGTGTAGTGAAATAATTATGCTTAAATATTGTAGTGATCCAAAAATAAGATTTTATTTACCTTGGTCTGAAAATATATTGCCTACACAGTTGTCGTTTTTGTTTTTTTTTACCATTACATTCTTTTTATATGCCTTAGATGTGCTTTTTGAGGGCTTATAATTGTATATTTGTGCCTCAGATTGTTTGATCTTTGTTTCTGGCAGGTCAGTGTTTATTGTTAAACCTACCAGTCATTGTCTTGGGGAGCTCAGATTGCGGGTTTTATTCCAGGGCGTCCAGGAATGGCCTCCTTGCTATTCTGGTCCCGACTGACTCAAACTGTTGCTAGTGTGGCTTTTAGCCAAATGACTCAATATCTAGTGCAAGCAGTTCATATTTCGAAACAAAAATTTTAGTAAAATTTCATTATTCAGGTTTCTCAAACAATAGCATGAGAATCTAGTCCATAAAGCACGCTCATTGGTTTTACATTTTACAGATGGGATTGGTTTTTATGTGAAGCTTCCAGCAAGTCAAGTGGATTTCTGTATAAGTGCACAGTTTGACTTTAATAATAGGTTAAGACTGCATCATTATTGACGTCTAATTTCCAAAGACCAAAGAATAATTCAAGCCATCTTTTTATCATTGTTTTCATTTCAGTGTAAAAACATGTCTAATGTAGCAAACAAACATTAGGTCTGTTTGTTGTGTAATGTTCTATTCAGTGAGATTAAAAACTCCTAACTATTGTATCTGACAAAAATCATACTTCTGAAGAACATACACAACTTTTGATTAAATTTATACTAAATCAGTTCTCTCAAAGTTGCCGTAACAGACGTATCTAATGCAATAAAAGTGAAATTACTACCAGTAGATGTTTGAGTCAAACATATTTAGGTGCTCTGAGGATGAACCACAAGTCTCGGTAGGTTTTGACATATAAGTTGTTTTTTTTAAAGATAGAGGAAAGCAGTACACGGAAGACAAATGTACTCTGTAGCAACAGAGAATGTCATGGTTAAATCTTGGTTAAAGCTTCACCTTAACTCTATTTCTCTATGTTGTTTTTAGCCTTAAGGGGCTAAAGTTAGGAACGGCTGCTTTTACACACCTTTTGACTTTTTACCAAAATTTACTACAACTGTTGTTTGTTAGTTTTGTTTTTTTTATTTTTGTTTTGAGTGGTTGCGTATTCTGGTGTTGTATCTTTTACACCCAACCAGTCCTATTACACTTTTGTCATTTTTATTCAGTCACAGTAAACACCATCCCCTTCCATAAAGCACTCTCAAGCCGGCCCTGAGGCGCCTTCTTGCTGTCTGTGTGATTTATGGAAGGAGTCAGGGTCAAGGCGGCATGGAGGGGAGGAAGGTGCAGTCAGTCCACTGCTGTTACGCCTCTGAGCTGCCATGGGAGGTAGACACAGAGCTGAAACAGTCGGTATGTGTAAGGGTAACCTGGTATTATGGCTTGAAGGTGTGAAGAAGAAATGAAAGACTACCAGCTGTGTCATTTATTTGCATTCCATGTTGTTGATTGGTACTTTTCTGAATGGCCAGATGTTTATCTTTACAATTGTATTGCAAAACTGTTTTGCGAAAAGGCCTCGCCTTACAAATGGGTCACCTTCAGCAAAACAAGCTTCTGCTGTAAGTAGAAGTTACAGTACCTAGTCGCTGCAGTACATAACAAAGTTGGTAAACTAGATCCGATGCTTTTAAGAAATCTGAAAAGTACATTTGGTCCAATACTACCTTCTGATTATCCAGGAAACCTCAGAGCAGCAAAGCAGCAGATATGAATGACCCTTTATCGTCAGAACCTCAAAGAATAATGACAGACCTTTTAAAGGGATGCGCATTTACAAATAGACTGTCTTGTGATGAAGGGTAAAAAAAATTCTTAACCATATGCACAAACAATCGGGTTACTTTATTAAACTGAACTGGGATTCAGATCAAGGCCTGTCCATGCACTGCAGACAGTGCTGAGGAAGCTGTAAAAATGGGGTAGATGGAGTACACACGGTCAGATAAATTCAGACACCACTTCTAAATTACTCTTTAGTTAATGTGGCTCTGATGTTTTGACCAGCTTCTCTGTCAGCACTGAACGTGTACTGTTGTTAGTGTGTGTGTAATTTTCATGTATAATCCTAAATTTATGAATATAACCTTCAAAACAGATACTAGTTGTGCCTAAAACCATTGTAGGAGTGTCACTGAGAGAATAGGACATTTTTACATTACATTAAGAGGGCACCAGTTAACTATAATAATGATTTTTATACCCTAAAAGACATGTCTTTAATGTTTCACCATTAAAATGTGTTCCTAATTCTACTCAGTGCTGTTTAGCTCAGAGCAGCGTTGTCTTTCTCTGCCCCTCCCCCTACCTGTCCTCCTTTTTTTTTTCTTTTTTTTTTTTAATTCTACTCAGCCTGCTTGACTCCTCCTCGCTGCATAATCACATGGTGTTTATACCTCCTGGTCTGAATTACATTTCACTCCCAGAAGCTTCTAATGCTCGTGTGCTACGGGTTTTTTTCTACGCTCACGTCTGTAAACGAAAAGCACATCAACCACGGAAGTAACTATGAATATGTTTAATATAAGCGTTGCCAAAAAGTCTTTGGACAGAAAGAAATATGGTGGAGGTGCTTTCTTTTCTGTCTCAGCGTTTAAATTATTCAACTGCGGCATTAGCTCAGTTGCAGCGCTGTGTTTAGGACTGATGTGATCAGTGGTCTGTGATGTGGGATCTCATACACACACACACACACACACACACAGAGAGTAAGTTCATGACTCAAACTCCATAAGACTACAATGATTGTCGATTTAAATATTGAGGCTAATTCTAAATGGATATGTGACAAAGATTCTGTCATTTATATTTTACGTGCTCTCAAGTATTTGCAGTTGTTTGTTGATTCATTTTAAACTTAAAATGACACTTTACTGTAGCTAAAGTCTGAGGAATCTGTATAATTACTCCTAAAATAGCATGATAACAACATAATCTGAGCCTATCTGTCCCAGTAGGATCATGGTGCTGGCAGTCAGTGGTTTTGGGAGTAATTTGTACTTTTTTAAGACCCTGGGCTTTCTGTGGAGTTGTGTTAGGACTTTGAAAGACTCGGTAAAAGATCCATTTTTTTTTTCAAAGTTGATTCTCTGCAGTGGCTGTGACTTAAGGGGATGAGCAGATGATTGCCAAACTGAGGGTTGGTGGTTCGATTCCAGCTTTCCCCACCACATGTCTCAACGGGACCTGCCTGGTTGAACAAAGGACAAAAGAAAATCACGTGAATCTGCATCTAAATGGTTTTATAAAAATAAACACAAAACATCAAACAGGAAGTCTGTAGTGAAACGAAACTGGAGGTGTGCTTTCATAGAATAGTTTCCAGCCTTTAGTCTAATGTTTATTAGAAGTAAACAGTAAAAGGTGACGTGTTCCTTGTTTACCGTAAACAGTAGTGGACTTATATTTAACAAAGGCATTTTTTTAAATGCGTTACGCCTGAAGTTTCTAACATTTTGTGAAAACTGTGTTCTGTGTTGTTTGTTTACACCAAATAAACACGTTTCAAATGTCTCCCATTAGCAGTCATACAAGGTAAGAGTAAGACCTTGGATGGCAAGGAAACCAGTCTGATAATGAGAATATACAAATTGGGTGGATGGGGGGGGTTACATTTCCAGGAAAGGGAAGTGATGACGCTGTGGAACAGGCTGAGGGGAGAGCACAAACAGGATGCTATCTGCTGCGACTTCCTGTGCAATTTTAGAAATGAGTCTTTTTCCCATAAATCTCTGAAAGGATAAATATATAACAAGCTCAAATGTTATTCTCATAGAAGGCAGACATGTTGAGGCATCCAGACATTTACAGGGAACTGCAGTTCATGACCTTGTTTTTTTTTTTTTTTCTGTTCTCAGGAGATGTTACGACCCTGAGACGTGACGTAGGCCCTGAATGGAGTTTGACTGTGGCTTGTACTGGCTAAGGTGAGCAGGCATTAAATATTTAAGTCATCAAAATAAAACACACACCTTCACGTTCACCTTGAATGAGCATTTCATGAAGAATCCAGGTGGTTTTGTTTATAACCCTGGCTTGCGGCAGCTGCAAGTTTCCCCAATGCAACAGCAGAGCACGTTTCACACTGTCAGGTGAAACTGATTCTAGTCCGTGGCATACTGTCAGACCTATAGAGACCCAGCTGTGGTTTCAGTGGGCTGCTTCGCATGATCTCTGACTCTTTTCCTGCACGTGCAGTCTGTTTTCAAACTGTATTCGTCTCAAACCTTTAACAGCTATAAAATATCAACAGCACTGTCCCGTGTGTGAACCTCTAAGCCACAACATCTTGTGAGTTACAGGTTTTGAAATTATATAACACCTGATTTGCTTTTGGTTTTTGGTTTTTTACAGTTGACTATAACAACTTTTATTGAAGGAGGCAACATTTCTTCTATTTTTAACTCGTTATAGTGCTACCCTAAAATGTTCTCAGAAAGGCTTCCAGCAGCCAGAGCTTTGCTGTTTGTCTGTTTCAGGATGTGAGTCTGGCTGGGGGCTGATGTCATTTTTCTCTGCTGCTGCAGAGGTGAGCCTTAGGACAGAAAGCAGGAAGGAAGAAAGAGAAATGAGAGGGCAGCGAGAGTCATGTCCGGAGCACGACAAGCAGATTTAGAGAGAAGGGTGCTGAAAAGTAGACAGACAAGAAGCATGCGATGCAGATTTACAGCTTAGAGTGCATGTCTGAGACCTGGTATTCTGGTTGTAGTATTTGCAGCAATGTTAAGTGACTGGGCTACTACATGTCCTAGCTTGCATTTACAGGGCATGAGTTGCATAATGGCTCCCATCCTTTCTACACTTTTCCACCTTGGAATGAGCTCATTCGGAGCGTTTTTGTGAGTACACATTGCAGACACAAAAGTCCAGGATGACGCTGTAGTAGAACAATTTGGTTGCGTAGCCTTATGCTGCAGCTTTGTGCACTTTTCTGGGTGGGAATAGGAAAGAGCAGTGACCTTAGAAGGTGGCTACAGGGGTTTCCTCTGATGTGAACTCTGAGGGGGTCAGACACAGGGCAGTGCCAGAGCAAGAAAACAAGAGTGGGGTCCTAAGCTCAGTTGTGCTACATCCAGATTGGGAAGGACGGACTGAGAGAGGGGAGGAGTTGTCTGTAGACGATATGAGTAAAATAGGGAATTTATTGGAAGAAAGAACAGATGTAACCAAGTATGGAGTCTGCAGAGTAAAGAGAATGTGGCAGGGAGATCATTCTTGGTTGTTATTGGTGCTCACTGTGAAGCTTGCTGGGATAGCTCCGCAGCTCAGCAAGCTTGTTTGTATTCTTTCCTTGTGCAGTCCTCAGGAGATCAACAAAGAGCCTGGTTGGTGGGACGGCAGCTTCTAGCATTCTTTTTCACACAGATTGTGCTGCAACATGCCTGAGCATGTAAGTGCACTGGAAGCGGTTTGTATAAGCTGTGTGTGTGTGTGTGTTGCTGCTGCTAACAGAATGGCAACGTTCTAGCGTGTAGGCTGGCTGAACGCAGGATGACCCATCTCCCCCGAGGCTTCAAATCACTACATCATCATCAGTCCCTCCTCGCAGTAGAACAGATGAGATTTCACTCTCATCGAACATGGAGCAGAAAGAAAGGCTGCTTTACTAAATGGATAGTCTGTCTCTACAGTACTGTAGAAATCTACTATGTAATGTTCACATGAAAGTCATTTGATTTATAGCTGTTAATTTCTGAGTGAATTTGTCAGAAAGAAATCATGGCTAAGAACCACACTATCCTTTGATTAAACTCTACCACACAGTTATATGAACATGTAGCATCGCTCAGTTTGTCCTCAATGATTGCGTTACATGTGCGGCTTGTGCTTACTTTCAGGTGCTGATATGTGCTGAAGATGAGTGGCATAGGAGACAATTTGTTAGAGCCACTGAGCTCTGATCGCAAACGTAAACTCTCCACCTGTGACACACCGGGTTTGGGGTGAGTGCTAATATCAGTGATTTAGTCTAAATCTCTACTCTTTTCCTGCCCCTTTATGTAAACATCACTGCATTTGCTACCCTTTGAATGTCTTCTATACGAACGGTGCATGGGGAGGTAAGGTCGTCATGGCAACGTGTCTAATCCCCTTTGGCTCCCTGGCAGGTGTGACAAGCGTCGGAGGGAGCAGGAGAGCAAGTACATCGAGGAACTGGCTGAGCTCATCTCTGCCAACCTCTCTAACATTGACAGCTTCAACGTCAAGCCTGACAAATGTGCTATTCTCAAGGAGACCGTGAGGCAGATCAGACAAATCAAAGAGCAAGGTAAATCCTCTGTACGAGTCACACATACGGTCCTGGTCAGGAGGAGAAATACACATACAAAATGTGCAGCTTGCACTTTTGAAAAAGAAATTGTATTTTTTTTGAGAGGTGAACAGCAGATAAAGTTATGTTCATCAAGTACCCTGCTTTAGGACAGATGATGCCAGTGATGAAGTGGAGTGTTTGGTTGATGGCCAGGAAGTTTCAGAGCTACAGCCAGTTTGGCTCTTTGTATTGCCTGCGGTAATTGAACACCAGTAATTGAAACCAATCCTTGGTGGTCATGGCTCGAGGCTGCTGGTGACAGTCTGCGTCTGTTAGGGCCAAACTCTGCTTCTCTCTGAGACACTAATGACTCTGCAGACTCAGAAATCAGACATTAGTGTTGCTTACATCCCTGGGTCGATTTTCAATCATTCTGAGGGTGTAAAATAACAAAATGCATAAAAGCAGAAATTCTTGTTGACCTCTTTTTAGCCTGATTTATGATTAGAGATTTCTGAAGATAAGACGGAAACCTTATTGGAGTCTACCCTGAGGCTCATTGTGTTTTGCAGCCAGGTTACCATAGTTACAGGTTGAGATAGATGGAGTTTGTTTCGTCCTCTCGTCTGTCTGTTGTCTCCTCGACACACCTTTGTTTAATCTGTTTTGTGTTTGTATTTTATCTGCGACTGCCTCCTCATCTCTTCCTGCTCCTACAGCCTTTGTTTTGTAATGGGTTTAAATCCAGTGTAGTTCTGCAGCTCGTCTTGTGTGGAGCCTCGCTCCACAGATGACCCTGCTATATTGAGTGGTATCTATCAAAGCCTCAGACACATGGTGATTTTAAAAATAGAAAGGCATGTCAAACATGCAGCCAGGACTTGTGCTTCCATCTGGTGGCCTGTTAAAGTATTTAAATTGTAAAAACTTGGGTGTAGGAACTTGGTTTATTTGAACTAATAACCAACAGGTTGAAAATCTCATCCAAATAGTCTGAAATTGACTGTTTTGTTGAGTTAAATAGCTTAAATAATTTACAGTATAATGAATGTGTGAAGGAAAATGTCCAAATGCACATTTACACAATTGTAACTCTTTATCAATAGTGCACTGTGCTTCATCTTTTCAGGAAAAAACTCTTGCAGTGATGACGATGTGCAGAAGGCAGATGTGTCCTCCACCGGTCAAGGAGTCATTGACAAGGACCATCTGGGGCCGCTGCTCCTACAGGTCAGCAATAATCACTCCAAGGCACCAGACTCTGCTGATGCCATACTCTCTTTGCTCTACATGTTGATAAATCTGTCTAAAGTGCCTTAAAGAGTGGCAGATTTGTTGTAATTCAAAACCTATATTTTTAGGTTGCCACCCAGTTCAATGTTTTGTATTGTTTGTAGGCGTTGGATGGCTTTCTGTTTGTGGTGAATCGAGAGGGCAGCATTGTGTTTGTGTCAGACAACGTGACGCAGTACCTGCAATACAAGCAGGAGGAGCTCATCAACACCAGCGTGTACAATATTATCCACGAGGAGGACCGAGAAGAATTTCACAAGAATCTTCCCAAGTCTAATGGTGAGGCACTGAAACAATTAATACCGTACACTGCCGAGCCGCTGCAGTTACCTTCACTGGTTTTGTTTTTGTCTTTGGTTCTCTTCAAAGCTCCAAACGGGGCACCGTGGGGTGGAGACGTGCCCCGACAGAAAAGCCACACCTTCAACTGTCGTATGCTGGTTAACCTTGTTCATGGTCAGGGTCATGGGTTGTCCGAAGAAAGACCGGGAGGCCACCGTTATGAGACCATGCAGTGTTTTGCCCTCACCCAACCCCGGGCCATGATGGAGGAGGGAGATGGTAAAAGTTTCTATTCACAGCCTTAACGTTCTCTGTTTTTTCTCAATGTAGTTAGCTTATATTTCTCCAAATGATGTTGAATAAAATGCTGACTGTTTAGTCTTTCCTTTTGTGCAGTCTGATGAGACGCTAACATTGTGTTATTTCTCCAGATTTACAGTCATGTATGATCTGTGTGGCGCGACGCATCACTGTAGGAGAGCGGATGGAGCGGTTTAGCACTCGTCATGAACTGACTGGTAGGTGCTACATTCAACAGATGCATTAGTTTGTCAAAGTGTGTTAACCAACTTCAGTTATATAACATTACACTACTCTCCAAGTTCTCACAACCCTTGTTTGGCATTATTTCTGCAGCAGGTAAACTGATCGAAATCGAACATCAGAGCTCTCTTCACACCACCATGCTTCCAGGATGGGAGGACCTGGTCAGACGGTGCTTAGTGGTCCTCAACAGAAGTGATGGACAGACATGGTCGTTCAGGCGCCACTATCAAGATGGTGTGTAGCTCACAGCTGTAAAACCCCTCGTCACTGTAACTCTTATCAGTTACTCATGAGGCCTTGCGTTTCCAGTTTCTCAATATCAACAAATCTGTGCTGTAGCTTCATTTGTGCTTTTGCTTTTAAATAAATTGCCTCAAATGAGGAACAGTCTCTGGGTTTAAACAAAGACTAATTTATCATATAGCGTTATTATCATTGCTACAAAAATGAAAATGTTACATGAATAATTTGATTTGCTCAGACGTCAGATCTTGTGTAAGATGACAAAATGTTTTTCTTTCTTTAAGATGGGAAATATAACTTGCAGGATTAAAAACTCTTTAGGCATAAACAGCTCGAAAACTTGATTTTACACAGTGTCTTTTAACAGAGAGGAAGCCAGCCAAGCTTTAAGCTAAACATAAGTCACTACCAAGCTGTCTGTTTGCTCCCAATGACTTGTAGTAAAACAGCAAATGCATTGTTGCATCTTCCCACAAATATAATCTTATATAATATAATCTACAGACAGTTTACATAGATAGATAGATAGATAGATAGATAGATATTAGTACTCACATGTGTACTTAGCTTCTTTTTTTTATTAGGGGGGACCTTATTATATTTTTTCTGTTCCAGCTTTTCAACATGGCCATGCAGAGACGCCGCTCTACCGCTTTTCTCTCTCTGATGGCACCCCAATCACAGCCCAGACAAAAACTGACCTCTGCAGGAATCCCAACACAAACGAGCCACACTCCTTCCTGTCCACACACTTACTCCAAAGGTGAACATTTGTCACTGGTGAATGTGGTTTTGCTCAACATTGGTTACTGTCTAACAGAGTTATAGTTAACATTTTTTGTTGTTTTGTATAGGGAGCACAGTGGGTATCGTGGAAACCAGAGCGGTGCCATGAGGCCCCAAAGCCTGGGTGTAAACAATCCCAACCAACAGATGAACATGGGCCCAGGAGGCAACGTGGGCATGAACAGGGGTTATGGCATGGCTGAACAAGGCAACATGTTGCAGAGAGGTGGGCCTCCTTACTCTGGCGGCGGCCGTATGAATCCCATTAACCAGATGAATCACATGCATCAGATGAACCAAATGAACTCCATGCATCAGATGAACAACATGGGTCAAATGAATCAGATGAGTCCCATGCATCCAGTAAACTCGATGAACCAAATGGGATCCATGAACCACATGAATCAGATGGGCCATCATGGCATGCACCAGCAGCAGCACCAGCAGCAGCAGATGGGTCAGTTTCATGGAGGAGGAAGTGGAGCATACGGGGTCGGAATAACCAGCCCTCCTCAAGCCAGTCCAGGGATTAATGGTCCTCCACACAATGTCATGGGTTCACCCAGAGTTCGAGGAAGCCCGAAGACAGGAGCTAGTCCCTTCTCTCCAGGAGGTACAGTAAAAACTTATATATTTAAAATGCAGCTTTTGTAGAATTGAAATCACAGGAAATTTAGCATTTATTTCACTGTTAATTGTCCTTTGCAGCCATGACCTCTCCCATGAGCTCCACTCACTCTGGAGGTGGAGCAGGAGGAGCCACTTTCTCCAGCAATTCCTTGAATGCTCTCCAAGCCATCAGTGAAGGGGTTGGCAATCCAATGCCTGCGCCTCTCACATCTCCTCCGCCTCACAAGCCCGACAGCTCCCCAAGCATCAACTCCACCAATCAGCCAGCAGGGGGACCCTGCAAAGCGGGTCTCCCACCCTACTCTGAGACCAAGAGCCCAGGCAGCTCGCTGGGGGGCGTCGCAGAGCAGCAGTCACAGCAGCACCCACAGACCCCCACCAACGAGGGCCCCACAGACAAGCCAGACAGCCAGGCTTGCCTTGGTGGGGCAGAGTCCAACCGACGGGTCTCTGACAAGGGCAACAGGAAACTTCTGCAGCTCCTCACATCCCCTACAGATGAGATCGTACCCCCCAACCAAGCACCAAGCTCTGCACCTACTACCACACCTGATGCTAAAGATGGAACCGCTGGAGTCACCAGTCCCTCCTCTTCCTCCACCGGAGTGTCCTCTTCCACAAGCGCTGTGTCGTCCTCTGGCAGCTCTGAACATTTAACAAGTCAGACCCTGCAGGAGAGGCACAAGATCCTCCACAAGCTCCTGCAGAACGGGAACACTCCTGACGACGTGGCTCGCATCACAGCTGAGGCCACCGGGAAAAGCAGCTTGGATTCAGGGCCACCAGAGCCCGCAGCCTCCGGGGGGGCCAAGGGATCAGAACCTAAGAAGGAGCAGCACAGCCCAAAGAAGGAGAAACCTCACGCCCATCTTCATTATCTCCTCACCAAAGATGACTCTAAAGATGTTGGGGATGTGAAGCCGAAGCTGGAGGACTGGGATGGTAGGGTAGCTCAGGGGGAGGGAGTCACCAGCTCCGACCCTCACTGCATGGATGGCAAGGTGAAGCTGGAGCCACCTGATGAGGTAGAAATCCTGCTCAAATTGTCTTTTCATCCAGATAAGCTGTGTTAAGTTTAAAATAATCACACAGAAGTGGTTTTTGTTTTGTTGTCGATGCTTCAGACGGAGACACTGGAGACCATTTTGGGTGTCCGAGAAAACAACTCGAGCTTCTTTCCTAAACCAGACTCCAGAGTCAGGAAAGAAATCGTAAACAAACAGGGAACTATTCCTGACAGTTTACATGGTAAGACAACTAGCTCAGCTGAATGCACTTCTGAATCTTCCTCACAGTATCGCATTGAATTCCTTCGTCTGTAGCAGTTGTAAATGTTGTGTGTTTAAAAGCTTCTTATACCTGTTATTGTGTGTGTTTCAGAAGGGGAGAGAGGCCCCCTACCAGGTCAGCGTGGACACTATCAGAGAGCCCTGTCCATGGACGCTAAACCCATGGGTGAAGAAATGGCGGTAAGAAGTGGGCTGGCAGCAAGGCGGAACGTTCCCTGTCCCGCACTGCTCAAACAAGAGAACATGGATGCTCCGATCCGACCTGGAACTGTGCCCAATGGTTTTCCTGGAGGCATGGGTGTGTGTCCACCGCGGAGCAATCCAACAAGTAATTCTAACACTCTTTCACATGCCCAGCATCATCTGAGTGGCACAAAATATGCAGCATGCAAAAAACAAGACAAGCGACTCTTCCACTGTTGGTTTGCAGGATGCTGCGTGCAGATTTCCAAAGCTTGCTTATGAAACTCTTAAATCTTTTGTGCTGTTCAGGAGGTGCAGGCAGAGGGGTTCAACAGCGCCCTCCCATGGCAGGCCCAGGGGAATGGGGCATGCCCAGGTCTGGCAGCAGCCCTGTTTCAGGACCAGGACACCCAGGCATGGGTCAGCCTGGCCAGATGGGCGCCCCCATGATCAGCCGCTCCAACAGCGCGCCTGGAACCACCAGATCTATGCTGCAGCAGCAACTCATGGATATGGGTACGTCATGTTATGTACAGTATAAATATGTGTTGTTGCTTTTTTATTTAACTGAATAAAAAACAAGAGTTTCATCTGTTAATACAATGTTGGTGTCAGCAGATGAATATAGCTAAATGTGGCACATTTTCAAAGGTTTCTGTTCAGAGTTCACTCCAGATTATTACAAAACTATTTTCTATGAATTGAAATTACACTTTCTAATTATATGGTACCCACTGTTTTCCCTGAAGGCCCTAATGAACCGAATGTAGGCATGAGCCCGTTTGGTGGACACGGACCCCCACCTCAGTCCCCCTCCTGGCCTGACTCTGCCATGGGAGTGGACAGACCACAGACTAATCCAAACAGGTGAGCATGTTGCAGTTTGTTGTTCTTGATCCTATTGTTCCTATACTTCTTGTTAAATAATAATAATCAGAGTTTATGACTGCAGGTATGTTTGACAGATGTAACTTTATACTCTCTGTGTCGTTGGTTGGGTTAGGAGCCAGTTTGTGCATCCTTTGGGGGAATCACTGGGACCCCTGGCTAGTAGTGACAATCCAAGTGATGAAAGGGCCCTTCTGGACCAGCTGAACTCTCTGCTCAATACTACTGATGTCATGGCTCTGCAGGAAATCGATCGAGCCCTAGGCATCCCTGAAATAGTAGGACAGGTAGGAGAACTGTGGTTCTCATGCAGATTTCTGCTCCTGCTGTTGCGGTTGAGTTTGTTTACATGATCTGCTCTTTTGCACCAGGCGCAGGGACCCGAAGGCCACCCACAGGCCCAGGATCAAGGTCAAGGCCAGTGCCCACCATCAGAGCGCTTCCCTGGTCTCGACTCCTCCATAAACATGGACCAAAAGCCCATGTATGGCCAGGGCTACCCGGGTCCACCGGGGCCCCCTTCCATGGGAATGCAGCCCGGTTATGGTGGTAACACAATGCAGGGCCAGCCTCCTGGAGGCTTCAACCCTATGATGAATCAGATGGGGCAGACAAGGGGCTTCCCTGGCATGGGGGGCATGGGCAACCCCCGCGCAAACATGCCAAGACTTCGCATGATGAATCCCACCCAGCAGCTTCGTCTGCAGCTCCAGCAGAGGCTACAGGGACCACAGGTGATCACACAACAACATTTACATATTTCAGTGTGTGGCCTCTCCTTGTTTCAGTTTACTGTAAACATCAAAAGCACACCAGCACTGTCATTTCTCTTGCAGTTCATGAATCAGTCACGACAAAGCATTAAGATGGAAAACGTCCCCGGAGAAAACCCCGCCATGCGTCCAGGCATGCAGCCCAACATGCAGCCTGCAGGAATGAGTGGGCAGGTATGTCTCAGCATTTTACCTGAGTCTTCTACGACTTAATGACAGTGAAGTCACAGCACAGGTTATTAAGATGAAGCGTGGTGTCTGTCTGCAGTCTGGTTTGATGACTGCACAGATGATGGCTCAGCAGCAGCAGCAGCAGCAGCACACCATGGCGATGAGGAGGCAGAGGATGGTGATGCTAATGCAGCAGCAGCAGCAGCAGGGTCAGGCGGCAGCAGGAGGCTTCAGCCCTCCTCCTAATGTAATAGCACCTGTGGACAGCCCCATGGGCGCCCCCAGCCTGAACCAGCCTGGACAGCAGGGTTTTAACTATGGAGGTAGCTATGGTAAGTGGACTGACACAGAGCCAGCTGCCTGCATCGTTTCCTCCTGCCGCAGAGGCTCGGGTTTCTCACTTGACTTTTGTATTCGCAGGAATGAACCAGCAAGGTGACTCATCCTTCATGGCTCCAGGGAGCAGTCCACCCAGAAATATGATGCAAGGACGAATGGGTGGTCCTCCACAGAACGCCATGATGCCAGGGATGCAGGGGAATCCTCAGGGAGGACACATTTACCCATCTGCAGACATGAAAGGCTGGCCACAGGGTGGCATGCCACGTAATAAGTGTGTATCACCACTTTTTCAGATATTCTAGCGTTGTTTAAAACGTAATATTTCTAAACACAAATGTCTTTTTTATGTTTCTGGTTGTCTAGTCCATATCCACAGCAACAGTTCCCCCAGCAAAGCAATCAGAGCCAGTTTGGACCCATGATGATGAACAACTCTATGAGTGGACCTGGACCAGTCGGTGGTTCTGGTGCAGGACAAATGGCTCCGATGCCAGGACAGATGCAGGGCCAAATGGGCATGAACCCAATGGGAATGGGCAGGATGCCAATGGGACCCGATCAGGTAAGAAAATCCGGTAAACGTTTTATCTTTACAACATCCCGGAGGGTTTGCCTTCGTACCTAACTCCTGTTACTGTTTTCACAGAAGTATTGCTGAGGGCCCTGTGGCTGACACAGAACGGTGGAACAGCGGGCTGGACCATGATGGGAACTAGACACACTCAAACACACACAAAGCAGGAGTGCGACGAAGAACAAGCGGCGTGGACGACTCAGCACAATGACTCAGCTGCAAAAGAAGAAGTCGGCCACAAGGACTTAATTTGTGCGAGGTTTCAGTTCAAGTTGAAGCCTTGTAAGCTCAGTGTGTGTGTGTGTGTGTGTGTGTGTGTGTGTGTGTGTGTGTGTGTGTGTGTGTGTCGGGGGGGTGTTTAGGTGGCCAACTTGAAGCTGTCAGGCAGTATTCAGCATCACAGCCAGGCTACAGAACAGGACTATGGTACAACTGGCTGTGCTGCACTTTACCAGTAAGCTTCTTTTCGCACGAGGAGGGAAAAAAACGATTGATGCAATATTTTTATCATCACAGCCTTACTAGAGATCCAATGCCTTTACAAGAATTGGTTTATTCTTTTCTTTTACTTCTCCTTTAAATGCTCTTAATTCTTTTATCATTGAGAGCGATAAGCACACGGTTTACTGTGATGTTATGCAGATTCGAGCAATAATTCTTGCCTCTATGCTTTCGACTGTAGCTGAGCATCATAAGCCCTGTTTAAAAAAAAAAGGAAAAAACGGTACTGCAGTATTAGACGTCTCAAATGTCTTCTGTAATTATAAATTGTAAATATTCAACAAAAATATAACAACCATGCTTTTTAAAGGCCAATTCTTGCACAAAATATGAGACTTGGTTGTGTTTTTGTTTCTCATAGGTCAAAGCTGGGTTGATTGATTTTTGCCTGTTTCTTCTTCTTTTTTTTTTGTCTTTTTTTTGCAAATATTTTAGGCACATCTGGGTTTTTTTTGTTTGTCATTTTCTGAAACCTGTTTTTTCTTTTTTTTCCAGAAAAAGCTATGTATTTCATCTTTTAACAAGGCACTTTTTAATCAGCGTATCTAATGTGTTGAACATTCGATGCCGTTTGGAGGTTTTACAGGAAGGTGGGTAAGAAAAGCGACACAGACTCGTTAAAAAGATGAATTTTTGTCAGAGTCTGTGCTCTGCGTGGGTTTCGTTTGCAGATTTGTCAGTCCTCCACCTTTTCACAGCAGCTCCTTCAACTCTTAGTTTTGTCCACACGTGTTGTTTTGACTGTTATCAGCTCTCTGAATCTACCTTTTCAACATACGCAATCCAAAGATATTTTTCCACATCTATGTATAGTTTGAGGTTTTCTGGTGTACATTTTTTCATATATATAAGATGTGTATGTTTTCTTCGAATGGTAAATGGGTACATATCATAGATCTGTAAAAGCATAGGATGGTTCTGAACGGGGAAGAAGTTGCTCACCTGTCAGAGGCAAAACAGGTCAGCGTGAGGACCTGAAGGTCTGAACCCCTGCAGTGAGGGGAGGGGTTGAATCTTGGAGAAAGGAAAAAAAAAATGTTTTCTCCCATTATGAAATACCAACAGAATGAAATCCACTTTAAAACATATCAATAATTCATCTATTTTTCAGGAAGCAACATCATTTTATGTCCAGATTTTGTTACTTCAGGAAAATAAAAAATTAAAAAAAAAGGAACTTGTAGAGTCGAATGAAAAACAAAAGACGTTTTAGTTTTTCTTTGTTTGGCGGTGAGACGAGATGTCGTTTCACAGGATGTATATTACAGATGTTTCTCTGTTGATGTTGATATTCATGTAAATACAAATTTATATTTAAACACTCGTGGCTCTGGCTCTAATTTCCCGCTGACTCTCGTTTCAGTGATTGATTTGATTTGTTTTATTTGCTCTGAACACCAGCTGATGTTCCAGGTTGGCTGACGGATCCATCGGATCCGAGGAAGAAACTCTGCGTTCAACTCTTTCAGGTTTAATTTGACTGGAGGAATAGTTCTGTTGCTGTGATTCATCCACATTATTCTGCTTAAAATGCATCAAAAACGTTCCTAACCACTGTGGAGGCAGCAGGCAAATGTACCTAAACATATGAATGGTTAAGACTCTTGACCATTTGTGTACTTACTAAAGCACAACAGGGAAAAAAAACAGACTTTAAATGCCAAATAGAGCAAATTAAAGGCCTATCATTCCCTAAAAGAATGCATGTCTAGATTTGTATCTCAGGCAAAATCCCTCCGGATGTGTTGCTGCCCAGAGTATTTGTTGTGAATGACTTTCAGCTACAAACACGCCAAATTTTACCTCAATATTTGTAGATTTGGCTGAGATTTAGCCATTTCTGCATTTCCTAGGGCTTATTAGCTGTGGTGCGCATCATGAACTGGGCTGACTTCAAAAGTGAATCGGTTGCAGATGTACATCCAACAACTGTGTTCTGAGAGCTTCATCAAAATTCATCTTCTACTTTATAAGATATTTTGCTAACAGACAAGCTGACTCTCGAGTGTGTTGATGATGACACTCAGCTACTACTACACTCAGCTTCAGCTTCATATCTGTAAAACTGGCAAGAGTTGGAGCCATTTTTTGTGATGCGGGTTAGTTGGGGCAGCCGTCTTCAATTAGGGTGACTTCAAAAGTTGATTAGTTGTAGATACACATTCAGTGATCATTTTCAGAGCGTTTTATTAAAACTCCTTCAGCGGTTCATGAGATATTTTGCTAACAGACCAACAGTGCTGACTGATACTTAGTGCTAAAGTATTTAGTAGAGATGTTTCATTCAGGGTATGTGTTGTAGATGACTTTTAGCTGTTAACGCGTCCATTTTTAGCTCATTATCTGTAGTTGGAGACATTTTCTCAACAGTCTGCTTTCTGTGGCTCCAAAAAGCAACCAGTTATAGGTACATCTGATGGTTACTTTCTGAAAGTACTGTTTTTTATTAGGTACAGTGTGGTATCACAACTTTTACTTGATTTGTCTAAACACTGTTTTTAGTCAGTGAGCAGTAGTTCGTTGCAATATTTGGAGCAATATTCAAGTTCTGTGAACTCTGTTTCTATTTTAAGTGTTTTAAACCTAAGACATGTGTTTATTAGCAAACAGTGGTAAAACATCTCTTAAGATTGCTTGGATAAAGTTCCTAAATGTCGCCACGATTAAATTTAGGGGAAAACAAAGAAAAGTCTGAATGTTTTCGATTTCACTAAGTGACCAGGAGAGGGCGGTGTTGTTCTCCACGGCTCATCCTTTTCACGCAGCAAATAGCTGCAAGTCATCTTACTACCGCAAGAGGGAGCTAAATGAAAGATAAAGCTTTTTTTTTTTTTTTTTTTTTTTTTAAAGAGAAAATATTTAACTTTTGTAGATTTGGGGATTTAAATAATTAGGACTCTAAAGGAAGAACGGAATCTTGAGCAGAGCCCTAATTGGATTTATCTGTAATAGAAATTAAAAGTGTAGAGTCACTTTGAAGACCGCAGAGGAGCGCTCTTCATTTTCTCCACATTTGAATCATATTATGAGGGATATTTACATGTGCCATAAAGATAATTAGCCTACATTAAACAGAGCGGACAGAGGAAACAACCCAGATGATTAAACAACATGATGGACGCCATTAGGGAATATGTGGTAAATAATTCAGTTAGGCTGAACGCCGACAGCTCGAGCAATAAAAGTTTGTTTGTTTAAGTGAATGTATTAATAGGTAACTTATGGCATCCAGGCGTACTGTGGGAATCTCTACCCGAGAGCAACTCTGTCTCTGTGTTTTTCTGGCCCGGTTCCCGGCCCATCTGCGGCCTGGCCCGTGGATTACTGTTTGTTAATGTTCCAATCAGCTGTGTGTTGAGGAATGTGGAGCTATTTAACCTGAACTTCCCCAGGTGTGCCGAGGCGCCGCTCAGTCTGGGCCCCGCCGCCCTCCCCTGCCCTTGGCACAAAGCTATCACACAAACACAATCACACACACACACACACACACACACACGCACACACGCTGGCCACGCCGAGGCTGCAGCTGTGCGCATCACACCGCAGGGAAATGGGAAAAAACATTGCACCAGGGAGACAGAATAAATCTTTAAAAAAAAAAAACAATCGCCTCGCCAAAATCCGTCTTTAACCCCCGCAGCTCTGATTTACATCACAACACGTCGGAACACCAGATTATACTGGATAAGATGTAAAATATACCAATCTTTAGTGCGTTTATATTTTTATTCTCTCACAAATCAAAATCGCCCTTTAAATGTAGATAACTGGAACCTCCATTATATGATTTTTGTTTGTTTGTTTTTGAAGTTTATAAGAAGTCCTGTCTGTATTTGTGTCAGCCTTCGCAGATTTAGAGACTTCCTCCTGTAACGTGATACGTTAATGACCCGAAGAGAGGCAAATGACCAGTTTAACAGCGTGGACATGAGCCATTATGATCACCACCAGCTGTGGTCTGATGTTACCTGAAATGACTGAACAGCTTCTGCTAAGACTTTTAATGTCAACCCTTTTAACACTGACCATGAAAGCAGTTATAGTGGAAGGTTTGTGCTGGCACGTGATGCTCACAAGTTAATTTGTGTGTGTGTGTGTGTGTGGAGTCCAAAAGTTGGTTTTTAATACAGACACAACACGTGAGTTCTTGTTCAAAAAAATAGTGTTCTTGTTTTAATAAAAACACGAATAAAGTACATTGTAAGAAAACAATATCTTCACATAACTATGGCATTGTAATATACAATACAGTTTGTCGCTCAGGAATCTGAGAAAGTACTTTTTTTTCCTTTAACAAAATTGTTGAAATCTTTACATGATTTTACACATGATATAAAAAAGTGTAACATAGACATTAAGTTGCTCACTTAAAAAAAATAAAATAAAATAAACTTTTCAAGCAACGCGCTGGCTGCTCTGAGCTTGTCTTGGTCCTCCGACTAACCCGGTTTACATCTGGACACCGGCGCTCTGATCTCTGAGCCCTCGGATGAATCGAGAGCTGTGAGGAGACCACCGCGGTCTGAGGATGTCCACTTCTAGTGTTCTTTAGCGTTGGGGGGAGCTGGGAGTTTGAAACGTCCCTACACAATTCAAGGGTCTGGGTTTCGATGTGATCCAGGACGGGAGTCACATCGAGCCGCCTTGTTCCGTTCTTTGAGGGCGCACGCTGTGAGGATGATGGGGGGGGGGGGGGGGG
>NC_051433.1:22722048-22854688 GCF_001649575.2 Kryptolebias marmoratus
GGGGGGGGGGGGGGGGGGTGATGATGATGATGCTCCACGAGGTCTTAGCGACACATAATTCTGTCGTCTGAACATCCGTTCTGCGGGAGGGAGAGAGAAGAAGACATAATGAGTCAGTGGTTATGGGTGCAAGGACACAGAATCTAAGATCTGTCACCGGAGCGAAAATGCGCTTTTACGCACGAACTTGGCAACTTTTACGCACCTCTATTACCACGCACTTATAGGTAATAGATGGGTGCAATTCGCTCCTGAGGGCACTAAGATGCGATTAGCGACACGTGTGATCAGATATTTACCTCCACTGAGATGCTGGCGAGTTCTGAGTTCAGTGTGGTGAGCGGAGTGCGCGGCGCGCTGCTGACGGCGTGCTGGCGGCTCTTCTCCGGCTCGTCCAGCTCGACCTGCAGGTCCCAGATGTAGTCGATGACGTGCTGCAGGATCTCCACCTTGCTGGCCTTCTTGTTCGTGGGCAGGGTGGGCACGAGCTCCTTCAGCTTGCTGTAGCAGCTGTTCATGTCCTGGAGGAAGACGCTCATCTGCTCGTCCAGCAGCGGGATTTTGCACTTGGAGATGGTCAGGCTCTGCTCGGACAGGCCGATCTCTCCGCCGACCTTGCTCTTCAGGGCGCAGGTAGATCCGACAACCTTCATCTTCGTCTGTGTTGCGCTGTGAGATGTAGCTTCCACGGAGGGCGAGGATGGGTCAGCTTTCTCCTCTCGGAGCTGTTCGCGGTTCGGTGTTGACAGTTCGACAACGTCCACATGGAGCAGCCTCCCTCGGCTTTATAGGACGGCGCAGGGGCAGGAGGGGCGTGTCCGAGCGCGCCAGTTTGAAGGAAGGCGGCCAATCAGAGCGCCGCCTTTGTGTTGACGAGGCGGTCCGTGGCGGCTGCCTCAGCCAGTGAGAGCCCTTCGGCTGGTTATCGGAATTTACAATCTGTTTGAGGGATGGCGTTACAAATGGAAACAAATGTGTGTCTTTTATGGCTAATATGTGGGAATCCAGCTGTCCACGGCTTGGGGACTCTGCAGGTGTAGATTGCCTGGGGACAGTCAATGGGTGGCTGAATGCTTGGGTGTATACTGGGAGAATGTGTGTGGGATGGGCCGGGCTGAATGGGATGAATGCCTAATGACAATTAGGCTACCACAGCGCCCCAGATTTGCCTTTCACAAAGGTTGATAGTGCTGCAGATGTGGCAGACAATGGTACAGTACATTTGGGGAATTAATTACATAGAATATGGGGGGGGGGGTCTTAGATTAGTTCCAGTTGATGATGAAGAAATTCTTACCTGGTAATAAAATCATTAAAGGTGCTGATTACAAAGTTATAAAAACTGGTTAAAAACTTTTTCTCATGTCGAAGGTTAATGTGATAAATGAAAATTTAGAAGCAACATTTGCCCAAATTTGAGCCCAAATAATTATTCTTGCCGTCTGTCTCTTTTCTTTTGTCTACCAGCAGATTGTCTCTTATATTTCCACCTAATCATCTTCTAGATTCTACACTTGTCAGGTTCCGACATATTTGTTTACCTGCATCCAGCCTAATGCAGGTCAGTCATGTGACTCAGGCTTTCACACGGTTTACAGCGGATCCAGCTTTGTTTACATTGGGTGGGCACCCGCATTTCGGAATCGCCTACCAATATATCTGGAAAACTACTGGAGCAGAGTGTTTCAAAGTGCACTGCTTGATGTAGTTGGGACAATCTGTTTTGTGTGTTTTTATTTTGCAGTTTGCAATGAGCGCCTTTTAAAATGTGCTTATACTGGAACCGTCTCTGGATCCGACTTGTAGTCTTAAACTCAATGCTCTCTTTATTCTCGTAAAAGTTGCCTTTAAAAAAAAAAAAAAAAAAGCACACAGTCTCTTTAAAAGCTGAAGGAAAGTGAGTGTGAGCAGCGGATTCCTTCACATGTTTCTGCACACTCAGATCGCATCGCTGTGTTCCTCCTCCTCCTCCTCCTCCTCCTCCTCCTCAGTCCTCCTCCCAGATTGTCCAAACAAGCCTGAGCAGACTGGCAGGCGCCAGCGCGGTGACGTCACCCATTCATCCGAGCCTTGACGCCTGTCAGCCTGGCGCCGGTCGGGCGGTCTCCATGGAGATGTCAAACAAGAGAGCTCGCACTCCTCCATTCACCTGCGCGGAGGAGCGGAGCCCTGAGAACAAACTAGCTCTGGAGCGTTTTTTTTGTTTGTTTTTTCCCTTCCTTTTTCTCCTTCATTTATCACATTAAAGCAGCGGGGATGAGATTACCGCCCCGCGCACCTGCAGAGCAAAACGCTGTCAGCCGGTGAGCAGGAGGAAGACTCCTCATTATGTTGTTACCGCATTCTAACGCAAAAGAACCGCCGCGTTCCTCCAGACAGCCCACTTTCACTGACACATGTCTCTGTGGCTGCTTAAAAAAAAAGAAAGAAAGAAAATCCTGCTTTTTATGTCAGCTATAGGAATTCTCCTCTCAAGTTGCACCTTTTCAGCTCACAGCAATCCAAAGTTCTGCACAGAGACAACCCTGCAAGAAAATAAATAAATATAATAACAAACATTTATCCTACATTCAAAATATTCTGCTAAATGCTTGAGAATACATATTTTCGCAGCAATAAGCAGAAAAAAGTGACTTCATAATTATTGCCCTTTTGAAGGTGCAAGTGCAATAATGTTTTCCTTTATTTTGCTTATGTTCTTATGTCTGTTAGCAAAATATCTCACGAACAACTGGACAGATTTTCATGAAACACTCAGCAAATAATCACTGGATGTAGATCTATAGCTCATTAGCTTTTGGAGTCATCCCCATTCAAGGTGGCCGCCACAGCTAAGCAACCTTAACAGACACATAAAAGTCCATAACACGGTCAGTTTTACAAAGATTGAGCTAAAATTTGATGTGGTTGTAGCTGAGAGTCATCCTCAACGTATACTTCAAGCACTACATGTTGCGCACATTGATGTACCATTAATGTACATCAACAGGTCTAGGCTCCACTCGTTACAGAGGGCCGGAGCAATATCTTGGCTTAAAACTTTGGCAGTAACTGTTAGAGTCAACACTGTTGGTCTGTAAGTGAAGTATCTTATGAACCACTGGATGTATTTTTAATGAAACTTTCAGGAAGTCATTATTGGATGCACATCTATAACTGATTTAGAGTCAACCAATTCAAGATGGCTGCCACAGCTAATCAAACTTGGCCGACACATAAATGGCTATACTACCAAACTAAATAAAATATGGTGTGGTAATATAATATGGTTTGTAATATTTTGTATTGTTTAAACTTATACAAAGCTTCAAATACGGTTACTTTAGATGGGGAATTAATGTCACTGTCATTGATAAGGTTTACGTTGTTATTCCAGCTATTTTGAAGTGGAATTCTGTGGATAAGTTTGGAACTATGATTACCCTACTTGTTGTAGATGGCTCTTTGAATGACCTCGTTTTGGAGGAACAGTTTCTGATAGTGCCGATGAGCTAACAGCTCCAAATGGAGCCAAGATAAAAGTGAATTGCTGCCATCTTTGAACAGCCTTTTCTCAGACTTTTACATTGTTGTCGGGTTTGCATCAAACAGGTTTTACATAACCTATTGTGGTCATTTGCAAGAGCAAATACTGCAGCAGCGGCAGCAGCTAGCTGTAGCACTTCATGTGCAGCCTGGTGGGATTATCTTGGTATTTCTGCCAAAATAACCATGTAAGGCCAAATCAAGGGTTATGTTGAGGGTTTTAAGATAATATTTACACGAAATGCTTTGAAAGTCTAAAGCTTTGAGTTGTTTCAAGATGGTGGCAGTCCACTTGGAACGTGTCTGTTACATCAACTCATTTAAAGAGCTACAGCAGGTAGAACATTATTCCTTCACAGCCTTTCTGCAGAAGCACACTTTAAATGGCAGGAATACTCCTTTAAACTAAGAATCTAGAAACTGGCAAAGACAAAAGGATGATCATGTTTTTGTGTTTGTGTGTTCGTTTGTACTGTTAGCAAAATATCTCATGAACCACCGGGTGGATTTTAATGAAACTTTTGTGTTACGAAGTAATCACTGGATGAACATCTACAACTGATTAACGATTGGAGTCAGTCCAATTCAAGATGGCTGCCACAGCTAAAGGCCAACACGTAAAAGGCTTTAATACCACACCAAATAAATTATTGTGTGGTAGTAGCTGAGACTCATTCTTAACACATACCGGTACTCTGAGCGTGATATCTTGCAATATTTCATGAGTTTGCATATAACGTAATTTTAAAGGTTTAACTCTATCATTTCTCAACATAAGATGATCTCAGTCCAAACCTCTGGCATGAAAGGTGATTTGCTTTCCTTCAAGGAATGATAGGTCTTTAATTTAAGATGTTTTATAAGACATAATGTTTTCTCAATCACATAGACTGACACGGTGTACTTTCGCTCCAAACCCTTCACGTGTTTCTATGGTCTTAAAGCAGCCACAAACTGCTCGTTCCCTTCGGATTTTAAACCGAGAGCAACAAAGAGTCCCTATGTTTATCTGCACAGATGTGCCAGAGTTAATGTCAGTAACAAACTTAACTACCACCGGCTGTTTCTTCTAGCTGTCGCAGTAGCTTGTAAAAACTTTTCTAAAAACTTTTTTTTTTTCCCCCTCCCCTCCCTCCTCTCTTTTTGCCCTCTGTCCCAGGTCGCAGCTGACAGGGCGGAGGGAAGGCCGGGTGGGCAGAACAATGGGAGTGCGGTGGGGGGATTGTGGGAGAGAATCTAGGCTGGAGCCACAGTGTCTGGAGCGCCCCTCCACTCCCCTCATCCAGCTTTTGTTCAGCTGCAAAAGCTATCAGCACTTCCTACTGACACCAACAATAACTCCACACAGCTGGGCCCTTTTTAGCCTGTTTACAGCACATCAAGGCAAGGGGAGACACAGAAGACAGAGGGACAGGGCAGAGGAGGGGAGAGAAAAGTGAAACATATTAGCTCCTGATTTTAACTGACAGAATGCCGGTGCCCTCTCCCAGCTCGCTCCTCACACACACACAGTTCATTTCCCAGCAGACTCCTTATGCCTGAGCTGATAATCACTTGCTCCTGTGACAGGCTACTGTTTGTGCGAGTGCTGCGGGAAAAGCAACATCCATCCGGCAACAGAAAGGCAACACTTGTATTTCCTCGCAGAACATCATGTGTCTCGGTTATATTTGCCCACAAACACTTTCCCGGTAGCAGAAATTGTTCCATTTGACGGAGGGGAAACGTATTCGCTGATACACCCTTTTTATCGCCTGCTGCAAATAGAGCCACCAAAGCACACTACAGGAAGCCACGAGGGGAGACGTCGGTGCAGGAATTCATTCGTAGGAAATAGGACATTCCAGCAATGCTTTGACACTTTTGCTGCTGTTATTATTGCTGTGAGAACAATGAGTAAGGCTCAGACTACTTCCTGGAACACGAAAGTGACCAAAGTGCTATAACAGCGAATTGGGTTTCTTCAATGGAGGGTTTTTTTTTTTTTAACTTGTTGAAAAGAAACAGAGAGGTTTTTGATTATGTGAGGAGAATTTTTCAACAATTTTTGCTAACACACATGCAGACACAGTTACACACACACACACTCCCACACACACGTACACATAGGTCATCTCCTTGCAGCTGTGGGATTAGTTTCCAGTTCCTAGTCAGGCTCTTCCTGTTTGCTCGATAATGATCACACCTGCGTGCAGGTGTGTGGAGAGGCTCATATGGGACTGGGAGGGGTGAGTGTGGTGTCAGATACAAAAAACCTTTACCACACCGCAGTGTCACATCTGAATGCTGATTGACTGGTGATACTTGAGACTCAGCATTAGCAGCAGCGACAAGAGCCAGAGGGTTGAGAATGTAAACGTTGGTAACGCTCCCACGGGTGTGTGTGTTGTGCATGTTTGGATTCCTGAGGGATGGCCTGGCACCTTCACGGGCAGCCCTGGCTCCGTAATGACTGAGGGCCCGTGGTTAGGACTCACTTCCTGTGGGAGTCCTGGTTCAGAGATGTGTCATCAGCAGCGCAGACCGTCTGGAGCCTTGTTGCCTGTTGGGTGTTTTTCCCTGTGTGAGGGCAGCCGTCTGGGCGGGTGGATGCAGGCCCTTCTCTGAGATCAGGGGGCAGGTTACAGGGAGACTAGCTCCATCTGATAGCTGGACCTCACAGAGATCCTTGAAGGCCCACAGGTGTCCTCCGCTGTGCGTCCTTGGTCTGGAAGGAGTTACAGGGACAGCTTGCTCTTTCTATATCTCCTTCTTTCCCTTGTGTTTATGTGTGTGTGTGCATTCACCAGACCTAAAGCTCACCCCTCCTTTACACCCTGTGGCCATCTCCCTCCGCCTGGTTCCCACACACACTATCAAAGCCCTTTAATGGCTTCTAATTAGCTCCCCATCTGCTGGTGACAGCGCACTGGTGGCATGCTAAAGCACCCATTGAGAGCATGGGCATTGTGCTCTGGAATACTTTCCACTCCAGTGGCAATTGCCTGGAGAGAGAGCTTTGGTTGGGGGTGAGTGTGCATGTTTATGTGCATGTGTGTAGTGGGTGGGGTTAAAGTGAAGGAAGGGGGGTGTTCGGGAAAGACTGGCAGTCTTCTCTCTGTGTTGAGGGGCTTGGGTGGAAGATAAGAGTGGAGGGATGCACAATGGGAGACAGTGTTACGGCTTGTTGCAAATCCAATAATGCCAGAGTCCCGTTTCCGTTCAGTAGCCTCACCCCAACCCCCCCACCCCCACCCAACAACCCCATCCACTCCTCCGTCGAGTTGTTTAAACATCGCAACAGTTCGCAACCAACATCACACAGCAGAGTCAACACAGATTCTGCTATCGTGATACTGGCAGCGCAACTTGATAAGGAGCTCCATTGTTCTAAGGAAACCTGAGGCTGGACCGAACAATTGCTGCACCTCTAAAGAAAGTCTAAATGAAGCCTCATGAGGTCTCTGTTTATGACTGAATGGTGCCTGTTTGTCAGATTCTACTAGGCCCTCTCCTTTGCAGGACTTCCAGCAGGGCCCAGTTGTACTGGCAGCAGAAGGGGAGACCAGCTGTTCCCAGCTGGGAGCCAAAAAGATGCCTATGGGGGACAAGGCTGATTGCTGTTAGCCAGCTGCCCCCTGCTGCAAGGAGAAGATGGAGAACAAATAAATAAGTGCCTCTGTCTTCACTCTATTTCTAATTTACACTTCTGGCATCATTGTTGGACTGGATGGGGGTAATTAGGGATAAATATGTTCTGTTTATGTTTTGATTTTAGGAAATGTATCAAGAGGGCCTAATCAAACTCCAGATAATCACAAATACAAACAGCCACCCCTAAAATGTTTTTATTTAAATTCCTAGATATTTCTTTTTTAGATTTTGATTACCACCTGCCACGTTATTGCTCAAGGTGTGTGTGTGTGTGTGTGTGTGTGTGTGCATTTGTTTGTTATGTTTGCAAAATATATCATAAACCACTGGACAGATTTTTCTAAAACTCTCAAAGTCATTGGATGTACCTCTACAACTAATTGAGTTTTGGAGTCAACCTGATTCAAGGTGGCTGCCACAGCTAATCAAACTTACCAAACACAAAAAATGACTATAACTCAATCAGTTTTGCAGATATGAAGCTAAAATTTGATGTGGTAGTAGCTGAGAGTTATTTGTAACACATGGTCTTAGTTTAGGACTTTTATATAAAAGGTAGTAGGAGATATACATTCCTTTAAAGAATCCCAGGTTTTTAATCAAATGTGTTTTTATTCAGAAACTTGTGAATGTGAACACACTGTGTTGCTCTTAAAGCTCCATGGGAACTGAACGCACCACTTTAAAATGACGAGTGAGACCCAGTGTCAAGCCACATATTTGTGGTGTGTCTCTGTGTGTTGTGAGACAAATGACTTGCCGCCTGACCTCTCTGTCTGTCCCATACACACACAAACAAACCCGCACATCCCCACAGCTGCACAGAGGCGTCCAGTCAGCACGGCCAGGGGTACATGGGAGCCAAAGTCCAAAGATGGAGCGTGGACAGTGGCAGCTGGTGAGCTGACAAAGCCCCATTCAGAGGGCCCAGGCCAGGGGACAATGGCTGGGCCAGGCTGAGCCCTCTCCTCCACTCTTCCACCAAAAGATTAATACTTCAGATGGGCTTCCCGGTGGCAGGCAGGGCTAAAAAGGAGAGTCCTCCTGTTTGTCACCGGGCATTGTGCGGGTCGCCTGAGAACCAACCTCTTGGATGGGCTTGACAAATGAGAGCCGCCATTGACAGTGAACAGATTGGGCCTGACACTTTTGTTTTGATTGTGGTGCTGGTATAATCAAGTTATTTGGGCCTCGGGGAGTTTTTGTGTCTTCCTCTTGACACTTAAGTTTCACCTTCACAGCCTTTGCTGGCACTGCTGTGATCGGAGCCTGCTCGAGTTTCCCGGTCTTGTTTGTTGCTTCTGTTTGGCAAAGCTACAACAGCAAGAGGAAGTTCATTCACTTGGGTGTGGGAATCCTTTTCATGCGCTCCACATAAGGCGGTACAGGTGCAACAGGTGTAGGTGTGTGTATTTTTGTAACAGAACAGCCTCAGTGCGGGGTTATTGTGATGTTTTTCTATGCAGATGTCCCCCATACAGCTGACCTGAATAGTGTGTGTAAAGAAGCAGCTCAGCCAGGGGACTACAGTAACCAGAAACCATTTTTTAAGGTAAAGGTGTAAGGGGTGAAACTCTGTGAGTTGCAGCGCAGGTGTTTAGCCCCCAGCAAGGCAGCATTTCAGGTTAAACTGTAGGAACGCTGCCCCGCCCACACACTGGGAACTGGAAGTGGCTGGGGAGCACACAGCGTCACACCTGCGCACCTGTGTGCTTCGCTGCTGTGATCACATCACCTGATTTCACAACAGGAAACATCCTTCCAGAGAATCCTGTCAGAGATAAAAGCACACATTCAGTCAGCAATTCACATGCAAATGTGCATTTTTTTTTAGCTCCATAGCCAAATGAAACAAACCTGAATCTGTTAATTTTCCCTCGTCAACGACACAACTATTGTTCTCATGAGCTGCAGCTTCAGAGCGAAGGGCCATCTGTCCTGTCTGTCCTCGTGTTGTTTGCTGAGCATCGACCAGTTGTTCTCACACAATAAAGGAATGTGTCCTTCCTTTAAAAATACTGTACATTTCTCTCTCCCCCCTACCCCCCTCTGCAGGTTCCACGAGCTCCGTTCCCATCCCATGTTCCTACTCGTTTGTACATCGGCTCCTCGCCCACCCAAACACCCCTGACTCTGCCATGTCCCCTCGGCTGCCCAGTGAAGATCCTCCTCTGGTTCCCACGTATAGCGCTAACAAACACAGAGCTAAGACAAGTGTCCTCCTTTCTTTTTTTTTTTTTTTTCTAACCCAGGGCCCTCTTTCAGGAATCTGCTTGTGTGAAACTCTGATGCAGCAGAAGGTGCCCTACTTTAGAACTTCATTCTTCTTGCTGGGATTGTTTCGGAGAGTTTAACAAAGGCCAAAAGAGCCTGCGCGCGGGTCAGCAGGGGTGTGTGCTTATGTGCATCTAGGTTGGACTTCGTATGTTCGTGTGCGCGCTCGTGTTTATGTGTGTGCGTGCACGTGAGGGGTGGGCTTTTGGATTATAAAGAGGAAGTGAATGGGAAGTACACACTCAGTGACAAACTAAGAGGGAGACATTCCTTTGGTGCCCCTCCCCTCCTCCCGGCTCCCTCTTTCTCCCCTGTCCCTCGGCTGTGGCAGGGCCCTGGGAAAATCAAACAGGTGGTTTGTGCCTGGCAGGAAAGCTGGCCGGGCCCGGGGTGGGCAGGCCTACAGGCTGCTGGGGGCTATCAAAAGCTCTTAGCCCCAGCTTTGGGCCAGCGCTGTGAATGGCCCCAGGCTTCATTATCATGTGAATTCTGGGAACTGCCCTGGGCCCCCAGTAACACCAGTGAGCTGCCCATATGGTGTTCGCTTGGCAACTAGGGAGACCCGGCAGCCCCCCCCCCATCTCCACCCCACCACCCTTGTAGTGCTGCTTTTTTCATTCCAGCACTCCTGATATGAAGGAGGCGAAGGAGGTCTTAGCATCGCCCATGTCCTAGTGGAGGAGGGGGGGACTGGACCACACAGAGCAGCGCTGGACAGTCCTGAGGGACACTGAGTGACACTGCTGCCCCACAGGGCGCTCAGTTACAGCACGCCCAGCTCTGGGTGGGTTAAACCATTGAATTAACATTAAAGACACATTGTCAAGCTGTCAGTTTAACATCAGAAGTGCTAACTTTGATGGATAAAGATGTCAGCGCACTCTTCACTTGTCGAAGATGCTCCTAATCAGCAACCCGTCCATCAACACACAGTATTTTCTCACTGGGAGGAGAAAAAGTACTGAAATTCAAAGCAACTGAAATGATCTGTGAAAGTCCAGTGAACGTTTAAGGCTGGGAAATCAGATGTCTGACTGGTGTTTTTAAGTCAGTCACAACAGCAATCATTTGTTTTGTTAGTTTTCATATTCTCGTTTTGGATTTTTGCATTTGGATCATATTATTCATATATGCCTACATTTTACAATATGCATGAATTGTGTTTATGATTGTTAGTGAATAATCACAAATCCCTCTGCCCTATTTATCACTGTGTGCGTGTGGATTGTTATTATCTAAAACAGCTGTCAAAAAGTAAAGCCATTAGAATAGAATAGACAGTCATGTACTTATCCCTCATTGGGGAAATGTAAAGTGTTGCAAAGGTCAAAGGGTAGAATACAAAATACTAAAATCTATAAAAACAATAAAAGTGGTGGGTACTTCTAAAACAGAAAATGTAAATACAAATCATACAAATTAAATATAAATGTACAACATGCTGTTTTCGGTGTTTATGAGCATACACAAATAAGAAAGACAAATAAAAAAGAAGGAGATTAGTTACTAAAAATTTGAGGAAAACAAGTTATTGTACCATTTACAAAAAGTTATTGTCCAGTTTTTGAGGTGAGATATTGCACTGACCTATTTAAGGAGCAATAAGAGTTGTGTTTCATGTTTTGAAGGTTTTCCGTGTTTTGATGTGGTCTGTTTGGAGCCAGGCTGGTTGTAAAGTCTGACGGCTGCTGAGAGAAAAGACCTGCAGTAATTAAACTGCAGATTTGGGATACTGAGCTGTACAACTGAAAGAAATTTAACTTCAATAAACAAAAATTTGTAGTCCTGTGATAAACTCTAGATTATTGTCAGGAGCTAAAGGCAAAAGAGCAGTGATCTTTTTGCACGTTTGTTGTGTTAGCAAAATTATTCATAAATCACTGGTTGGATTTTAATCAAACAGAAAGTGATCACTGGATGAACATCTACCACCTTCAAGATGGCCACCACAGCTAGTTGACCTTAGCCAGCACAAATATGACTCTAACTCAGTCGGTTTTACAGAAACTGAGGTTGAGATATTAAGGTTTTATGTGGTAGTAGCTGAGAGTCGCTCTCACCACATACTCTGAGCGCTAACACATGACACTGAGCAAAAGCGGCAGGCCTCAACAAATGCTAGGCCTTCATTTTTTTCTTTTTCTGTCGAGCAAAAAGTTGACAAAGCTTCACGGAGCTTAGCACTCTCAAGACCGCTTGCTGTTTTTCACCATTGCTCATTTCCATAAACAATGAGTGCAAATTATCTTTGTCCCTGTAACAAAATGCACAGATTTTAAATGCTGCTGTAAAATGGCCTTTAGTGAAACATGCAGAATGCTGACTATAAAATCTCCGTCTGTTATTATTATCCATCTGCAGTAAAGGCCTGTAAAATGTTCCAATTAATCGTGACTTAGAAACTTCAATAAGATCAATCTGAAGAAAATAATCCTGTGAGTCATGTGAGTTTTCCTGGCTGAGGATGAGGACACTTCTGCAGAGGAGATGTCACTTAACAGCCGAGCGGGAATGCTGCTCCGGCTGCAGCCGTCAGCCACCTGCGCTCAAGAGCAGGAAGTGTGTGAGCGGTGTGTGTGTTATATGTGCCACATGATCTCATGCTGATGAGGAGACTTTGGATGGCTCCGGCATTGTTCCTTGTGATCTCTGAGGTGTGTGTTTGTGTGTGTGTGAGATGAGGCAGAGATCTCATGTTGCACATGTGGCCATTCTGGTCAGCTTACTTCACAGCTTGCACCTGTGATGAGGAAGGTGAGATATGGAAAACAGAGCAGGACGTAGTGTGTGTGTGTGTGTGTGAAACAGAACTGAAAGTGTGATCTGACTTCTGAGGAACTCTTCGGGTGATTCATGCTGTTACACATGGAGCAATTCACTCCCTTTGCAGCTGTGCTGGCCACATGCGCAATATGATTTCACAACATCTTCCCTGTCCTTGGAAATTCCTTTTTTTCATGCAGACCTCCGCCCCCTCCCCTCCTGTCAGTGTGCTGCGGTGTTCTCCTGAGGTAGGTGCGCAGCTTAGTGATTCTTCAACTCCCCGGATGCCTCAGTATTTCACTGAGGAGTCAGCCATGAAGGCCTGACCAGAAAGCCCCGTCAGAGTCCTGTGTTTTTTTCACACAGTGGGCTCAGAGTGCTGCAGGTGATGGTGTTGTTGGTATCACTCAGCTTACCACTCCTTCCTTGCATGTCATCAGCCAGCTGGGAGCAGAACAGAAACCGGTCAGCCTGTGAAACACGAGTGACTCAGCGTTTCTTGGTATCAACTCCTGCTTTTTGCCCACAGTTAGTTTGTTTTTATCCGAACAGCACAACCCTTTCTCTTTCTAAGAGTGGATCCACTCAGTGAGGCGTCAGTCGGATCCCACCCAGGATGACGTGTGCGTGTGCGTGTTGTTGGGACCTTGATTCATCCCACAGCTGCCCGCCTGACCGGCTGCAGTCCTGCAGGAGAAACATGGCCAAAGTTCGGACCGCTTGTTTACAACCAGCCGCACAGCGGGGAAAGTAAAACTGCTTTCACCCTAATGATAGCGTGTTCAGTTATCCAGGTAACATGATTGTTCCGCAAAGATTAGGCTCTGCTCACACAAGACTAGGCTTCTGCAAAGCTTTGTTTCTCAAAGCTTTGATGTGACTGCATGGAAGCGAACTTCAGCCTTAGATACAGCTGAGTGTTCACCTACACCGCACAGTTCATTTTGTATCAGGGGTTAATAAAATCGTCTTATAGTGTGATTGCTGAGTCATCATTCACACTATTGTTTTCCTGTTTTATATTATTTGCAAACTACTTCTGCATTCTTTTTTCTGTTTTAGCCGTTCATTTATCAAAACATTTAGCTCATTCAGGAGATGGGTGCTGTAACTTTTGGTTTTTGTAACATTTAAAGTTTTCAAAAAAATTAATTTTACAAATATTTTCCCCAGAGAAATACATTGAAATCTCATGAATTCCTTAAAAAATATTGGTCTTTTGAAGATATGCTTCAGCATTCTTGCTCTGTCTGTGTCTTATGCTACTTTTAAGTTTATACCAGCATTTTGCCACTTTTCTTTTCTAGCTAGCTTTTTGCTACTTTTAGCTTCTAGCTACCAGCTTGCTACTTTAAGCTTTTAGCTAGCCACTTTGTAGGTATTTGTTAAACCTTTTCTACTTTTAGTTAGTGTCCTTCTTCTTTTAGATACAAGCACAGTTTCAGCTTCTTCAGCAAATTTCAGCAGTCATTCAACACTCAGCATTCACACTGCATTTTCCCAGAAAGTGCAGTTTCTCGAGTTACTACTTGTCATATCATACTTTTTTTTCTTTTTTTTACTTGCGTCATTCTCAGTTTTCGCCAAAATAGCCAAAGCAAAATAAAGAAAGTTTAACTCTTCTGAAGCCCTTGTAACTGAAGAGAGGAGGAGAAGCTCTTAAAACTTTGGGCCCATTTTACCAGAAGGCCACCGGAGGGTTAAGAGTTAAACCCCAGTGAACTGTGGATACAGTGGACCTGATCTGTTCTGGTGTAGATAATAGGCCTAATCACTGACCTTATTCCGCTGATCTGCAATCAGCCATGAACACATTTCTTTGTCAGTGTTATTACAGAGTGTTGCGTTTCAGTAATCATCTTCATTCGTTCAACCACAGCCAGCTATCAGATAATATGAGCTAAAGTACAGCAGGGAAAAGGACAGATACATTAGAGCAGAAAACAAAGACAACTGCTGGAGATAAGCGTCCCATTAGACTTAAGATTTTTAGATTCCCCTGCTTGGTTCATTCATTAAAAAAAAAGCTTTTACATCAAAAAAAGAGAATAGCAGTCTGTGGTTTTCACTTGCTTCTTCCATGAAGAATCAACACTTTCTGATCAATGATATAAACGCAGCTCAGACTAAACCATTTCCCGTTGATTGCAGCAATAATTTGGAATAGATTGTCCAAGGTTGTTGTTTGTAAGACATGAAGGACTTAAGAAAAATTCACCAAAATAAACAGTGAACACGTTTAATTCAACATTTTGTAGAACATGTGAACAAGCTTGTTCTGTTTTGCTGAGCAACGCTGATGCTGGAAAAGGTAAAAAGAAGCGAAAGGCTCCGAAATATTTCTTTTGTGTCCCAAACTGGGACAGGTGAAGAATTGAGGTCAAACTACAGACAGGCACCAGTGAAACAAATTATGTCATAAAGGCAGGATAGGATGAAATAGGACTGAAGCAACAAGGCAAAGAAAAAGAACAATAAACAAGAGGAACAAGTGTGCTGATTACTAATCCTGGGCAGATGCAACAAATTAACTGATCCTACAAAATAAAACAGGAAGTAAATGTGACAATGGAACAGGCAGTAACAAACAATAAAATCTACACTTAAACCTGTGACACAATTTATTTCAAAACATCAAAAACCAACATGCTAAAAGTTATTTAAAACCAGAGGGTACAAGTTCCAGTTTATAGCTCCAGCAACATTAAAGGGACCCCTGGCTGGTAGCCTGTTTTTATCTGAGATTCTGATTTGCAGTAACTGAGCAGATGCAACTTTTTAGTTTGCTTTTAAGACAATTGTCTTCTTGTGTTTCTGTAGGATTCTTATTGTTCCACCTGTCAGCCCCAGACCTCCCCTACCTGTCTGACTCCTCAGCCTTACAACACAAGTAAGGTATAATCTCCATCTAAATACATAAATGTTGAATGTGGTACATTTCTTTGACAATAGGACATCGGTGTTACTTCATAAAATATATCTTCCATATAGAGGTCTAGGGCTTCCAGTTCTTGGGTAAAACATCACATTTTAATGTTGCCTTCAATTTGCTGTACACTTCTAAAAGTTGTTGATGTCTTTGTTGTTGGTTTGATAGTAAAGCAGCTGTATTGTACTTTAAAAGCAAGTTAATGTAATGAATGGACATTTTTGTCTCTGAGGCTTCAGTGTTGTCCCAAATCAAAGAGGAATTCTTAGACAATTAATTAATAGCAATAAACTCAAACAATTCTTTCCGGTCCAGGAAATTCAAGCCATGTTAGTGTCTTTTTATGTCACATATAAAACCTGAACCAGTTATTCTGTTGGGTGAAAAACACGGAAACTGTTCATTTTTTGTGAGGTGCAAAAAGGCGCCTCAACTAGTCATGAACAAGGAATGATGAAAACAGTGGAAAGGCAGCAAAAAAAGGGAAAATATGGACATTATTTATTACTGATTTATTTGAAAAATATTGATTATTTTTCAGTGTTTTGAGCAAAAACTGTTTTTAACCCCAAATGCAAAGAAAGTGAAAGTGCAACAAGCTATTTATCAAGCACTTACCCTCCTGAAGCCTCTGCTTGTCAGGACATGAGCTGAAATCAAATGTTTCTTTGGTAACAACAACAAGTGTCTCCTCAAATCTGTAAGTTTCCACCATCAAGTCAAAAGTTCACTTGTTTCTTTCAAAAGTTCATATGAACTGTGTATTGTTTTGTTATTGTTTTTTGTATGTGTAGTTTTAGATCTTAATCATTATAATTCCACTGATTATGGACTCCAAATGGTTGTGTCCATGTGTGCGTGTCAGTCTGTTAGCAAAATATCTCATGGACCAGAAGACATGTTTCAGTGAAACTTTCAGAAATCAATAACTCTGTGCACATCTACAACTCTGATTACATTTTAGAGTCAACATGATTCACAATGGCTGCCACAGCTAACCCAGCTTAGAAAACGCAAAGCTTTTAGCTAGCATTTGGTGTGGTAGTAGCTGACAGTCATCTCCATCACATACTCAGATCACACAAGCTCTCTGCTACAGCCAGCTGACCTTAATAGACACATAAATCAATAAAACAGATAGTGAGCTAACATTTAATGTGGTAGTAGCTGGGAGCCATCCTCAACAGACACTCTGAACACTAACGGATTGCCCATGATCTTGCTATATTGAAGAAGATTGAGCTTGAAGTTCAACTAAAATAGCTATAACTTTCTTTGACAACATAAAATTATCTCCAGTTCAAAACTGTGGCATGAAAGGCAGCAGGAGATATTCCCTCAAGGAATGCTGATTTTTAATTGTTAAATTAAGAGTCTCCTTGAAAACACCATCATGTTTGATCAGTTAGTTTGATAAAATAACCCATAAAAATCTGTAATGAATCTACAAGTTGGATAAAGATATAAAAAGTACCCATCAAGAGCTATATCTTCAGCTCCTAATCCCCCCTCTCCATCCACCCACACACACACACATGAGCATCTCTTATCCCTCCTTGGCGCCAAAAGAGTCAGCAGGAGAACGTGAAAGAAAGAAGAATGGGCCTTCAAAGGGCAAGGGAAGGGAGCTGAGTTGAAGAACGAGTGAGCGAGCTAGAGAATGAGAAAATGAGAAGGAGAGACAGCATTGATGCTATTCTTCGGGGCCTTAAAGACATGTTTCCCTCAGATGTTGGCTCTTCTTCAGATGCTAATGGTTCACTCTTATTCCCAAGCTGGGCCTTAGCATAACAATGCAGAGCAAGTGAAAGAGCTAAACCTCTGCTTTCTCTAAGAAGCCAAAGCTGGGGCTTTTCTCGTGGACTAATGCCCCCCCCCCACCCCTTTGTGCTCTAAGTGAAAGGACTGTGGAACGCAAAGGCAAGGTGATCACAGAGTTTACTGAAAGTGAGACTGAAACAACACATGTGCTTGCACTAAAAAAAAAAAAATGCATCGTGAAGTCATTGAAAGCCGGGAGAAATGACCAAATATAGAGCTGGGAGCCGTCTGGCCCTGAGCCAGATCATACTCACTCACTTGAGAATGATGTCAGCAGGCATTTTGAATATTATCAGTTTTTGCTTTTAAAGCTGGGCTGAATTATGTCTTTTGGAAGACTCCGACCCAAATGTTATGACTGTGTGGCCCGTGCTGACTCCAGGAGGACTGAGTCCCATCTGAGAAGCAGTTGGGAGCTTGAAGGGTTTTTGGATGAACCGCGTCCTGACCTTGATGAAGCCATGGCAAACGAGGCCCCGATAACCTCTGACAACAAACACAGAGCATTTGTTTTCTGCTTCTCCATACTTTATCATCCGCTACAGAAAAAAATGACTAAGATTCGAGATTAGGGAGACATGGTGGCTTGAACTTATCCGTGTTTTTGCACAGTGTTCCTAATTATCTGATATCATCCACTGTTCTGCCTTCATGCAAAAAGTGTATCTCTTTGAATCTGGGGAAATCTCAAAGGAAGAGCTTTCAGATGTGGTTTCGAGACTGGCTGACATTTTATGATCTCATGCTCACAGATAAAATGTACTGGGAAAAAATGTGTCACGTTGGCATTCAAAAAATACTTTTATTGCACGAGAAGTCAGTGTTTATAAGAAACATCTTGTGAGGTCAGATTTTTCTCCATGTAGATAAAGGCCTAGCATTCCTTGAATGAATGCATATTGCCCACCGCCTGTCATACCAGGGCATGTAGTTATGACTTCATGAAACTTCTCATACAATACTGTGAGATGTTGCATGATCTGTTAATGTTTGAAGTATATACTGAGGATGAAGCCCAGGCCAAGTTTTTACTCAATATCTGAAAAACTGACTGAGATAAAGTCAATTTTATGTAGAATACTGTTGATAGCTTGAACTGGGTTGACCCCAAAGGTTAATGAGTTATAGATGTACAAGCAATGATTACTTTTTAACAGTTTAACTAAAATTTGTTTAGCTGTTCTTGAGATATTTTGAAAACAAACAAACAGGGTTAAAGGTAATAGTTAGTGACAAAGGTTTAAACAAAGATATTGCGTATATCTATTATCTATATATATTGGTGCTTGAAGTATTTATTGGGAATGACGACCATCTACTACCACACCAACATTTAGCTTAATATCTTTTTTATAATATCTGTGAAATTAACTGAGTTAGAGTCATTTTTGTGTTGATTAGTTGTGACAACCATCTTAAATTTGACTGACTCCAAATGTTGATCAGTTGTAAACATACATACAATGATTAATTTCTGAGAATTTTATTAAAACCTGTTCAGAGTTTGCTAACAGACAGACAAATAAACACTGACACACACACATACACAAGGAGAAACATTATTGCCTCTAGCCTTAGGCGATAGGTGATAAAAAAAATTAGTGCATTTATGTAAAAATGCTCCCCAGTGATCAGGCTTTGACCCAAAGGGACCTTTGATGTTCTCCGTCTTTTCCCCTCCATCTTTTTATGCAGATGAGCAGTTGGTCCAGGTGCAACACAGAGAGGAAGTTAGCACCTCCTCTGCACAGTGACACACTCTATTTACATGCAAAACATTGGGCGAAGTCAGAAAATGTGTGAACACAGGTGTGTGTGTGTGTGTGTGTGTGTGTGGGAGCGGGACGTCGGTGGGGATGTTGTTACTGGAGCCACTAATCTGTTTGTCCTGACGTCCTCTGTGTTTGCTCTGATGCTGCTGCTGAAAGGCAGTATTGTGTAATTAGACGCTTTGTGGAAACACACGTTGGTTTTCTGTTGTTGGAGCCTGCGAGGGGAAGAGCACAAAAACACACACAGGCTGCATTTGCTTTTCTGTGCTCTCTTATTTTATATGTGTGTAGGTTGAGAGGAAGTCGGCGGTGGCACCCAGAGTCATTTGAAGCGAAGAGCCTGGCGCCACTGCATGGGGAACATCACTCCCTGGTGCCAGGCTCGTTTTTATAAAGACTCAGTAAACGACACACAGCTGGTGGTGCAGAGACAGCTGTCACTGCCGTCACTACGCCCTAATCTGTCTCTCCTCTTTTTCCCTTTTTCTCTCACACTCTGGTGTTCAGCTGGGCTGCCTCCCTTTCCTTCTCCCTCCTCCTCCCTCCCTTCGGGGTCCAGACTTTGTGGAGCCGAAGCTGTAAAAAAATGCACTTCCTGGAGCTGGTGCTTACTTCCTTTTCTTTTTGTGGAACTTCCTGTCGCTGCCTCTGTGATCAAGCTGGTCAGAGCTGACTCTCTGGGAGAGACTTCCTGATGCACAGACAGCTGGGGAGATAATTCTCTGCTTTCTGCTTTTGTCAGGATTTTTTTTTCCCCCCCCCCCCCTCTCTGTCTGAGTCTCCAGAGGTTATTTCCCCCTCTTTTCTGTGCTGTTTTTCCATTTTTCCCTGCTGCGCTGCAAGTTTATTTTGATACGAATCTGATCCCTCCCCCGGAGGCAGATCATCTTCCTATGAAGGGCAGCATCACAAGAAAAGAAAACGAGCCTAGCAGACGTCATATCAAACACAAAAGCGCAGTTCAGCAGTACCTGCTGATGCGAATAAAATATCTGATAATAAATCGCCTGGCTGTCTCATCCATAACAACTGATGTTCACCTCATCCAGCACCTCATCCTCCCCTCTGGCTCAGTGGGGAGGAATGCAGTGGGTGTGTGGGCCCGGTTAGTAAGCAGGGACTGGTTCTGGAGGGTACGACTAGCCCAGGAACAGGCTTCTGTGACGATGCCGTCAGGATGGAGCACAGACAGCCTGCCTGGGTGATCAAACACAGGCCTGCAGAGAGATACAAATTGAACACAATCAGGAGAATACTTTGATTCTCTTAGCGTTACACCACGTTATTAATGTTATCACTGCTGGTGCTGCAACATTTTGACAGTTTAGCCAAAATGAGAGCCAACACACTCCAACACTGCCTCTGCCTGGCCAGCATATGCTCACCTTCTGCTGCCCTCTTTCTGTGTGTCCATCTGGACACCTTGGTGACAGCAGGGTGGCAGGTCTGGGGTCAGGCCAGAGGAGAGAGAGGGCAGCGAGGAGCAGGACTAGCCTGGAGCTAAAGAGTCAGTTCCTGGGGTGCTGATAAATCTGAACCAAAGGTGTTTAAACCCCTTTAGGACACTTTGGCTTCCCTGAGCACAAAGAACAAACTGCCAGAATCTTGCAAAGGGTTTTCACACAGCTGCTGTCACACGTTTGAGGATCTATCATGGGGACA
Source organism: Kryptolebias marmoratus (assembly GCF_001649575.2). Lineage (NCBI taxonomy): Eukaryota > Metazoa > Chordata > Actinopteri > Cyprinodontiformes > Rivulidae > Kryptolebias > Kryptolebias marmoratus. The sequence continues at coordinate 22,742,428 of NC_051433.1, forward strand.
ACCTGGCAGGGGCAATAAATAGTTGGACTGGATCATTTGTGTTGTTTCACCTGAACACTCAATCTGTTATCAAACAAGCCCAAGGGAAACCCTGAAGTTTGCGTCTGCTGAAGGTTTATATAGCCTTGGTTAGCAGGTATAAAGATACCATCAACATGACTACAATCTCAACTATGCAAACAGAGCTAAAAATGCAGCAAATGCTGATGGGAGCGATAGCAGCAGTTTGCGGCGGTTTCATTTTCCATTTTCATCCAAACCTGACGTCAGTCCATCATAATGAAACTGGTGTTGTTTTTGAGGGGGGATCATCCCTGAGGAAGGAGGAAGATCTGGATGGAGGCTCCTTCTCAGGAGAAACCCCGAGGATGGGACACCTTGATTTTCACAAAACACAGAGCTTCTCTTCCATTGGACCAGGTCTATGATGCTTATTCTGACTAGCATGAGGGCCAAGTGAGATAAGAACAGCAGTTACATTTTTATTTACTTCAATAAATAAATAAATGAAAACATGTATTACAGGTTTCTAAATAGAGGTTGTAAATTACTACATGTGAGATGAATATAGTGGGATTTAAACAGACAGAAGTGAAAACAAAAATAATATTACTGCAGTTATCACACCTTTTTATGCCTAGCGAAGCCATATAGGATTTTGAGGTCAGGAACCTTCAACTCCAGTTTATTCTTCTGACTTGAAACTCAAGCCAGATGTATCAAGGTAAGCATATAAATGTTTGCTTTTTTCACATCGGTAAAAGTCTTTTTTATTTACCTTTTTCACACATCCTCTAAATGTGACTCAGATATGCTGCTGTGGGCACTGTGGCCCTCAGGGGCTTCACATGGCAGCAGACTGAGGACACACACAGGAAGAGGTGACATCTGAAACAGCAAATGCTGCAACAGTGTGTTTGTTATCCCTTCGAGCTGGTGAAAGTGTGAACATTGTAACAGCAGGCCATCTCAAAACTATTTGTCTACTAATGGAATCTACTCATGATGAAATATATAATTGCATTACATCATATCCTGAAGCTCATGAGGAAAATCAACAATTTCATTTGTTTTAATCATCTGTCAGACATAGACTTTACAAATACAGTTTATTGGTCAACAGCAGTTGTGGCATGTTCTCACAGAGTATATTAGGATGCGAGTTTGTCTAAATAGCTGTTAAAAATGGTAAAAACCCTATGACTTTATTTGGATATGTCTCAACAATCACAACTACTGCAGAAATCTTTTTTACCTCTTTTAGTTTTATTTATATACAATGAATTCAAAGACGTCGAAGGTATTAAACAGCTTAGCTGAGAATACTTCTTCATATAAAAGGAGATGCTTTAGAAGAGCTCAGGGATGAATGTGTAATGAGCTCGAAATAACCTAAACCCTTTTTTCTCTCTTTTTTTCCCTCTCCCCTCTGTGTCCTCCCTCCTCCCCTCCCTGTCCTTTTTTTCTCCTCTTTTGGGAAACATGCCTTTCCCAGCTGCACAGCCCCCACAGCACGAGGCCAGGCCAGGAGCACAGCTGGCCAGACTTGGTGGAGCCAGTCGACAGGCGCATGGAGCGCAGCCCGCCCAGGGCCCGCTTCCTCCGCAAACATGCCCAGGTGTGGGGCCTCTGAGCTGGGCTTCTGATCTCCACCAAACGCCACTGTGTGTGTGTGTGTGTGTGTGTACGTGTAGCTGGGATGAGGGATCAAGAAGGCAAAATGGGGGGAGGATGAGGAGGGAGTTGTCATGGAGTAGAGGGGGTGGGTGGGGGTGTCCCTGCTGAAGCTGTGTCAACATTGTGTGTTAATGTGTGTGATTGTGTGCATCTGTATCTGCGTGTGTTTGCGTTTGGGGAAGTGAGGGGTCACCCCTGGCGGAGACAGTGGGCAACAACAATTACCGCAGCATTGTAGCTAAATTGTGTCTGAATTGTTCGGCCCTGCCCACAACCAGCCGGTGCCAAGGGAGAAAAGCACAGAGTGGGAACGTAATTACTGTGCAGTGGCTTGTTTGAGAGAAGCAGCACCGCTTATTAGCATATAACAGAAAACAAATGATCACCTGCAGCCCGAGTGGACACGCATAGGCTTTCTGGAGAATGTTGTTCTATGTCGATGACTGATTGCTTTCTGTACTTATGACAGAATTAAAGACCTGGCTTTCCTTGAAGGAGTGCGTTCTGCCACTTTTCATACCAGAGTTTTATACTAAGATCATAAGTTGAGAAATGAAGGTGTTGGTCAAAAGTTGATAATAACCTTTATTGAGATATCACATCTGATTTGTTAGCACTCGTATTATGTGTTGTAAATGACTCAGTTACTATCACATCAAATTTTAGCTCAATATATGCAGAATTGACTGAATTATAGCTATTTTTGTGTTGGCTAATATGGATTAGCTACAGCAGCCATATTGCATTGGATTGACTCTAAAAGTGAATCGGCTGTAGATGTATATCCATTGATTATTTTCTGAAAGTTTCAATAAAATCTGTTTAGTGGTTCATGAGGTTTTTTGCTAACGGACAGACAGGACTGACTACATTAATGAAAACATTTTAAATGAAGATCAGAAGACAGGCTGGGGACCAGTCTTAGCAACAATCACATCAAACTGTATGTAAATGCTTGTAGTACTGACTGTGACGTAGCCATTTTTGTGTTTTTTTTAAGGTCGGTTGGACCTACTTGTAGATGCACATCCAATGATTACTTTCTGCAAGTTTTATTAAAACTTGTTCAGTGGTTCATGAGATATTCTGGCAACAGACAGACAGACACACACGGGAACACAGACACTGGCAAGAACATTTTAGTAATAAACCAGCAACACTTGTTAACTAAAAATGCAAAACAACTTTAAAAACTGTTTTTAATATCAGCTGGAGTTGCTGATTCATTTTCCCCTTTCAGCTTTTGGTCATTTGAACACCAACCTGGTCTCATCATATAGTCCTCCCACATGTTTTCCTCCACAGCTGAGTGCTTTCTGTTGACTCCAGATTCCTGCTCTTTACCTGTCGAGCTGTGCTCCTAACACACTTAAACAGAAACACACTTCTGAGCACATTCGGCTCGGGCCACAGTGCTCGCCTGAGTAACTTGCTCATAATTCACGTCATAAATCACGGCGCGAGTGTACGCTTAAACGATTTCAGATTGCGTCGTAACAGTAACATTACCTGTGGCTGATCTGAAATGCACCCAGCAGCACCAGCTTTCCACCCCTCCTTTATTTGTTACAGCTGATGCTGACCTCACGCTGGCCTGACTGACATCCAAGTTTAGGCCTTGGGTTTATAAGCAGACTGCGGCACGCCTTCGTACGCACGTACACATGGGAAAAGTGTTCACATCCAGCACCAGCTGAAACCCAGTGTAACAGGAGGCATATGAGCAGGGGTCAGATCAGATAAGGCGGGGTCAGACAGACTCAGATAAGCTCTTTGAACTCCTCTAGCTGCAGCGTCAGGGAGACCTTCTCCCCTGCAGCCGTTTCACATGATGACTGCGAGCCAGGCGACGGCTGCTGGCCTGTTTGTGGCCGAGCCCTGCTACTAATTAACTGGGAGAGCCAGGGCTGTCTGACTGACTGCCTTGTCTCCAGCGGTCCCCCCCCCTCCTCCTCAGCATTGCTCATGCATGCATGCTAACTGACACTCATGTAAATACACACATAGACACAGAGACGCCTAGCTGTCTTAGACCCCCAAGAGGATCTCAGATGGTGTAGGTGGCCCTCTTGTGGTACAAAATGTAGTTCATTAAAAGATAACGGGAAAGTAATGAATCTTTTAGTTGTTGGCATGTCTGTCCAATATGGAAAAGTCAAATTAGAATTAATCAATATTTGAAGGGTTTATTAAGATATTCAGTTGATGCTATTAGGAAACAATTATAAAAATGAACTGCAGTGGTGATGCAGGAGCTAAAAGTTATATTCAGAATATACAATCTGTAACACCTAAACACAATAAACAACATGTACGTCATGCTGTAAGGAGATCTGTTATCTTTACACCCTGTGTTTATTACCTGATAATCTTCTGTTTTGTCTGGCTAAAAGTTGGGAGAACTGATGATGATGATGAAAAAGATAGAGGGACAGAAGACAATGAACCTCATTAGCAGATTCTGATTTGAGCTGCTAAATGCAACATCTGCTCAAAGGGAAACATTGAATCTATTTCAAAATCCGACCCTTTATTAAAATTAAATAATAAAACAAATGCATTTAAATACATTTTGCGGTGTGTTAATTTTATTGAGTCATGTGCTTTCAGTATTTCCCCTTCATAATAATAATTTTAATTTCAATATAATCATATTTATAATATTTTGTTTGCTTTAAACAACCCTGTTGCTTGCGTACAGAGAGTGCAGAGCTGTAGTTTGGTCAATATCCCCAGAATGGAAAAGAGGTGAAGGGCTGTTTGTAATCTGTAATTAAATTCTGCGCACTTCCCCTTTAAGTTGTTCAGAAAATCAGTTCAGTTCAGATGAATCCAAACTGTGGAGAATAATTAACATGTCTTCCAAACCCCGATTAAGTAAGTTATAAACCGAACTTGCTGGTTTAGGTTCCCAAACCTGGTCTGAGAGCAAAAAAAAACAAAGTCAAGTTTATGAAAGAGTCGTTAGAAACTTCATTAAATAACTTTTTATTATTTTGGGCTTACTAAAACATACTGTATATTTAAGAGCTAAACCACTTTAGCTGACGTTATGAGCCTTTGAGTAACGGACACGACTGCTGTGATATTCAGCTTACGACAATACAAAAACTTTTATATTAGTGCAAATGTAAAGACAGTCTGAAGTAACAATTCTCATTATTAAACATTAAAATAGACCTAGTTTTAAAATGTGCTTCAGCTAATCTAAAGTTTAGATAATATAAGTTTAGAACCCTTATTTTACTACATAAAGTAAGTTTAGATTCTGCTTTTAGGTTGTCATTTTTGTTCCAATAATGGCATACAATATGTAAAATTTTTACTTTTACATCGAACATTGTGTGTCTCTTTAGTGAAGACTTAGTCCCATTTCTTAATCAGTGTTCACATATCACTTTCAAACCAGGCTCAAGCTTTTTCCGTGCATCATATAATCTCTGATGAGCCGGATGAAACTGATTCACTGCTGACACGCCCCTGAGCCAGCAAGGATGGTTGTCACAGAGCTGAGATGGTGCGTAGGTGTAAGATAAGCACAATGTTCTAGCTGACGGCATTGCTTTTACTTGTTCTGAGGCGTTGACTTCTTCTGTGTAGCAGGACGTGGCTGGCTCAGTTGTGTTGTTTGTGAATGACCAAAGACGACTTAAGAGTGGGTTCATCTCTGCAGCCATGTTACATAACAATAATGTGACTTAATAATGTATTATCCCATCCCTTTCCTCCAAATTGGATATATATATATATATATATATATATATATATATATATATATATATATATATATATATATATATATATATAAATATAAACAGAAAATGATTTGTACCTGAGATTGGTCATGCCTGTTTAGGATGTGAGTTTGAGAATCAGTGTTGGGCCAGCTCCTTCTCCAAGCCAAAACAGAACTGGGACACCCTTGCATTTTGAGTGGACGAAGGGAGTACCTTACTGAGCTGTGACTAGTTGGCAAATGGCATTTGTGAGGGAGTCTCCAAAATGTCTTACAACGTTCGCGGTGGATCTCTACTTCCATGCGTGAGTCTCAGAGGTTAGAGGTAAAATGGGACTGAGTCTTTTAGTTTGGGCTCATTTTTGAATATATGTGCCATAATGGATATTTAATTTGATCCCACAGACCAGGGGTCTCCAACCCTGGTCCTGGAGGGCCACTATCCTGCATGTTTTACTTGTTTCCCTGCTCCAACACACCTGAATCAGTGGTTAAATTACCTCTTCATGTTCTGCAGAAGCCTGTTAATCACCCATTGATTCAAATCAGGTGTGTTGGAGCAGAGAAACAAGTTAAACATGCAGGAAGTGGCTCTCCAGGACCAGGGTTGGAGACCACTGCCATAGACAAATAACAAAAACTGCAATATTTTCCGTTTTGCTGAAAACATGTAAACGAAAAAACTCAGTAAGCCTGCTCAAATCCACTGTGTCCTAAAACGAGCTGTCAGTCTCGCTGTACTCGTGTTGCAGAGCTTTGCCACTTCATCATCTAATGTAAGCTTTTGATGACAGTCCGGTCGGAGGTCTGTGTTGTGTTTTAGCGGCACTCCCCTCCCACAGTGCAGAGGTTAAAGCTCAGTTAACCTCTCACGTCCCAGAGAATTCCAGAGACTGTCAGCTGTTTTGTTTTGTTTTTTCTTTTTTTTCTGCAGCGTCCCATCGAGGGTCTTTACGCTGATGCTGAGAAAAAAGACAAGGAGGCGACTCAATAAAGATGTTTGAACAACAATTAAGTTCAAGCACACGCACTCATGTCGTCTCATGGGGGGACTGGAGTGTGTAATCCCTGCTTCGGCTGGAATCACACCATGAGTAAGACGAGGTGTGTTTAGGAGGATCAGCAGGGATTTATGTGTATGGGGCTGTGTGAATAGGTGTGTTTGTGTCTTTCAGTTACTATGTGCGGTGGAGCTAAAGACAGTGGCTCGCTCACCTGTTCACACAAACACACAAACAGCAGACAGAAGAGGAGCAGACCTACAGCCGTGGCTGAATGACACACATACAGACGTCCACAGTTCTTTCTGCTCAGCTCACCTGTTTGCTCAGAGGATGTCTGCAGCCTGATCAACCTAAATGCAGCTCCGGTGTTTCCACGCTACCTGTTTGAACAGCTGAGTGTGACTTTAACACGTTGAACAATAGTGTCGCTTTGGAAACACACACAGGCCCTGGATTTGGATGTGTTAAATGCTGCCTGTTGAGCCAATCCAAAGTCTACATTTCCCCATTTAAAAGAGGTCACTCTGGTCTGACGAAGTACAATAAGAAATCTGGTTTTAAGTGCATGTCTGTGGTCGACATTGCTTACTATATATGGGCTTGGCTTCTCAGTACAACATCTAATTATGTGTTGAGCTCTGATGGGAACGGATTGCATACACACATGCAGGAGGGATCTAACTGTGTGAATACACTCTGTGGATGTGAAGTATGGGAAGCAGGGTGCAATTGACAAAATGTCCCTGGTGCCAGTGAGGCTAGGAAGCAGGACGGCAGACGAGCTGTGGTCGGCCTAAATGAGGATAGACGACTCGGTTTGTGACACTGAGCTGCATTCTTCTCTGATACAGCTGGTGGGCATCATCTGTGTTTAGAAGAACACCTACATAAGCCTACATGCACCTACGTGTAGATGTACACAGAAATGAAGGCGGAAAAATAGCTGCACACGGAAAAGGGTGGTCGCCTTTTACAGCCTTTTGTTTTAAATAGGCAAAGAGGGAGGCTGTTAGAGGCGTAACGCAGCGCAGCGGGCTCATCGGCGTCCGTCTGTCGGTGGACGGCCTGTTTAGGGGGTCCGGGCGGAGGGGTTTTGTGGCTGCGGTGCTGCCCGAGGCCTGGCTGGGCTGATTTACAGGCGGCGTGGGGACATGTGTTGGGGATACTCCCAGAGCAGCCTGGTGGGGGCCAACACAACCACTCTGCTGCTGCCTGCACATCTGGAGTCTAGACTGAGTGGCTCTGCTGAGGAGCGCCTCGCTCCCTCCCTCCTTCCACAGCCATCCATCCATCCTTCTGCCTCATCTGCTTTTGTCCCCTCCAGTCCTACAAACTCAGCTCTCATTCAGGGTCTGTGTAGCAGAGGGGGGGTTGTGTCACCCACTCTACCCTGTTCTCTGTCTTTCCCTTCGTTCTCAGCCTTGTCCCAACATGAACAACACATCCAATGAGGACAAAATAGCCAGGAAAGAACAAAAAAAATAAAAAATCAGGAGTGCAGCCCATAGAGCACATGTGGAAGATATCATAGAGAGGACTGTCTTGCCTCTGAAAGCAGGAGCCAAGTGCTCACAGAGGGACCCCTCTAGTCGTCTTTTCAACCAATTGAAGATCAGGCTCTTAAGCCAAAGAGCGGTCATATAAACACATTGGCTCTGACATACATATTAAACAGCTGTGATAAACATGATCCCTCACCCTCTGGAACACATGCAGCCTTGTTCTAATGGCGGCTCCTGTTGGTTTCTGTCAGGACAAATGTTCCTTGTTCCGTTGATGACCTGGTAAAGATGAAGATTGTCATTCAGTCTGACACTGCTGCGCTCTATCCTCCCTCCTTCCACCTTTACCTTCAGATTAAAGGCCCAGTGTTCCTCGCAGGCATGCATATCGCCTGCTGCCTTCCATGCCAGAGTTTTAGACTGAGGACGTCTTGTTGTGAAATGACAAAGTTGTAGTTGTTTTGGTTAAAACTTTTTGAAAATTTGCAATCTCACTCAATACATCAGGATCTGTGTGAACTGTTAGCAGTCAGAGTATTACTTGAGGATGGCTCTTAGCTACTACCACGTCAAAATCTTGCTCAAACTCAGTTAAACGTTAAACGTAAAGTCGTAGCAACTTCTGTGTTCGCTAATGTTGATTCACTGTAGCAGCCATTTTGAATTGGACATACTTACATTCTGCAGGTGTCATTAAACTTTGTCCCGTGGTTCATGAGATATTTGGGTAACACTACAAACAAACATGAACAAAAACCCTATCACATTTGCCTTCGATGGTGGGCAATAATAAAAGCACAGAAGTTGTCTTTCGCCGCTCACATTTACCACCCGTCACTTTTTATTTGGTCTAACGCACACCGAACCCCTTACACCAGGTCTAAAAAGCACTCACAGGATTTGATAATTTAGTATTTTTCTGCTTTGAATGTGAGGATGTAACGTATAAACACAGGCGTTTGTGTGATTGGTCACATGAAACATGAACCTTTTTGATTTAGGAGATAAATATGTTTTGGTCATTTGGATTCTCTTAAGGGAAAACAAGGCCTTAACTGGAACACAGATTGGTATGCAAATTACAGATTGTTCCTGACTGTGTCTGTTTTAAATTTTAGGCTTGGCTCTCCAGTGAACAGCACAAACCAGGGTTTCCCATTGGCACCGGAGCACAAAAGTGTCTCACGTTTAAACAGTGGAAAGTTGTAGCAGAACCAGCTCAGTCGGTGTAATTTACTGCAAGGAAACTTTCTTTCTTCCAATGTCTCTTACAAGGAAATAGGTGTTTCTTTTTTTTTTTACTGCCATGTTCGCTTTATTGCGTTCACATCATTGTTTGGACTGCAAAATACAATTCACTGCTGTTAAACAGCTACTCGACATTCTCCAAAAAAATCGTCTACTTAAATGTCGCCTGGTTGCCTCTCCATCTCCTGAAATGGAAAATATCACACAGCCAAAGCAATGTTCATTTTAGCAAAAGAATTATAGAAAGAAACAACTAAAGAAATAGCTTTTTCTGTGAAAAAGCAGACTTGGTGCTGAGTGCCGAATAACGGCTAAAATTTGCTGAAGAAACTGAAACTGAGTTGTTAAAGCTACAAGAAGCAGAACACTAGCTAAAAGCTAAAACGAGCAACAAAAAAAGCTAAAAGGAGCAAAAAAAGCTAAAAACTGAAAGTAGCAAAAGATTAGCTAAAAGCTAAACATATTAAAAGACTAGTTTAAAGTTCAAAAAAAGGAACAAATGGGCTAGCTAAAAGCTGTAAGTAGCAAAATGCTACCTGTAAGCAACAAAAGGTTAGCTAAATGTAGCAAAAGGCTAAAGTAGTAAACAAGTAATAGTACAAGTTGTAAAAATATAGCTAACAGTAAATTATTAAAAATGTAGCTAAATCCTAAATGTAGGAAAAGGCTAGCTGAAAGAAGTAGAATAGTGGCTAAAATCTAAAGTAGTAAAAATGTAGCTAAAAGCTAAATATAGCAAAAGCCTAGCTAAAAGTAGCAAAAGGCTAGCCAAAAGTAGCAGAAAGGTAGCTTAAGGTTAAAGGTAGTATAAAAATCAGCGTCCACACATTTCCAGGCTGCTCTGGTTGGTGTTCGGCCTCTCTGGAAGCCATTAGAAGAAACCATTTTCCTGCTCTCCTCTCAATCCTCTCACCACCTGTATCAGCTCCGGTTCCCACCCTTCTTCTTTCTTTTTTTTTTTTCTGTCACGGGACAGATACAGAGGGATGGGAGAGGAGACACCAGATACAACAGAGGAAGGGAGTTTTGCATGACAGACAAAGAGAACAAGTAGTTCCAAGTCCTCAGTCTGACCTCAGCTATTCAGATTACAGGTGCAAACCGCCGGTAAGGTTCTCACCTGTGTCAAGGCCACGAGGCAGAAGTAGCTCAATAAGAAAAGCGGAGTAAACATGTTTGATGCCTTACAGCAGCAATACTGCTTAAACGTTCTCGTATAGTCCCAAATAAACCCTGCTAGTCCCTGCAAAAGTTAAAGACCTAACATTCTTTGAAGGAATGCATGTCGCCCGTCGCCTTTAATGCCAGAGTTTTAGACTGAGATCATCTTCATGTTGAGAAATGACAGTTCCAAAGTGTTTTGATCAAACCTTGGAATAACGTCATGCAATATTGTGAGACGTCACACCCAAATTATGAATTGTGTATGTTTAGATTTATTTATTTATTTATTTCAAACATGGTAGGACCAAAAAAATTAAAACGCAATAATAATACTAAAATACATAAAAAAAACAGAAACACACTATTTACACAAAACAACAACTCAGTGTTATGTTAGAAAAATAAATTTATTAAATCCCACCCAAATGCCATGTTGAGGGCAGCCATCTTGAATCAGGTTGACACCAAAAGTTAATCTGTTGTAGATGTACGCCCAATCCATACTTGTTGTCCACCTTCGCTTTCCTGTGGCTGGGGATGATGACTCCTATTGGTCAATGATGTGATGCTTTATTCAATGAAGAGTCTTAAAGATGACTTTTATGATTCCTAACAATAAAGCAGGAGTCTGAAATACTGCTGAGGAACCAATTTGTCCACATTTACAGCCATGAAAAGGGCCTTAATGCCAAGCAACGTACTGTAAAGCAAACTGAGAGGCGGCTGAATGTGCTGTATTATGTGAGCTCAAGGCTAAGCGCTGAATCAAATCGTCCCGGTGAGACTCATATCTTACACAATAAATGTGCGCGAGTCCAGCAGAGAGCATATTAGCTTCAGTTTTCGACTCATGAGTCTGCAGAGACGAAGAACGTTTTTAGTGCCTCATCGGTGCACAATAAGACATCAACCTGCTGACTGGGTGTGTGTGTGTGTGCTGTGGGTGTGTTAAGACCTGCAGATTGGCACAGCACCGTGTGTGAGTGAGTAAATCATCAGGCTTACTGGGCGAACATCGTTGTCAACAAAAGTGAGCACAACGCCCCATCTGGGATAGGTGCAACAGCCTCGGCGGCGCACGTGGAGCACATGGTATTAGCTGTGTGTTTGTGCTCAGATAGGTAAGAACAAATTTATGTCAGGGAATGAAGAAAAAAGCAATTAGGCTCCTGTAAAACCATGTGTATATGATGTGGTTTCTGATAAAGTAATGATTGCACTAAGAATGGCTAAGTCAGTCAATTTTACAGGCGTTGGCTTAGAATTTGGTGCGGTTGTAGCTGAGAGTCCTCCTCAGTGTAAATTCTAAGTGCAAGCAGATTGCACAGGATCTTTGTTTAAAATTTGGCCATTAACTTCTTGTATTCACCTAATAGCAGAATATCTCGTGAACCATTGGATGGATTTTATTTAAGCTTTCAGCATATCTGAATAACAGATTAACTGTGGGAGCAAAGCCAATTCAAAATGGCTGCCACAGCCAGCTGACATCAGGAAACATATAAATGGCTATATTTCAGTCAGCTGAACAAATACTGAGCTAAAATATGGTGTTGTAGTAGCTGAAAGTCAGTCATGACACATACTCTGACAACTTGGGATGAGATTGCACATAATGCTGTTGTAAAGATTTGACCAAAACCAGGAAAGGTGAGAGAGGGTTATACATTACTTCAAAGAACGTTAGATCTTTAATTGTTAATGTAGTTATGCTGTATTTTCACCTTCATCTTGAGGCCGGGTGGTAGGTCTCCATTGTTTGTCGCTGATTTTCTATTTTTATTCATCCAAAACTGTTGTCACAACTCACTTTGCTCCGTGCAATCTTTCTAAACGATCGATGCCATGTTTCCTGTTAATTGGTTTGCGGATGTTCCGTATCTTGACCTTTTCTGGCTCATTAATTAAAAACAGAAACGGTGACAGAGCAGATTTTTCTTCATAGTATCAGATTGGATATCTATTGTTTTCTGTGCTTCAAGACTTTATACAATACCTTAAAAGATAAGTGCCGCTCTGCTCTGTGTGACTAGAAATCTTAAAGTGAATGTGCATGTAATTTAATGAGTATTGTCATTTGTACGCATTTAAAAAATGATGTCAAAAGTAGCTGTAGCCTAGGACCCCACATCCCCCTTAAACCTGGCAGCAGATGTCATGCACAGTCTCATGTGGATTTGAGATATTTTACTAACAGACACCCAAACAAACAGAATCATACACAGATTTAGGCAACAAACATTACTGCCCTTTTGACTTTGACGGCAGGAAATAAAAATGCAGATTTGATCACTGCTGTAGATTCTTGGGTTTGACTGCTACAACCAGTTTTTCTGGTATGAGGAAATGCTTCTGACTGCTCATGTTTATTATTGTTTTACTTGTTGTATGACAGTTGTCTCCTTTTTCTCACCGTCACCCTGTAAACAACCAATTTAATGTGCAAAATGGGAACATTTTCTTGCAGTGAATTCAAAAGAGATATAAATGCATGACATTGTGTTACTTCTTTATTTGCTTTTATGTGCTGGAATGTGAGACAAGCGAAACACATTGCTAAGGAACCATCTTTGCAAATAGTTTCTGACAAAATGTGCGTTTTACTGACACGACCACAGCTTTCTGGACAATGTATCCATCCATCTTTTATACCTGCTTGTGGGGGAGCTGGTGCCTGTCTCCAGCAGTCAGTGAGCAAGAAGTGGGGTGAACCCTGGACAGATCACAAGTCCATCACAGGACCAACACAGAGACACACACACGTCAAACATGGTCAGCTAAGAACATTCCAGTCCCCTAACAGTTTTAGACTGTAGCGTACTCTGAGAAAACCAATGAATGCACATGGAGAGCGTTGAAACTCCGCACAGAAAGACCCAAGACGAGTTTCAAACCCAAAAATCTCTCACTGTGAGGCAGCAGTGCTAACCAGAAACCCAGAATGTAAGCAGCTTTGTGTAAACATATAGCCTGTTATTTTCTATTCCAGACAGGACAGGATGGTGGAAATGGGTCTGATTTGCATTTCCTATTTAGCAACATTTATACGTTTACTAAAATCTGTTTGATGGTTAGAAAGAAATGAAGTGACTTAGATGTAAAAATTTACTGAAGAAACCTACAAACGAGGCTTTGTAAGTTTGATGATTTTTATGGAACCGGACTGTGGTATTTTGCACAAAACGCACTTTTTTCCCCACACACACAAACCTCAAGAGACAAAGAAATCCAAGAAACCATTTATTGACCTCTTTACAAAATATGCCTTTTCATCTTTTTTTTTTTTTTTGGCTATCTCTAAATCTCCAAGAATTTATTTTATTATTTGTTTTCGTGACTCGAGATGGCGTGCTTTGCTTTCCGCAGAAATTCCTAGAGGTTAATATTTGGCTTTAAAAAGATTTGCTTTTCCATGTTTGTCACAAAATCATGCCTCATGGCAACATATTATACCGCCTTCAGCCAAAAGGCAGAGGCGGAGAGACAATGTTTTTGCCTGTCTCAGTGTTCGTGCGTTCTTGTGTCTGTCTGTTAGCAAAATATCTCATAAACCACTGGTCGGATTTTAATGAAACTTTCAGAACGAAATCATTGGACGCACATCTACAAGTGATTTTTTTGTCTAGACTTAAACCAAGTCAAGATGGCCACTACAGCTTATTGAGATCAGTCAACACAAAAAAATGGTTATAGCTCAGTCCATTTTGCAGATATTGTGCTAAAATTCGACGTGGTTGTAGCTGAGAGTCATTCACAGCACATTACTTTGGGTGTGACGTCTTGTGGTATGCCATGAGATTTCACATGACGTTATTTTTAGCTGTCTTCAACTCGGCTATTTCTCAACACGAGGTGATCTTAGTTTAAAACTCTGGCATGAAAAGCGGCGGGTGCTATGCAACCCTTCAAGGAATGCCAGCCCTTTGATTTAAAACTGTGCAGAAATGTGGCAGACTTGACTCCGGGTTGCCGTGCAGACTGAATGAGAAAGAGTCGAGGGAAAATGAACCTGTGGGATCAGCATCACACCCATGTCAGGTGCAAAAACAAAAGAGCGGTCCTGCTGACTTGTTTTCACAGCACTCACTGAACTGGGCCGTGTCAGAGCAGACGCCGAACCAGTCCGTCGCAACGCTGGCATAAAGTGCTTCACCGCGCCTCAGCTCTGACTGTAAACAGCTTCAGAGTGTTAACGTAGTTTGCAGCAAACTACGTTAATAGGGGGTTTTACGGTGGCGTTATGACGTGAAGGGCCTGTTGTCTGCAGGTGCCACTTAACCTTTCACTCAACTCTCCTCGCCCCTTCACTCATGGCTGGTCTAATCTTACTGTTGATTCACTCGGTTTAACACGTGAAGTGAAACCATCTGGGCACTATCTATCATCCAGCTGCTGTTGCCATCTGTGATCTCACCAAACCTTTGTCACACTCGCTGTAATGCCTGTAATAACAGTTGAGTTCATAATGACAGCAATTCTCAGGGACATATTTAAAGGGATCACAGGGCTTCTTTCTCTAAGTGCGGCTTGTTGGTGTATCGGCCGTAATCTCCACGAGAGAGCAGAAAACCAACGCCGAGTAAAGCTGCTATTGTCTTCGTTGTGATGTTGGAAGTTCGGGGCGGTTCAGATGGAACATGTAGTTTGGATGAGGTGCTGTTTATGTGTACGAGGCCTCTCTCTTCCAGGAGCTCGGTGCCTTTGGGAAATAATGAAAAATAAACACAGAGCTTTGATGTTGACTTAGGGAGAAGCGATCCACAGGTTATAACTGCACTCCTCTTTCTCCTGCTCTCCCATGACTCTTGGATAAGTTTATGTAAACTAAGCAGATTGCCTCCCCCCTCAACCTTTCTCCACACACACACACACACACTTTGGCCTCCAGGGCAATGAAAGGCAGATGCTGCTGTCATATCTCATTTACACCTTTTGCTCTGCAGCTGTAATGGATACATGGAGAGTATTTATGGTACAAGTGCGCAAGCTGACGTTTCTCACTCAGGGAGAAAATTATTTCACTTAATTTTTATTTGTGAAAACCATAAACAGAAGCAACAAGTTAATGATGCAGCACCCAGATGATGTGGCTCTTTGGACACGGAGCTACAAATCTCAAAATTCTCATGCTTCAGTCTGAAAAGAAAACTGAAGGATTACATGATGCATCTGTTTATAGATAGAAATATTACTTTTTTTATTTGTAATCATAAAGAATCTTGCAAACCTTTTTTTTTGCCAAACAAACATTTTTTGCTTGTTTTACAAACATTTAACAGAAACTTTTTTTCTCGTTTACTACAGGGAATGGACATTTGTTTTGGACTGAGATGAATCAATGTTGTGCTGGTGGCGCCATCTGGTGTGCTAAACAGATATGACACGCCAAAGAAAGTTGACTGTTCATTAAAATGAACAAATAAATCAGTATCTCACAAAAACATAGAATGAATTGGTGAATGTATAGATTAGGCCACCACTTTTTTTAAACCAGTGTATAATTGTGGAGCAGTAGAGGGAGAATAAAGCACAGCAAACTTTTAGCATATAGTTTAAATTAGTTTCTTTTTCTTTGTCTTTTGGCTGTTCCCTTTTCAGGGGTCTCCACAGCGAGTCATTCTCCTCCATCTAACTCTCCCTTCTATGTCCTCTGTCTTCACACCAACTACCTCCATGTCCTCTCTGACTGCATCCATATTTTCCTGGCAGCTGCATCTCTAACATCTTTTCAGTCCTCTTTCTGACCCATTTCTTCCTAACCTTTTCCTCTGTATAATTTCCTGCACTTCACTATTCCACCACCAGGTCTCCTTATCATCTTTTCTCTGCCCAGATGACACACAAAGTACCTTCCTACCCGTCTCTCTAATCCAGAGGTAGGCAATCCTGGTCCTGGAGGGCCACCATCCTGCATGTTTTACTTGTTTCTCTGCTCCAGCACACCTGATCTGAATCAGTGGGTCATTAACAGGCTTCTGCAGAACATGAAGAGGTCATTTAACCACTGAATCAGGTCTATTGGAGCAGAGAAACAAGTAAAACATGCAGGATAGTGGCACTCGAGAACCAGGATTGCCTACCCCTACTCTAATATGTGGCTGCAGTAGCCCAGTCATCTGGAAACTCTTTCTTATCACCCACAGCCTTTAACAATCATTCAATCAATCAACTTTATTTCTATAGCACATTTTAAAAAACCACAGGGGTAACCAAAGTGCTGTACAATAGATTAAAACAGTAAGAAACATACAAAGACATACACATACATGTTCACAGCAGGTGTGTTTTAAGGTGCCATAAAAGACAAAAATCACGGTGCGTTAAAAGCCAAAGAATAAAAGTGTGTTTTTAAAAGAGATTTAAAAACAGCTCCTCTCTTAACTCCTCACAACATGCTTCCTTCCTCAACTTCCACCATTTGATCCTCTTCTTTACCACAACACTCATCCTACACACCACCTTACCGTCCACGGTCTCCCTCTGGTTACCTCTTCTACACAGTCCTGTCTCCCCTCTTATAGATCACCCTGTGTTCCTGCCTCTTTTGGAAAATAGATTAAAACTCTTCCTAACTTCTGGAAACCCCATCAGAGCACCTGTAGCTCACTATAAAAGGTTGTCGAAAGAAATACTTAAAAAGAAAGCTTGCTCACATTTAGGACGCTTATAAACTGAAAAGACATTCTTCTTCTTCTTCTTCTTTAGGTTTTAACGGCAGCTTGCATCCATTAACGTTGCACTACTGCCCTCTATTAACTCCTACCATCTATACCTCAAATTCTCTTAAAGATCCCAATGTTTTTTAAAAAACCAAAAATCTTCTTTTTCCCCTCAATACTATTCAGCTGATCGATCACCTTCTCAAATTTCAATTCCCTACTAACACCTAGTTCCATTTTTATTTATCTTCTTTGGCTTGCATATTTCCTACATTTAATCAAAAAATGTTCCACTGTTTCTACTTCATCACACCATCTACAGAAACCAGTGATGTGTTTCCCCATCCTAAAAAGAGTTCCATTTAGGAAACTATGCCCGGTTCTTATTCTATTTATAATTAACTCCACGGAAAGGCCATTATTAAAGTGGGCTTGTTTTAATAGTCAGCATGTGTATATATGGTATATCACGTGCTGTGTGTCCCTTCCGGTTGTGTGTTCTGGCTCAGTGACAAAGTTTAACAAGGGGTCTCAGCTCAGCGCATTAATTAACCTTATTAATTCCACCTGCGCTGCTCCTGCCGTCCCGAGCTTTAATTAACCTTATTAATTACACCTGTGCCGCGTCGGCTGTCACGAGGCAGTCTACTGTGGAAACTCTGTGGTCGGAAGAGGTCGCTGCGGTTCAAAGCATCCCCGCACCCGCGGAGGGCTTTGATGACGGCTCCGCGTGGAGGACATCATGTTGAGGTGAGTTCGGTTTACGACCTGGGGAAAGTTCACCGTGTCTTTTCAGGGCTCGTTAACCCACTCTTACCGCCAAAGACAGTGAGACTAGTTAACTTATGTCAAGCTAAACCTTTTATTTGCGGCACGTTTCCGACGAGTTATTGATCTAGATGGCGTTTTTACGCAGCTATAACAGGTGAAGTCATATTTAAAGCGTGCCACGTGGGATTACAAAAAACAAATACCGACAATTTAAAAGCCTATCATTCCTTGAAGGAATGCATGTCGCCCGCCGTCCTTCATGCAAGCTTGATGTTGCTGTGAAGGTGTTGTATCCGGTCAATCCTTGAAATTAATGTTGTCTCGTGGGATATCGCGAGATGTCGCAGAGTACGCACTGAGGATGACTCTCAGCCACTACCATGGCACATCTTTCATTCTTTCGAACATTCAGGGGGGAAAAAACATACATATATGTATATGTACATACGTTCATATAGCAGATACAAAGCAAACAATAATAACAACATAAGCATCCAGCAAAATATTGTATAAACAAAACAAGGAGTTCGAAAAGGGATCAGGAAGAAGGAATAGCGTATCCACTCCTGTCCCTATGTCATTTTACAAGTTCTTAATCTTAGCTCACGTCAACTCTTACAGATTGTCTGTAAATTATACAGCCTTTTTTTCCCCCATTTTTCATGACTACAGATATACAGAGAAAGTCTTAGGGATTTTTCAAAAACTCAGCTTCAAATTTATTTGACGTCTAACGATTTCGTTTTCATTAAACACCGTCGCCCGATAAATACACACATAAAAAAACTGATTTCTGATTGTATATTTATCCCTAAATCTCAGGCGATATTTTCAATAGAGCTGCCGTGTGGTGAAAAAGAATGGGAACTCCTAAGAAGAGGACGAACTAGAGTGGGACATTTCTGCTATCTGCTGTGTATATTTCAGCTGTATACGTCTACATTCAGCATATTAGTTACGCTGTTGTAAATAAAGCTTGTGTTGTGTGAGAGTACTACGGATCTTTTGCGAATTTTTACAGATTTCTGAAGGTCCGTACACAGGTAGACATCCGAAGGGGTTGACATGTATGAATATCTGTAAGGTAAGGACCTTTTTATGTTGGCTAATGTCAGTTTGATGTGATGGCCATCCTAAATTGGATTTACTTCCAAGATTGTACACTCACGTCCAATCAGTACTTTCTGAAAGTTTCATTAAAAGCCATTAATTGGTTTGTGAGATATTTCTGCCAAACACATTTTACTTCAGCAGTCAATGCTAAAGTATGAAAGTTGTGCAACGGGTAGCACTTGGAGTATGTGTTGTTATTATCTCTGTAAATCCGAATCATGGCGATCCTTTTCTGTTTTCTGAGATCATTTAGCTGTGGCTGCCATCTTGAATTGGGTTGACTCCAAAAGGTTGTAGATTTACATCTAGTGATCATTTCCTGAAGGCTTCATTAAAATCCATCATGTGGTTCAAGAGATATTTTACAAACAGACAGTTTACTCCAAATAGCTAATGACAACATTTTAAATGAAGATCTATCAAAACCTCTTAGGACTCAGAATGAGTATTGGAATCAGTCTCAGCTACCAACACACCAAATTTAAGGTTAATATCTGTAAAAAATGACTGAATTACAGCCATGTTTGTGTTTTCTAAAGTCATTTGGCTGTGGTAGCCATCTTGAACTGGGTTCACTCCAAAGGGTTATACACTTGTAGAGGGATATGCAGTGATGACTTTCTGAGAGTTTCATATAAAATCTGTCCCGTGGTAACGTGAACAAACACACACACACAGATGTAAAAAAAATGTTATTGTCCACTTTCTGCTCTTGGTGGCAGGTGATAATTATCTTAAGCAGGCAGACATTCATTCAATTTTCAAGCAAGGACTGAAAGAAATTAGGTCCAGCAAGGATGCAAATGGGCTCATTTAAGAAAATCAATAAAATGAGAAGCAAAATACACAGAAATAAATAAGGACTGAGGCTAAATGGAACAAAAAGAAAAAAATGCATCAACAATACAAGACCATAAGATGAAAGAAACAGGATGAAAAAAATTACATAAAAACAAACCCTAGAAAATGACTGAAATGAGACTGAAAGTGATCGTAGAGAGTTGTATACCAATCCCATGCCTTTGAAAGACTCACAGCTGGAGACACGACCCAGACACATAATTTTTGATTGTTTTCTGTCTCTTTCAGTCTGGGTGTGTGAGCCCTCATGTCTGCACCCACGGGCCTGTTGCTTCATAATCCAACCATAGTTTCAACCAAGGGCACGTTTAAGACTCTTGGAATCTACATAAGCCTTTTAATTACTTTGTTACAAAAAGCAGAAATGAAACAAAACCGGGACAAAGAAGCATTAGCTGTCATCAGGGGCTACCTGTTTACTTACTGTTCAAGCTTTGTGTATGCAGTTTGTTATACTGACAAATAAAGGATTCAGATTAACCTTTTTTTTCAGATTTGTGTAATCCAAGTGAATACTTTCATGTGACTCCACGTCTTTAAATTGGACACCCATAGATTGTGAGTGATGGTTGGAGACTCAATAAAGTGAATGAATTATAGATGATTTGTCCTGGAAAATTTAACTCAAATGTTTGAACAAAACACTAGAGACCTTAGGAGCCACTTCTCCTCCTGTCTGCCCCAGCCGTGGAGGGAGACAGGCTGGTGGTTGTGATAAAATACTCCCAGAGTGTCTCTCATCCCGTCTGTCTCTCTGTTTTTCTCCAAGAGGCACATCCACACACACAAACACACAAACACACGAGTCCAATTGGGCTCAGCCAGTTATTTGGTGCATTTGGGATAATGGAGTCTCTGTGTGGTTGTCCCAGAAAGGTCATTCACCTAATGAATTATACTACCTTACTTTATATAAACATCTTTTGGCAAATACTACATAAAATACGCTAAGCCTAAAGAGGTCTCATCCACAGAAGAAAAAAAGTCAAGATGTTGAAATCATCCACACACAAATTAAGGGCTTTAGATAATTTGGTGCAGATGCTGGAAGAGAATTTCAGACTCTTAAATTGCAGTAGGAGTGTAAAATCACTCTGTTACAAACTGAAGTGTGTAGTAATATCTAAAGTGTTTTACTTAGTATAAGCTGTTTTTAACATATTATTCTCAAAGCAAGTTTATTGACCTCTGTACCTTGTGACAGTTTTAAAAATAGTTTATTATGTTTGATATTGAGGACTTTCTGTTTAAACTGACTATACTGAGATGAATGGGACAAAAGTTTGTTCAGCCTTAAAGCTCACAGTCAGTGTAGCAGTACTTCTAAAGACTGCTGGCTTAAAGAAGTGATGTGTTTTATTTGTTTTTAGGACACATTTATTGTCATGTATAGCCTTTATGAAACTTTGTTCACACTCACAGCTTCATATTACCCCTTTATTGCCATAATGTTGTTATCGTGTGTGTTTGTATGTTGCCTTAGGTCAGCAAAATATCTCGTGAACCACTGGACAGATTAGGATGTTGGAGGAGATCTTTGGAGTGTTTTCATCCAATATCTGCCCCACTATTCGACCATTCTGTGACACTTAAATCTATAAGTAAAAATATTGTTATTAGTCATTAGGAAGGACACAGAAAACACAAATATGGGGACAGCAGCAAGGAAAAAGATTGTTTATTAGATGTTATCGATTATAAGTTTCCAAGAAGCCACAGATTGTGTGGTTGAGTCACTAAAAGGCAGCAAATCTCCTTCAGTCTTCAGTATGCTGGTGACAGAGTTAACACGACTCTGATGTACTAACACTGAATTTATTATTTATTTGATAAAAAGTGAAGAAGTGTTTCTTCTTTGCCCAAAGTAATAAAACACTGGCTCAAAATATACATATATTTTTCAAGTGGATGTTCTATGTGGGTCCCTTATGGTAAAATAAAGATCAAACCATTTTTTATTTCTTTAAAAACAAATTATATGTTGATGTATGCATCATAAGATAAAATGAAATTATTGCTCTTTTTATTTTGTTCTCAGTTTTAAGACGTATGTGCAGTGACCAAGAACAATCCAAATTCAAAACTTGAATGTAATTTGCATTTATCTTAGATGATACCACGTTGTGTAACTAACTGAACTTTTTAAAAAAGAACATTTTAAGTCTGAGTAACATTGTCGCCTCAGAAAGCAGAGCTGGTTTGATCCCTGCTCCTCCGGTCTACGAGCTGGAATGTTCTCTGAGAAAATGCGGAACCTCAAAATCGGCCACACAACAGAAGAGAAAAGGAAAGCAGCCGTGAAGAAAGCGGTGCTTGAATGTGTATGTCAAAAAAAAAAAAAGCAGTGTGAATCACTTTGTGGTAAGAATAGAAAAGTGCATTATAAAAGCAGGTGGTTTTTCATCTTAGGGTACTGGTATTGTACATGCGGGCTCAAAGACACATTGCTGGGACGTATATAGCCCTAAACCAAGAGGAACAATACGGGGGGGGGGGTGTTATGGTGTTTTGGTTCCCATACAACAAAGGGAGAGTTTGGTCTTCATTGCTGGTAATAAGTCAGACTTGTTTTCAGTAAGTGTTGGATTATGATAGCAGAGCTCTTTGTCACTGAATAGCTTTTATGAATAGAATTTCTAGGCACAGCTGAAGGGTGGAGGATCTCTAACTTGGAGGGCTTCATTCTGCATTGCTGCTTGTTGCAGATTAGTGGCCACATTAAGCTGGGACCTCACTAGGCACTGGAGCAAAGTGTGAAGCATCCAGGATGATAATCAGCACTTCCAAGTCTGAGGCCTCAACCAGAAAAGGGTTTATTATCAACTCTGGTTTGGGAACAAGTCACTGCCCCGAGTGGAGGACTTCAGGCTTCTTAGGTTTTTGTCCACAAGTGGGAGTTGAACAGAAACAGGAATTGATAGATGGTTTGGGATTGGGTATCTGTAGGGATTCAGATTTAGCACTGATCAGGCATGGGGAGCAAAGTTAAAAGGCAAAGCCATCAATTTAACAATTGATCTAAGTTCCAAGTCTCACCTATGGTCATGAGCTTTGGGTAATGACAAAGAATGAGTTTTCTCTTCTGAGTGGCTGAACCTTAAGGATAGAGTAAGGAGTTGAGCTATTCCTGCGGAGGCAAGAGTGAAGTTGCTGCTTCTCTCCATCAAAAGGAGGCAGTTGAGGTGGGCTGCACATCTGGTAAGGATGCCGTCCAAGAAAGGTGTCTCAGAATCAGCTAAAGATTGGTGGGTGGATGCTCTAAACCAGAGCCATACTCAAAGATGATGTCACAGCAACATCTTATGATGGGGGACTTCATTCTGCATTGCTGCTTCCTTTCATAATAAGACAAAATATTTTAATGTTTAAATTATAATGTTCTTTTTCAATTATTATGCTTCGAAAATGTCTAAAATAGAGTATAGAGACACACTTTATGATATAGAACAGTGATAATCAACACATGGTCCAGGGTCCACACAAGGTCATTCCATTCTGCCCACAAAAAGGTGAATTATTAATAAATGCAGGGCAGCATTTGATTTATGTGATCAGGCCCGACTCAAACACTGACACACAGCAGCAAGAAATCCTGCTGCTGAGCCACCCACCAAGGCCCTCTGGTTGTTTTGTTCAGTAAAGGATACAAGAAGCTCTGAAACACAAAGGCCCAGTGTTGGATATACTTTTCCTTCCTTATATCTTAGCTCAGTGCCATTGTTATGTTTTCTGTGAGGTCGTTTCACAGTTGGAGCAAAAGTCAGCAGCAGATGTGTTAACTGCTGAATTAATTTTATCATGTTCAAGTGAAAGTAAAACAGTCCCTGTCTCTAACAAAACACTGCTTTTAGTGCTTCCCTTCAAGTATTCATGTGTCTAACCTAAAATTCTCATCATAGTTTTTTTTTATGTCAAATTTATTTCATTATGTGACTCAGCATTGATCATTTTTAACATTTTCTACAGTGATGCACAGATGAAGTCTCAACCAAGACTCAATCGGAAACAAAAGGGGGAACATTATCTAACACCCCCCGAAAGATAAACAGCGTAGGAAATGTTTTATTGTCAGTCCAAAACAGGTTCTGATTCAGTGGATTAGAATCTGAACCAATTTTGGACTGACTTTGGTTGTGTATAATTTGTGATTTGGACTGGTTACTTTTTGTATGACAGCAGAAATAATAATTTAAAAAATGAAACCATCATAATTACCAGAAACATATTAAACCAAAGGTCAGCCCTACACTGTTAAAAATTCTGTCCTTTGAGCAAATTTTGTCTATTGTTATAGAGATTTGAGTAAATGTTTGATGTTGTAAGCAATCATTACTACTCAGTTTACTTTTTATAAGACTAAATATGTTAAATATTGTTGATAATACTCACTATTGGATTACTATAATCTAAATATGTGTACCCCTTCCCTCAGCAGTCTCCTTTATGTTCAGTCTTAGTAACTCATATCATCTCAACAGTAAATTTTTAATGTGCATACAAATCACACTGAGGGTTGAATACAAAGTTGTTTCTCCTCTGTCGGTGTCTTTGTCTCCTCTCACGTCCCTGCTACCTATCCATCTGCTCTTCTTTTGCTGACTTTGTGTCTCTCCTCTGACTGTGTTCCAGCCATCCTGCAGTTTGAAGTCTTTCTGCTTCTAATGAGCCAATTGTTCTTGTGTTTTGTTCCCCTCGGGGAGTGTTGTGTAGCTAACAACATTCTGCTCACAACCATTTTAAAACATATTCACTACACTGGGGAGGGATTGGGGCCAACAAAACAATAATGCCTCGGCGCATGTTACAAAATGAAAAATGTGTTAATGACAGTCGCACCAGCAAAGTGACAGCACATTCTTTTTCTGTCAATTAGACCTTGGTTATTCAAAAGAAATTTGCAACTCCCTGCAGAGTAAAATATGTGCCATCTGCAGGCGGTGCTCAGAGACTCTGTAAATGATGTATTCCTTCCATTTCTCTGTGTGCGTTCTAGTTTGACAGAGAGAAATAACAAGTTTAGAGACAAGTCACTATGCTATATCCACATATTGTAAATTTTAGGAAAGAATATCTTTATTTTTAGGATTGTATGTGTGTTACAAAGAATATTGATACAGTTGGCTTTCAAGCCGTGATTAATTGCCGTGGCATTTGGCTGTTAGGTGAATGTTGTATTCCATGCTGAGTGCTAGGTTTAATGGATGTCTGCTCACTGCAGGTCAAGCTTTGTCCCTCTTTTTCTTTGCATTCCCTCCATTTTTCTCTGTCCTCTCCTCTACTCCCTTCTCTTGTGCTCATTCTGCATGTGAACTGATCTCGTGCTTCAATCTCTTGACATTTTGTCCATAGGGGGGCTTGCCTTGTGAACACTCAGCTTTTTCTCTAATTTTGTCAGAACCGCTTCAAAGTTAGCTTTCGATTTTGTCCTCTCCCTTGACTCTTTAATCTAAAGTAAATATGTTAGACTAAGAGCAGAGCAAGAGCTCTACATTCAGCTTCGTATACCCTTAACACCCAATTTTAGTTTGTCTTTATATCTCAACAAGAAAAGACAGATATGAAGAATTAGCTCTCCTCCTGAAGTGAATTAGTTTGCTCTATCTTAATGAGGTTTGCCATGTCAGAGTGAGCACTCCACACCGAGCATGCTAAATAGACTGAAGCTGGGATAGAGTATTAAGTCCTAACAGCAAAAATACATTCTCTCTCCAGCTCTAATTCCAACACTGCCATGCAATTACCCTCATACACAATTTTATCTTGTCACTTCCAAAATGGAAAAGAAAACCAAGCAGAGAAAGAACCATCCTGACTCCCCCCGCCCCCCTTTTTTTCTTTTGCTTTTTTAATAAAAAACTAATTCCAGAATCTAATTAACTGCAGAAAAAACATGCCACCCGTTTGGCTGGGAACATCAAATGTAGTTATGCAAATGGCCCCACAGATTGTAGACTGTGCTTCAACGGAATCTCATTCTGGATGATGTGAGTTCAGATAGAAAGATTACTCAGCCATGTCTGAGTGGAGACAAACAAGGAGCGACGAGTCTGGTAATTTATTGTGGTGGTATTTCTCCCGTTCCACTTCAGACAGCTCATTAAGGGCCGAGGTGTCACCCAGTTGGACACAAAGACCGACAGGAGCATGTCTCTAATGGTCCCTCCTCTGCTCTGGCTGCATCAGCTCTTTCCTGGCATTGCTTGCTTAATCTTTGTGGGGTTTTTTAAAATGCCAAAAAGATTTTACACAATTCATCATTTTGTTCCTCACAGGGAAGAGGGGGGAGCTACTTCATCCTCCCACTTGCCCGTAGTCTGCTTACTTGGCTGTTTTAGAAGACCTATGGAGAAGTGACCAAAGGGCTGTGGTAAGGAAAACATATCTGTCCATCTTTTAGAAAACACAGAAACCTGCTGTGATGTGCTGTATGGATGCAGGCCGTTGGAGTTGTTGGCAGGAAGTGATTCATGTACCGAGAGATGCACCAGTATTTATCAGCCACTGAACGTGCGCTCATACAAACATTTGAGCACTTCATACTGTTTTAACCAGAGCCAACTGAGGTATTAGAGAAGTGCAGTCAAGCAAAAAATGCAAGTTTTTATAATCATTCAGGGAGTCTTAGTCATCACAGTATAAAAATAGAAACATTCACAAATTACAAGAAAAGCTCCCCTGTAGTGTTGACCTTTCCTTGTGATGTCAGTCTTTACAGCAGGAGCTCTCCTCTCATCTTGGCAGCTCCTGATTGCATGCCAGGGAGTGTTTGTTTGCATACACAAAGCCATGCAAAAAGTAGCAAAGTCCACTCCGTTGCAAACAAGCAATTAATTATTGAGGACACCAAACACGACTGCTTGCTGATCTACATAGCCATTTAAAGCCTCTTGATTTATAATTCACGCTGCTTTCTCTCCTTTTAGTGAGAGCTGAGATCGAACGGCTGCACTTGAGGACGCTTGAGAGTTCAGTGCCCTTCACAGAGGTGAACCTCAAGGGTGCACAGCATGTACCCATTTGAGTTAAAATAAATAGCAGCATAGATCCTGCAGGTTCACATATATATGTATTCATGTAATTACATTTGAAATTTACTCATATTTGAGTAATTCACCTTTACTGTGCAGCCTCTGTTATGATGTGATTACAAATGTATTTGTGTTAAAAACACTGGGGTGCCTTGTTAGACAAACCAACAAGCGTTACCCATTTAATATGTGCAGCAGATACTTCTCTGAGTGCTGTACATCAGGAATGCAAATAACATAGTGTCAAAAGGGTTTTAGTTAATTAGCTGGGGATGTGATGCTGGCTCTTGCCCATAGCGGCTTGTGTTCCTCGGGACTTCAGACCTCGACGGGGGGGCTGCTCTTTGATCTGTAGATCCCACGGTCTGCCAACAGCTTCACAACCTCTGCAATGCTGCAGCACATGGACAGATGGGAACAGTGTGTTAGTGAGTGTGTACCTCTGTGGGTGAGTGTTTGTTTCTGTGACAGATCCAATTACCTTTCAATTTCTCTTTGCCAAAATAACCTTTATTGTCAGCTGTCAAACTGTCAAATTGGATAAACTTTTCATGTTTGATGAGTGATCATTTATGTTGCTCATCTTTAAGAAAAAGAAAGAAAAGAAAAAGATGGTTTTATTCTATTCAGGCCAGTTTAATTCTTATGTAAGTGTTACATATGCGCCAGGAAGAGATTTTCTCAGCACGTAACTAAATATTTGTTGACAATAAAACAAAGCACTACTCCAAACACAAAATTCTGTATTTAGAAGACATAATTCAGAGCATGTGGAGGCATATTGAAATGGGAAACATTACCATTTCAGTAGAGAACAAGGAAATTTGAATGCGTAGTTGTTTTACCACCTTTAAGTAATGCTTTAGGGTTTTTTATTCCACCTAGACTGTGTTCACCTCCCCCTACTGGCTAATGATCACACAGCATGGGCTCGTTCTGTTAGCCTGCCAGGATGTCCCAATTTAAGTAATTATAATGTTCTAATACTTGTTTATGTACTCTTGACAACATACTGTTTTACAAAAAGAGTGCAAACAACACTGTGTAGTAGTTTTTGTTAAAACAAGGAATGATTGTATACACTCACAATAAAGAACACAGAGTAAGGTAGGTCATGAAGAACCCGCTGAAATGTAAGAACAAAGTCCAAGTTATCACCACTTACATCCTGCCAGTCATCCAATACACCAGTGCTCCAGCACCTTGACACTATACGCTAAGAAAAATGAGGGAGGCAGAGGAAGAAACAACCAAGATCCTAGAGTACATCAGGAAGAAAGCCATCAGTGTTGATCTGATCTGTTCGGGGAATGTCTCAGGCAGCAGAAACCCAATGTAGAAGAGGAGAAAGAGGAACCATCATGGAAAGATAAGCCCCTGCACGGCATGTATCACCAACAGATTGAGGAAGTGGCTGACATCAGCAAATCCTACCAGTGGCTAAAGAGGGCTGGAGTGAAGGACAGCACAGAGGCACTAATCATGGCAGCACAAGAGCAATAAAGGCCAGGGACTATTATACCAGGCAGGACCCAAGATGCAGGCTGTGCAGAGATGCCCCTGAGACAGTCCATAATAGGAGGATGTGAGATGCAGGCAGGTAAAGCGTACATGGAACGCCATAACAAAGTGGCTGGAATAGTGTACAGGAACATCTGTACTGAGTATGGACTAGAAGTCCCACAGGCAAAGTGGTAGACTCCACCTAAGGTGGTGGAGGATGG
Source organism: Kryptolebias marmoratus (assembly GCF_001649575.2). Taxonomy (NCBI): domain Eukaryota; kingdom Metazoa; phylum Chordata; class Actinopteri; order Cyprinodontiformes; family Rivulidae; genus Kryptolebias; species Kryptolebias marmoratus. The sequence goes on from NC_051433.1 coordinate 22,770,915, forward strand.
CAGGGCTAAGATACTGTGGGACTTCCAGATCCAGACTGACAAAATATATCATAACACTAGACCAAGTGTTCTTTCCTTCTCTTGTTGTTGGGAATTGAAGCCAGTAGGATCTGGTTTATGGGAGCTACCATGTTGTCCTTTTGGGAACCCGCGTCCTCAGGGCTTTAAGTACTAAATACTTACCTGCACACAATCATGGCGTTACATGACCTTTCTTTTAAGAATTAAATGACTAATGACATCTAAACATATTAGGAAAAATGAATATTTGAACATACCGCAGCAAGTTAAGAACTAAATGAATCAAGAAGAGTCCATCCATCCATCCATCCATTTTCTTTATCCACTTCTCCATTCAGGGTCACAGGAAGCTGGTGCTTATCTCCAGCAGTCACTGTGCGAGAGGCAAGGGACACCCTGGACAGGTCTCAAGTCCATCGCAGGGCCACATAGAGACAAATGAGACAAACAACCATTCACTCTCACTCACGCCTAGGGACAATCAAAGAGTTATTCAACAAGAGTCAGCACCTGAAAATGATCTGAGTTGTGGTTTAACTTTTTTTATAAGGACAATTTTCCATTTATTTACGAGGAGGGTACAGGACTTAAAACTCATATTGGGGCCATTCTTTGGAAATACTGATCTCCTTCTGGCTTCAACTCCCTGGATCCTGTATGGGATCCAGTATTATAATACTGTATACGTTGATGATCAAGACTTACAAAACAGGTGATGGATAACCCACCAGGCATTATGATGGCTGACAAAACACAAAAGAAGGCAGCAGTGATAGCAGTGCTCAAAGTGGGTTGGTACTCATCGTCACTGAGTAGCAGTACATCTAAATTATCATCCATAGTGTACCACCACTCCTCATCAACCTTCCAGTACGCAGGTTTTAGTTTCAGCAACTGGAAGCTACAGAGAGTACAGGTACATTTTCTCCCCCAACTTTGAACACTAAGTGATAGATGTAGCAATCTGAAGTGACTGAAACATCAATAAGAAGGAACATGGGAAGCTGGAGAAACATCAGGGGCTGAAAGGAGAAACAGAGAAGCTGTGGAAAGTCAAGTCCTCAGTGGTGCCAGTGGTCATCGGAGCACTCGGTGCTGTGACCCCTAAAACTGGAAGAGTGGCTCCAACAGATCCCAGGAACAACCTCAGAGATCTCTGTCCAGAAGAGTGCAGTCCGAAGAGAGAACCCAGGTCTCTGTTAGAGGAACCGAGCTGGAAGTGAAAAGTGCAAAATGCCCATTTGGAGAGAAAAGGATGAGCTCTGTGTATTCTTTATATAAAGTCAGATTTAACAGTTCAACATTATAGTAAAATGTAATTAATCTGAGTAAAACCAGGATGATCAGAAAGTGTGCAATGATAAAATGTGAAGCACTGATCAATTGTAGTGTATGGATATGCTGCTGATATACCTGATATATGTCTTTCACATATGGTTTTAGCTTTACCTGTTTGCATATTAGTGTGGTTGTTGTTCCTGGTGTCATTTCCAGATTTGTGCAAGAACTTTGAAACCCGATAGCAAATCTAAAGGTTGTAGTAAAAGAAAGACAAAGACACAGTTGTTTTGTTGTATTTCATCATTTATTGCAGAGCTTTTAAACAGAAACATTTTTATTTTTTATTCCGACTTACAATGACAAAAAAAAAAAAAAAAAAAAGCTTAACAATTGAATTGGAAATCTTCACAGAGGGATCTTTGGTGAAGCCTCTGTTCTTCTAATTGCACCATTCAAAGTTGTGGGACATTCATGAATAAATGATGACATCAGCTCAGGATATGAAGCCCACTGCTGGAAAACAATGGGTGCTCATAACACACTCATGAACTATTTAAATTTTCAGTGGGACAGTGTGATATGATAATGACAGCAGTGATGAAATAAATTAGACGAGAATACATTAGACGTGGTAGAAAGACGCGTGCTGGGTATTACTGTTGGGATGTAATAAAATAGGCAACAACAGTTCAGCTGCATTGTAATTAGTCCAGAAAGATGTCCTCTAGATATCCGTTTAGTCCTCTGATTAGTGTCTGTTTTGTGTGTTTGGGCATTTTTCAAAAACAGTCACTGAGATTTATTGTGTGTTTAAGCCTATGTTAGCTTAGTAAGATGCACAGATGGGTGTAATGCAGCTGTCTGCCTGAAGCAGTGTCTTCAGAGTTTAGACGGAGACCTGCTGTAAGCCCACTGCTGTTTTTCAGGAGACGTGTTTTTTAGTTCGAGGACTTCTCCCATCTTTAGATCTGTCAGTCCTGTGTCCTTGAGTCCTTACATTGTTAGCTTCAGGGTCTTCTCCTCTGTTTCTCCCCCTCGTTTTTTTTTCTCCAGCTCTGTTTTTCATCGCAACGTAGTCATGGTGACATACACATTCAACCAGGGATTCACAGAATGAACAGAGGGCGGGCTGCAGGGGATATGTGCCTGCATGATGGTGTTGCTGAAGAGAACTCAGCCTTGAACCAGCTGACCCATAGCGCAAAAATAATAGGAGCAAAACTCTCAAAAATGAAGAGATGGTGAAAAGAAGACACATTGAGGTGGTCTGCCTCATTTGCACCGAGTCCTCCCCTCTTCAAGCAGCCAGCTGACAGGGGTATTTTTATCAGCCTGGCACACGGTGCAGAATAGGAACAAATTCATTTGTAACAATGTACTTCCACCCAAGGACAAAATCTCAGCGTGATAGACTGTAGCTCTCTTTCTCCACTATCAGGAAAAAAAATCTGTCATTTTTATTCATGCACCTGCCCTGGCATTATCATGCAAGAGCTGTTCACAAGGCCTTTGCCACTTTGTATTCAACGAAGCAGAAAACTGAAAAGCAAAATGTGTTCCCCAAGGTCCGGACCCTACCTGTGACTTTAAAGCATGGATATTTTCTTCTGTCAGCATGTAGATATTTGGTTTTCTCAGCATCTTGCTTTTTTGTGTGTGTTTTTGTATCTTTTATCAGTGTGTTTTATTTATTTTTTTCCCCTCTCTGTTCATTGAATCTAGTGAGTTTGAAAGTTCCATAAGGAAAGTTTCTCTGTTCATGCACTGATTTGATGAACAATGCATCTGTTGATCTGCATTAAACCAAATTAGAAGTCAGCAAGAAGATAGAGCTTCGAGTGTGCGTGAGAGAGAGAGAGTGAGAGCATGAATAAACCATGTGCTTAAGTGGTGTCACTGGGCTGCTGTGTTGGCATGTCGGCACTGCGCCGGAAAAACATGGCTATCTCTGGGGTATTGTCTGTAGTCCAGCATGTAAGAGCTGCTAAATGGTTTTTATATCTATATATTTTGTGCATATATTGGGAAAAAAGGAGCCGTTTTCCAGAATTATAAATTCTGCTTTAACACGAATATTAGAAAATCTTAATCCATTATTATTAAAGGCTCATGGTTGCAAATTGGCTTTGCTTAATTTTCTTTATCCTCAAATGCCATGCCAATCCTTAGCTCTGAATGGTTTTGTTCTGCCTCAGCGTGAAACAGTCATGACCAGAAAAACAAAATGTTTAATTTTCTTAAAACAGCACGGTTTCCTCTCTTTGCAGTGACACGAATAGTCTGGTGTGCCAAGCTGACAAACAAACGATGCACAGCCGACATTGTAATTGAAAACGCTGAGAGGAGGTGGACAATTAATCTCTTTATCTCTCACTTTTCAAATTTCCACGGAGAAACTCTTGAAAATGCTGATTATAGATAAGAGTATTATTGATTAGATGGGTTGGGAGGAGAGGCAAAGAGGTGCAGAAGTTCCCCATCACTAATCTTTCTGGCTGTGACTGCATCTAAATAACCTGCAGAGAGGGATAAACAGGCGCATTCATCATGGGATAGCTTCTGCAGACAGAGATGGATGTCTCCACCTTCTGCCACCCTCCGCCGCACCTCTACCTCCTGGTCAGGAATAAGAAGTGACACCGACACTCAGGAGAAATGCCGAGCTGAAACTGTGCGAGAAAATGCCGTCTTTTGCTCTGCTTTGCTGGAAAGACTGTTGAAGTGTGAGCTTTTAAAATGGTCCCATCCTCCAGCCACTTGTCTGTTTAAATTTGTAGGATTATCCGTCTTGATAGATCCTGTTTGTTTTGTCACTGAAGGAAATTGTTTTTGCGAATTTGTGAGTGTGTGCGCGCCCAAGTGCGTGAACTTACCCATTTGTACTTTTGAGTCTGAGCATAAATTGATTTCCGTGTGCCTTTTTCTTTTCCTCTAACCGCATGCTCCTGCTCTGTGAGCCAAATCCCCTGTGCTGCCTGAACCCAGTGAGCAGGCGTGTCCATGCCAGCTCTCTCCTGAGGTGCCAGCCTGACAGAGATGGTGTGTGCATGCCAGGCTGTGCCTTCCCTCCTCAGCCCGGTAGCATTAAGATTGATCCTTTGTTCCCTCCCATTCCTTTCTCTCCCACTCCTTCTGTGTGCCTCTGCTTTAATGAGACTGTGAATAGGTGAAGCTCACAGGCTCCAACAGATGGCCAGAGCTGCCCTGGTTCGGTGTCTGCGCACACATATGCACTCTCACACACACTTCTGCATGTTTGGTCATGAATGAGAGCCTAAAGAGAGGAAGAGGCAGAGGAAAATGTGACAAGGAGGCAAAAAGAAAACAGGAAGCAACACAGAAAAAAAGGCAAAAACTAAAGGAAACCGTTGACTAATAACATGCAGGGAGGCAGTGGAAAAGGAGATGGCGTGCTCAAGTAACAGCAAGAATCTGCTAAAAGAGTAGGGGACAAAAACACTGCTGAAAAGGGAGTGAGGGCAAAATTGAATTGTAGATTGAGGGAGCCTCTCTCCTCCCTCTTTCCCTCCCTCTTTTATTTATCTCATGTGAAACCACGCCTCCCTCCTTTCACTTGTCAGTGCATCCATAACAGTGAGCTGTCTGCGCCGGGCTGTGTGGGGGGTGAGACGAGCTCCTGACTTTGCCAGCACAGCCGACCGGATCTGAACAGACCAGGCGGGACTGGATGGTGGCAGACTGGCCAAACAGGTGTGTGGATTTGTATCTGTGCATTATTGTCCGTTTGGAATGCATGACAGAAGGCAGCATGTGTATCCCCCCCCCCTGCAAGCAGTAGCTTGTTCCTTCGCAGGACTTGCTTGAAGAGTAGCGTATGTAGAAGATATGGTGCTGGAGCTTTGCCCTAGTTTACACTTGAATGCTCTGATCCATTCTGCTCGCCTCTGAGATTTATGCATGCCGCTAACGGCACTGCTCATTGGGCTAAGAGAGATCATACCTCTCATTTAACGGATGCTCCAGAGTATCTGGCTTTGAGTCAGAGCAGTGAGCTGACAGGCTGCAGTTTATTGGATGGAAAAAGTTGGTACTTTATAGGATAGACACTGTCAACATGTGTTGTGTCTTTGATAGTTTTTGGTTACAAGTGGTGTTCATACTTTATAAATATTATACTGTTGTTGAAAGGTAGTATATATGAGTTTGTGAGAATCCACTTTATTCAGTTAGGCAAATCAGTATCATTTTTTAGTTGTTAAAATATTTATAACTTTATTCAGTTGTCTGTTTCCTCCTGTTTTACATTCTGCAGTGTTGTGCAAAATCTAACATTCATTGAGCCCTCGTTGCTTTGTACTTAACCTTGTAATTCTTCTTGTTATTTCATAGTCTGGAAGTTTAAAATTAGAGTAAAATGAAGAAAAGTAAAAATATAACTTCTCCCTAAGGCATGAACTGTGCAGTTTTGGATTGGTTGCCTATAGGGAGACCTTTTTATAGAGACCGATTAGGTATCCAGTAGTCAGCGTTCATTCATGAGTCGCCATTTCAACAGTTGCAGCTGCTCCCACCCTCCCAAAGTCTGCACAGGGCTGGTTCCTGTGAATATACTCACTATCAGTGTTTTGTCAATAGCTTTATGGGTCAAAAGGCTGTGTCATCACCAAGCGGTGGCGATTAAGAGCAGTGGGGTGGAGGGTTGTGTGAGGACTGACCAAACAGTTAAAATATTTATGACAGAGAAAGCTGAACGTTCCTGAATGCTGCTTCTAGCAATCTTGGTGGATGGATGAACGAATCCAAAGATGGAGGGATGGATGGAAAGTGACGAAGCTTCGGGGATCTGTTCTTTAGGCATTCATTATTTATTACAACACGCTCATGGAAGCTCTAACCCCACATCAACTGGCCTCTTTTCTCACTGAGTTTCCAGTGGACCGAAGGAGGATACTCCTACTTAGTCTACCTGTAAGCTAGTCCCCAGGCATGTTGAAACTGCAACTGCATGCTGCACTCTGCTCCCAGATGTACATTATGTTCATATTTTTGCCTACACACACTCCAGTTGTAATTGCTTGGTTACCCTTGACAGTGTTGAGGAAAATGTATTAAAATCACAGTTACTGACTTGCACTGAATTAGTTGCAGATATGCAACAAATGCGCACACGCTGTGAAACGCTGTTCCCATGCATATCACTTATACGGAAATCCATTTACAATTCAACTTTTTTTTTTTTTTTTTTTCATTTTTTCTCTCTTTGTTCATTTTTTTCTGAGACACAAAAACTAGGAGGATGGTGACCTTGAGACCTGTTGATGTTTGTTGCAGCCGTGTTGAGAATACACACGAGGCCATGCGGGACCTCGGGTGAAAATGAGGCTCTTGACATGCTGTTCGTAAAAATGGCCTAAAATGAGCAGGAGGGCTGGTCGATGCAATCGGAGGGAGACATGCATGAATATGTATTGTATGCTAATGCTGCACGCCGTGGCTGTTGACTCAAGCTGTTGTTGAAAGCAGAGAACATGTTCGCCGATCTGCAGACTCAAAAGTGCCGCAGACAAACCTGTTGTCAGTGCAACCTCCTCCCTCAGCCCCGGGGGCCAGTGGGGTGGCAAATACCAGCAACCAAGGTGACACTTCTCAGCAGTCCCTGCAGACCTGCAGGATGCTCGGGCAGCGCTGATGTCTGCTTGTTTTACCGCCACCATGACCTTTTATTGTCACATAAAGGTTTCATTTAGCTTAAATTAGAGGTATCTACAATTTTTCTCTACCTGTTCAATGTCCTGCCTCAGTACATGATCCAACTGCACCGGTTTGGCACTGTTCTAAACCGTCTGGCATTTTACTGGTAAAACTTTTCCAATTTTACCTACTGTTTTCTGTCCTGTAGATCTATTTCTGTCATTAGCTGTAGAATAACATCTCGTTAACTAAAAGATGAATGATGGAGAGGCAGGTGAGAAATTGCACTAATATATATTCAGATAGCATACTAATTTAGACTTCAGTCAGAAGAAATCCAGCATAAATATCGAGTCAAAGACAGACTTTTTAGATTAAAATCCTATCATTTCTTGAAGGAATGCAAACTCCTTCATGGTAGAGTTCTAAATTATGTTATGAGCAATTTAATGTGAAATTTGGAAATCTTAGGAGATGTGTTATTGCTCAAAGTATGTATGGCTAATGACTCTAAGCTACTACCACATCAAACGTCAACATTTGTAAATTTGAAGTTATCCATTTTTGTGTTGGTAAGGTCGATTAGCTGTGACGGCCATCTTGAATTTGGTGAGTTGAAGCTAGTGAGTTGTGGGTGTACATCCAATAATTACTTCAAGGGTTTCATTAAAATATGTCCAGTAGTGTGAGTTATTTTTCAAACGTGACAGACAAATGAACATACACAGACAGACATGGGGAAAAAAAACATTACCTCCATTTTGTTTTTGGTGGCAGGCGATAAATATGTTTACTGGAGTCTGACAGTAAGTAGCTTTCACCTGAATCCTTGTACATCTGCATGTTTGAGCTGTTATTAACAAGTCCTGTGATGATGAGTCTTTAGGAGATGGATATTTAAATCTCTGTCTTTCTGCTCCTTTTAGCTCTAAAGCAGGAGAGACTGACGGGCTTTTTGACAAACACCGCTCTGTGAAACGTGCAGAGAGTGCAACTCAGTGAGCAGCTGGTCGGGCCAAATGACATTTATTTGTATGTGATTCTGCATGTGTTTTTGTCCTCTGCCTTTGTGCCAGAGTCCGATCAGTGTGCTCAGTGTGTACGTGTACCGTTGATGTGTGGACAGCCATTTGACTGCTGTCTGCGAGTGCAATCAGATTTCAATCTCTTTCCTCTATATGGCTGAGCTGGTGCGGCGGTGGTGCCCCATGGGGAAATGTAATTATACCCTGCTGGCCACAGAGTGCGGGCTTCACTGCCCTATCTGTCTCAGGAGAGATGGGGGGCTTGAGGCCCTTACTCAAAATGTTGCTAAAAGCCCGCTGTACCTTGAAATTTTTGCGTTGAACTTTTTGACCAAAGTCCTCCTTTAATCAGCGTTTAGATCCTGGCTTTATCTGTGGCCATTTGTCACAGTTTTCTTACAGCTGTGAATAATTTATGACAGAATTAACTGTGCTGCTAAGAGCGGTGATGAAGAGATTTCTGAATATGGACAAAATTCAAGTCAAGTTTAATGCTATTCTTTTCAACATTTTTTTTTTCATTATCATGCCTGGTGTAATTATTTCCTTCATAACTGTCATTTCCTTTTCTGCCTGAGTAACTGACTTATGATTGGTGAAGACTTATAATGATTTTATTTGCATCTTCCTTTTATTTCTGCATCTGTTTCTGTCTTTCATGTTTGCATCTCCTCTGCTGCCTGCTTTTGACTGAGTTGCATGCTGAAATGGTGTCCATTAGGGCAAAACAAACAGACACACCCCACTCTCCTGAATTTAGGCAAACAATCGATGAGAGTACTCAGATAGCAGCAAACTAAATGGCCCATTAAAGTCACAATTAAATGACTTGGTGATGATAGTAGGACACTCCAACCCAAATCAAATGTAAATGACTTGTTTTTCTTGTGAAATTCATACAGAGGACTCCTGCACTGTTTGGACTTTTGAAGCAAACACAAGATTAAAAGGTTAACAGATTGTGGTCAATTTAAAGCATAAGGGATGTCCTTGATAGTGGTAGCAGGTTTATCAACAGGAAGAATGCTGGTTGTAAATACAGAGTGGCACTCTGAATATATCATCCTCTTCCAGATCTGTTATCCATTTCATCACGTTTTACCTCGTCATGGCAACTTACAGGAAACACAGCTGAGCCAGCACTCTTCTGTCTTCATTTTCCTGATTTTTCACACTCCGACTTCACCTAATCTCCATTTTTGTTCTCATCACCTTCTCTCTATCCCAGCGTCACAACTGCAGCAGTATTACCCCAGTCGCCCCTCTTCCATGCCTCCTCCTTAGGGTGTAGTAGCCACTGGTGTGTCTAATAAGGTTTGTGGTATTACAGATCTCTGAAATTGGATTTTCTCACTGTACCAATGCAGTGGTATTATGGCTTTAAAGGAGAAAACACTGAGGCAAAACTGACCTGTGACTGTGAATGGTTTGTTCTTGCTGCACCCTGAATGTGGGCAGCTCATAAGATTGACATGTCCACAGCTCTAGTGAAAGATGTAGAGGTGCACGAGCTCTTCACCCTGAAGTTAAACAGGTCCAGAGTTGGGGAACTCTTATGCTTGGATTACCATTCCTCTCCTAACAACCACTTTCACTCTTACACACTCCTCATCTGTGTGTCCACACAGCTCTGACTGTGTTTGATCTAATTCTCATCTAACAAATCTTTTGATCTTCCTCGCCCGACACCCCGACACATCCTCGATTTCTACTTCTAGCTTTATCTCCATTCGTTCTAATCCCTAAAAAAATCTGGCTGCGGGGTAAACAGCTGATTCTCAGTCAAGTACAATGATTTGTGCCATGTAATTGTTATTCTTTTTTTAATGCTTTACCTGAACATACCTCAAATCCACTTTGTCACAAATCCAGATCGATCCCATCTTATTGTTTGCTTAGTACGAACGGCGCAGAGGAGCACTGGACAAAAGAAAATCAAAAACCCAGCAGAGACGGAGCAGTAAATACAGCAGAGATTTTGGCAGTAAGCTGGTATTAATTAAGAGTTATGGCTTAGTGAACTCTTAATTGGTGAAGAGATGGCGCTGAGGATGAAGGATCAATAGAAGCAGAGCCCACTGAAATCAATCTGCTTTCTCTCCAACTTGAAAAATTCACCCAGTAAAAGGAACGGCCTCGGGCTGCTGCTTACTCACTCTTTTGATCAAACTACATCAAGATCAACTTGAACAGAAAAGTCATTCCAGTTCATCTGAGTCAAAACATGGACTGACTCACTTTTATAGAAATGTGTGCATTTTCTCATTTTGCTTGAGATATTGAATATTTTTTCCAGTTTGCTGTAATGAACAAGGAATTATTGCAAAAATGTAATGTTTCTTGTGGAACAGAATATCAAGTGAAGCCCTGGTGTATTTTTATTCTACCACTAAAAATAGTCACTTTCTACTCGTCCTTTTTTTCCTGCTTTTTGCCAGGGTAATAACCATCTTTCTGCTCTGTCACTTTTTGATCTATCATCCTCTTATTCACATCAAGGACAAGGCCAGGTGTCGCATTTTCTTTCAGTCTCTACGCTCGTCACAGTGCCTGTCACCCGGAGCCTGTTCCAGCCCCCCCCCCGCTTATTTATATTAAATCTGTCACTCCTTTATTTTATCGGGAGAAAAAGAAAGTGAGGCGTTTTTTTGTAATTTGCAGCCTGCTGTGTCTGCTGAATGCCGCGAGCGAGCGAGTGTCATTTTTGGCCACATAAAATCCTGTCAAAATAAATCACGTCTCGGCTGTTTTGTCTTGTTGTCACAACTGATGTACCTGCTCCTCACGTGTCCTTGGCTTTAAATGTCAGTTATTTATGAAGTTATCTACTATGAGCTCCAAAGATAGCGATGACGGAGGTGTGTGGCTCTTTTATTGCCTCAGATGGACAGATGGACAGGGACAGTTGTTTAGACTCACCTCGTCTTGACGCCCATGAGTGGCTGGCAGTGCCGGCACAGGCAGAGAGCAGCTGGGGTCATACACATGTCTTGGCGGGGGAGTTCACTGCAGGCTTGTAACATTCTTTAGTCCTCTTAGCATTGATGTGTGTGCCTTACTGGTGTGTTATGGACATGTTAAAATCAGTTCGGCTCAGCTCTGACGCTGGACACTGACACCTGTCCAATTTGAACAGGGATGAGACGGCTCCAATCTTGTCATGGTGTCTTCACAGGCAGGCGCAGAACAAGAGGCCTCATAGCTTACAAGATCACAACTAGAGGCACTTGCAGACACTGAGATAGTGAGATGGCAGCTTGATGGAAACAGCTGGGTGACAGCAGCTATTTTTCTGCACCTCAGCTGCCTCTGACACCCAGTTTGAAGCAGGATCGTCAGGCTGACTGAAAGTGAGCAGCTTTTACATAGTATTACAAACACAAACCTGTTTTCATTACAGATGATTTCCTGAAGGGGGAGAGGCACACGTCACTTACCTTTATGCTTGTGCTAGTTCCTCTCAGACGAGAAGGAAAATGCAGAGTTCAGCTTCCTGAAATATTTAAAACCTTAGATCATTTTTCCCCAATTTTTGACACAGGTTTAATTAAAGTTTCTCCTGAACTATTTCCTGCTTCCTCGGGCATTTTGATATTAGTCAGACATGAATTGTATCTAATCTGAGCATCACTGGGAAAAACACTACATGAGTGACTGTTTATCTCTCTACCCTGCAGTTTGTGACCCTGCTGGGGTTTTAAACAGGCGGGTCGTCATGGTGCAGGTCAGGGGTTCTGACGAGAGGTCAACCAATTAGTTTTTTTGTGGCCGATGCAGATGACGCCGATGGTTGATATACAACACTGTTGTTTTTTTGTCTGTTTGTTTGTTTTCTGGTCAATATGTATTTTTCATTTATTACAATATATTAATATTGTTTAACCTAAATAAATGTACAACCTTTAACAAGCTTCAGAAGAACTTGTACATTTAAAAGTAATGTACAGAAGAGCATTTTCACTTCAAAAAACTAAATTGTGGGCTGCTGTAAGCTGTTTGCAGCCGCTGCATCTTCATGTTCCTACTTGGTAATTGATGCACGGGCATGGCCAGCTGCCAACTTTTTTAAAGTGGCCGACATCAGCTGAATAATCCGTCTATTTCTAGTGGTGACAGGGAGTGACACCTGGATCATCCGTTAGGCAGGACAGAGAGAAAGCAGGGTGAACAAGGACGTAAACATTATCTATAATTAAAGATTCAATTTAAACAAAACGGAGTGCAACAAAATGTAACAGTCTGGCTTTGTTTTGGCTCCTGAATTGAAGCGTCATATCTGCCAAAAATTCATTCACTTTTTGTTTTCTTACAGAACTTGGCAGTGTGAGGCTGGTTTCTGTGGGGGAGGAGAACACCACGAGCAGCTTGTTTAGAAGAGAAGGTAAGGCTGTTCACCACCTACTCACAGTTTCTGTGAGCTCTTCTCTTTCATTTCTCCCTTGTCCAGATGTGCATTTTGTATTTATATGTCTTATTTCTTTATAAATATTTACTCATGTAGGTTTGACCATGCGTGCAGTGCATGTGTTCATGTTTCATTGCTAAAACCAGATTACGGAATCACAACTTAATTGTGAAAATTATCTTTCTGGAGGAATGGTATGTTTATTTGTTTTCAAACCTCCATGGAGATAATTCCTCCATCTAAGCAGAAGTTTGTCAGGTTGTGATTATTGTTGCTGCTGCCGTGGATTTTACAGGTCCCAGAGGAAATATAGAACGGTGTGCTGCACTTCCAGTTATTGTCAAACACTTTGTTTACTGCAGCAGAATGGATTCATCACCTCTGAAGAAGACCCGTGCATCACGCTGCTTCGGTGTTGCCCATCTTATTAACTAGCTTTATCTTTGCGCCAATTAGCTCATCAATGGGAAATTGGGGTTTGTTGTTTGCAGATATAGTGGTCATGATAAAAAAAAAGGCCTGTGGGTGCTTAAGATACCCTCTGTCTGGCCAGAAGATCAAATGGAAGTTAAAAAAAATACAACAGAGTGAAACAAAAGACGCAGACCGTGGAGATGGGCTATAAACTAGCTTCAAGTGTGAACAAAAGAAGCTGCGGTTGAATAGCTGGAGGCACTGCGGTGTTACCGATCTCCTGTAACATTTGCTGTGGTGAGAGTGTGAACAGCTGGGCAGCAGCAGAAGAAGCAGCTCTCAGCACATGTGGGCAGAGTTAGTGTGCAGCTGTGCAGAGCTGACTCATTAGCACCTGAACATCATCAGGATGGCAAACTTTATTCCTCTGCATTTAGATCAACTCTGGAAAAAAAAGTTTGTTTTGCAGCGAAATCTGCTCAACCGTGAAACTTTTAATGACAGAATATTTGAGGAAGATGAACTCTGATTTTTCTTGTCGTCTCCGTGACACTAGTGAGAGAAAAAAACAGGTGAATGATGTGGCTTTGGTAAGTTATTCTCTTTGAGGGCTGATCTCCACTTCAAAACCCTCAGTGTGAGGACAGCATTCACCTCTCTCTTTCTCGCTCCTTCTTGGCAGACGGGGCCTTCAGCAGTGATGGATAAAAAACAGTCTTTTTTAGAAACTCTTCAAAGATGTAGTTCATCCACTGAATGAAGACCTTGTCAGTTCAGTTTTTGCCTCTCAAACCCACTGTCCTTTGTTCAGAGCCATATTGTTTCTGAGCACAGTAACATGACATCCCTCCTCTGTTCCTTGCACTTTGTTGCGTAAGATGCTTTCATTATCCTGTGAGTGACAAAGGTTTATTTTCTTTTAACACCTTTGGGGAACTCACCTACCGTAGGCAGCAATTTCTCTTCCATCAGGTCTTCATTTGGGGTGTGTGATATACACTGTGGGGTTCCTGAAGCATTTTCCTGACCTGCTTTTTCCACATCAGCAAAATGAAAACTGCTGGCCTGCGTCCACGCTCCATCCTGCTTTCTGCCCGCTGATTAAAAGTCAAATATTAAAGTGCTCTGTCGTGAGCTGGGCCTAATTGATTCTTTCTGCCGGGTGCACACAGAATGGGCTGACAGCAGGCGATACCAGGCTTTGTCAACATCGGGCACGGTGCCCGAAGCTCAGGACGGCACCCCAATAAAGCTCCCTGTGAGCGTGCCAACCTGCGACGCCACACACAGTGAGGCCGCTCGGCACTCAGGCCAGGCTTTATAGTAACAACACAGAGACGGCTCATTCTGCTGCTGCATGTCAGCTCCCATCAGCTAGCTGGGAAGTCGGCTCTCTATTTGTAAGGAAGCGGCAGGCTGTGACGAAACTCTGTGTCTTCACTTGAAAAACAATCTATTCTGCTCTCTTGCGTAACCACTCATCTAACCTAAACAATCCGAGGTGCTGAAAGGAGCATTCATTTAATTTCCTCAAAGTTACGTCTTCAGAGTTGGACCGGTTTTTTAATAATTATTATTTAGTCTTTAGATATTCAGGGATATAACCTCAGATAATTTCTGTCTTAACCTTCCCATGGACTTCAGGTCAAATTGACCCGAAGTTACAAGGTCTTCTCTACCTCTCTCCATCTCTCTCTTTTGAGGACTTCAGGAGGGCTAAGGGGAGCCCCCATGCAGGTGTTAAAATACAGCTGTAGAGCTTTAGAAAATATGGAAATGAAATTACGAAGGGCTTGAGACACATGGGACTCTGACTATTTGAGAGAAAAGTTGTTGCACAAATTTTTTTAACATGTTCAAAATTCAAGTGGCAAGGCTGTGAGGCTCTGCGGCTCACTCAAGAAAATTGAGAAGCTTCTCTATTGTTCTGAGACCTTTCAAAGACTCCCTCGCAAATTCTGTTCACCAGCTAGTCTCCAACAGCGCAGCCCAGTGACATACTACCTTTAGCTTTAGTTACAGCATGTGGCATCTTGTAGATAAAGTCACAGTATGCATTTTGTCCAGAGCTGCAATAATGTTTTCACCAATATCTTTTTAGTGATGGGGAGATCATACCGCTGTGGGACTCTTCTCTCTTCCTCGAATGAAGACGGTGCTGTGTTCCCCTCTCCCCCCGCCTGCTTATTCTGTGAATTTACTGGCCATTTTATGAGCATCATATATTGTATTTGCTCCCCATTTATTTTCATTGCTTTGCTGCTCCACATGTAAGGGAGTGTAACAGTGATCTTGGCTCTATACATTGTTCAATAAATGCAGACATTCATCCACAGCATTTTCTCATGAATCTGATTGACCTTTTTGCTCCACGTGATCCTCAGTAAATGGGTCTTGGTCTCCATTAATCCCTTCATGGTTGAGAAGCTGGCTGTGTCTCCTTGTTGTGTCTGCTGTTTTATGTTCTGTCTGAGCTGATGGATGAAATGAGAGGGTTTGTAGTTGCGTGGGGACAGCAGTCAAAGCTGGCTGATGGGGAGTTAATTACTCTTATTAGGAGAAGTGCTCTGGCGCAACACTAATTGCAACACGAGGTTGATGAACTTGATCGAGGCCCTGCTCGATCATTTCAATAGAAGAGGGAGGAAGAAGCCAGAAACAAGGCAAGAGAAAGGCCAGCAGGTTGCTGTTAAGTGTGTGTAGAGGACATTTTGAACAGAACCTGTAGTCACAATGCGTACTTTTTCACTCGTGTTAAAGTAGCATTCAGTATCTGAGCTTTTCACATCATATTCTGTGTGACCGATTGCTAGCACAGACGTGGAATAGTCTCTCAGCTGACAAGTAATCACAATGTCCTCCCCTCTGAGTGCTGAGCGGAGCTTCATTTCTCCCTCCATCCTGTTACCTCCCTGCTGCACATCCCAAGGGGGGTTCAGGGGCTGAAAGAGGGTCATGATCACAACCGCAGGGGAGCGACAGCTGGCTGCCTCTCATACAGGAGCTTAATGGAGGGCTAATAAAAGAGACTCGAGTCCAGGAGACCTCTGCTGTGACCTCAGTATGAGTGAGTGAAGGCAGGTAAAGATTAGAAAGACTGACAGGCAGGTGGTTAAAGAAGTGACTGCCCATTAAACATCAGCACGAAAAAAGACATTTTACTTCCTCCTCCCTACAGACACTGAAGATGTCATGTGTACATGTGTGTGGCTGACAACTTCAGTCCAAATTAAAGTTTAACTGTGTTAACAATTGTTTTAACAGATATCCTTTTGTTCATAAAAAAGGGCATAAAATCTGTATTATTATTTTTTTAAATGTGGGAAAAGTATCTAGTAAAAGGCCAGATGCTGGAACTCAAACCCGGGTTGAGTTTGTCAAGGAACCAAACTTATGTACTTGGTGCACCAGCTGAACCTGCTGAGTCCTTTGATGGGTTTGTATCCTTCTATAAATAAAACTGTGCGAATTATGTTTGTCAGCATGAATTTTAGATTAAGAGTCGGAGCTTGCGTGCATGGTTCTGTTTTATGGAATAAATATTTAAATATTCAAATAATTTTCCTTGTTTCACATTAGGAGGAATTTATTTTAATTTATTTATGTTGACTTACTGATATTCAGAATGTGGTGAATCTGGTGATAATTTGAATTGAATAGTAATTAAAGGCCTGGCATTCTTTCAAGGATTGCCTTTCGTTACTTTCTGAAAAATGTCAATAAAATCTGTCCAGTGGTTCACGAAAGCTGACAAATGATGGCAAAGTTTTAAAAACATATCTGTTAGTGCTTGAGTATATATGTTGGGGGTGACTCTCAGCTACTACCACAGTAATTGTTAAATTGACTGAGTTATAACTTTTTTTGTGTGTTTCCAAAGGTTGTTTAGCTGTGGTGGCCATCTGGAAGGGAGTTCATGTCTAACCAATAATGACTTTCTGAGAGTTTCATTAAAATCCATCCAGTGGTTCATCAGATATTTTGCTAACACAACAGACAAACTAACACACACAGATACAGGCAAAAACATTATCAACCCTTCTCTTTTTGTGGCAGGCAATAATTACTCTTTGTTTTAGCTACAAAACAGGAAATTAAACAATTTATCTGTAGTGTAGCACTGTTACATCAAAGTATGGCCGATAAAGCAATGGAGTTCAGTTTTATAGTTTAGCCATGAACTATATAGTATTCAGGCAGCTTAGTTTTATTGCATATTGGACACAAAATGAGATGTATACCTCAAAAACACAATGAGCCTGTAAATAGCTCAGTGCAGTGGTCTGTAAAAGCCCCCAAAGCAAATTTAAAATTATTTTCACTCAACAGAAATATGAATATTTAATGTTACCCTTTATTCAGGGACATTTAACACTCTCATAGTTGTGAATGTCTTTGTCTGTGTGTGTGTGTGTGTTTGTGTTGTTTCTTGGTCGGTAATACAGATCAGAGGGAGGTCAGACCTGCAGGGACATCCAATAAGCTGTATCCAAGACAGAGTCGCTGCTGTCTGATCAATCTGAGCTCTCATTAAAAGGCTGCCAAGCTCTCTGCAATCCGATCCAATATCAATACTGTAGCACCACAGAGAGACCTGTTAGGCTAGCTGCTGGCAGCTTTGCTGTCATTACTGAGTGGGCAATATGCCAGAGACCCCCTTGGTGAGCTACTTAAGTTCCCCTTTGGTCCCAAACACAGGTCAGGACAGACAGATAGGATGTCTGTGCAGCTGTCTCACAGACAGATACCGACCTGTAGAGGAGGAGACAGCCTGTGTTCCCTCACAGTGCACAGGGAAGCGATGGGCTGTTCTGGTTGTGGCGTCACCTGAGGCTTGTTTGATGGTTTTTTTGTAGTTCATTGTTGCCAGTGCAGGTTACAAGGACAGTCACACATAGAACAAAGGACAAAGAGTTTGCTGAACTCTGTACTTTTTAGGAACTCGGAAAATCTGGATTTTGGCATAAAGCTTGTTGATTCCTGCTGGGAAAACCACAGGCACTGAATAACTCTCTGTGGTGATTTCTGAGTAAAGCTAATGGGGGGAATATAAAGGGCCAAAGATAGAATAGCTTCTGTAATTCAGATCATTGTGTGTGTGGGGGGGGTCTCCACTTTGTCCTGCAGCCTTAACCCCCTGTGTGGTTCCGATAGGGGAAGGAGGGATCAATGTGCCTCTCTAAACCATCAGTAATCCGCTGACAAAAGGGCCAGGAGAAAGCCAGCTAGCAAAGGCTGGGGTGGGGTTGGGGGTGGGGGGATCAGGATGGAGAATGGGAGGAGTGAAGAAGTACAGACGCACTTGTTGCCTCTCCAAACCCCAAGGGGGTGCTTAACACCAGATAAGATGGCTCTCACCGCATCTACAGAAGCCCTCAGTAAAAGATCTCCCTGCTGTCATCCAAGAGCCTTAGTGCTTTGTCCACAGCCATTGTTTATTGAAGGACGTCTACAGAATTCATCACTGCTCCAACTTTCACCTAGTGTATTTATTTATCTCGTCTGTCTGCATTTTATTCTTTGAGCATCATGCGGCAGTTGTTTACTGAAAGTTAAAGCTGGTTCTATCTGTAATCATCATTAAATCAGGGTCATTAGGAGCAGCCTCTGTTGCAGGTGCTAATATAATGATGGGGGAGAAGTGTTACGTAATTAAAACAAAACAAATGACAGCTGAAAACCTTTGAGCTTTGCGAAACAGGATCTAATTTTACCAGCTGGCGTGCATCTTATGAATTAGAGGCAGACATTATTGAGAGAGATAACTGCAATATCGAGAGCAAATAAAAATGTTCCCAGTAACACCCAGCGCCCAGCAAACCTTTTTAGCGTGATGGAGTTCTGAACAATTTGAGCAATATTTGATTTGTTACTGATCCTGAAGTTCCACGGTGTCGCACAGAGGTCAGTTTCCTGCTCTGAGGTCTTAATAAGATAGTTCGTTCGGTGGAACAGTGAGCCCTGTCTGATGTATCTGTAATCCATTTAGTTGGGATGTGACACTGTAGGGGGGCTTTGTTCTGGTCAATAAGTGCCAATAAGAAACAGTCATCACTCAGCGGGCTGTCCTGTCCACCAGCTTGCTCCCTTGTTTCAGCTGTCAACCTCTGTGGCAAAGGAGCTGCAGATTGTGCCACAAATGGCTTTCCCAAATGGGACAGAAAAGACACGGACGCTCGTGGACTGCAAAACAGGCAGATTTCCCTTCGACATTTGAATAAACCCATCTCCGTATTTACAGAACACCATTGACAGTCGCTCAATTCTGCCAGTTTGAAATGTTTGGAGGTTTAAGGCTGTGGGACTTCAACCCAAGGCGGTAACAATCAGGGCTCTGTGTTTTCTTCAACACCTCTGTTCTGTTTGGGTTCTCATGGAGCGTACCACAAGGCTGCGGGGGATGAGGGGTAAATACCCTGACCCTGCCTTAGACCCTGACTGAAGCACTCTATAAAGAACTTGCGGACCACCACGTCAGCCCTGCATGCCACACGGTTGCTGCTGGATACAGAAACTGAATACAAGTAGACACATATGGTTGAAAATAAAAAGTATCATCATAAAAAAGTTAAACCTCAGTCAACAAAACATTCTCACTGTAGCAGGCTGTGACATTATTATTTAAACTCTGACTGAAGGGCAGGCCCGTTCCCCGAGCTGCTTTGTTACAATTTGAGAAAAATAAAGTGAGTTGGTACCTGTGAAGTCTTTCTTGTGATGCCTGGACCTGCCAATTGAAAGAAATACAAACCAATAGGATGCTGCACATTTGGTTCAGATTGAGAGATAATTAGACAAACTGTTGTTTCTGTCTTCTATGTCCTGTTGTTGGAGAGACAGTCTGAAGTGTGATACACAGAGGGGTGTGGGTGTATTTGGGTTTATGTGTGTGTTTCTGTTTGTGTGCATGTGGGTGTGTATTTATAGTCCACAGAACAGACCAAGGGAGTCTGTCAGAGTTCTTTGTTCTCCAGCAGGAACAGATCATCACTGGGCCTTTTCGTCTGAACTGACACCATCAGACTTTCCTTCTCCACCTCTCTCCCCTCTTCTCTCTCTCTCGCTCTGCCTGCACCTCGCTTGCTAACTTTCTGGTTTTCTTTCACCAAACTGCACAAGAATCTCGTCCCTGTCTATATCACTCAGTAAAACCATTTAAAAGATAAAGAGTCCTGTGGATTGTGGATTGCTAGACCTAGAGGTAAATTGTTTCTTGTGTCTTGAGTATAGATTAAGCTCTAAAATCTAATACATTGTTCCCAAATGTGCAAGCCCAGTGTAGTTTAAATACAGACAATAGATGCAGACCCAGTTTTATTTATGCCACAATTTGATTATATTTTGTCAGATATTGATGGATTCTATACATGCACATTAATAAAAAAGTGATTTTGTGACAAAAAAAAGTTCTCATATTTAGCAAAATGTGCTTCTCCTGTAGTCGAGCAACAAGAAAATATAAACTCAAACCAAAAGAGCTTAAAAAAGATCATTATTTTTGCATCTTTGTGTGTATTAACAAGAAATGTGACTAACAGCAAATCTTGTAGAGCCCCTGATTAAAACAGACAATGCAAAAGTCTTCACGCCCATGAAATTCTTACTTTTTTGTTACCTTAAAACCTGGAATTTAAATTATTTTTAAACTGGTTATAAAAAATGGACATACACAAAATACTCCATGACTAATTAAGTTAAATGGACAAAACTGAAAATGTAATATCCTTGCTTTCCACCACACACACCCACACACACTCCAAGTCAATACTTTATGAAGCCATTTTTCATAACAAGTCTTTTATGAGTTTGGTTGATCTAAGTACTTACATATTTGCCCACTCCTCATTATAAAACTGCTTCAGCTCCTTCAAATTGGATCTTTGCTCTTTAAATAATATCAGAGCCTCTCAGTTTGATTAAGGTTTGGGTTTTGACTGGCCCATTCCAGGACATTTACCTGTTTCTTCTTAGAGCAGTGAGTTTAGGCTCATTGTCCTGCTGCAAACTGAACCTCTGTCCCAGTTTCTGAAAGACTCAAACAGGTTTCCCTCAAGAATTTTTCTATTTCTTGGTTGATTTATCTTTGCTCTTTCCTTTAACTCTGACCAGGTTCCCAGTCCCTGATGATGAAAAGCAACCCCACAGCATGACGCTGCCAACGCCATGCTTCACTGTGTGGATGATGTTCTTAGCCTGATGAGACGTGGTAGATTTGTGACAATCATTGTTCATCAACGTGTTCAATTTTAGCTTCATCTGACAACAGCACCTATTCCACATGTTTTGGGAGTTTCCAAAATGGACTTTTTTGGGGAGGGGGTCAAATTCCAAAAACTCTGGTTTCCTTTTTTTTCCTTTAGACAATGGATTTGCTGTGTTCTGGCCACTTTTTCATGTAGCCCAGCTCTGTGTAGCTTATATTGGTCTTTTGGACAAATACTCCCATCAATGCAGAAGAGCTGCTCAGCTCCATCAGGGTTATCTTTGGCCTCCTGGATGTTTCTTTGATTATTGCCCTACATGCCTGGGCTGTGAGTTTTGGTGGACGACCATGTCTTGGTTTGCTGTGGTGGTGTATTCGTTAACCTTTTCTAATAATAGATTTAATGGTTCTTTATGGGATGTTCAGGTTTGGGATATTGTTCATAAACCAACCCATATAACCCTATCTCTGCTTCTGACCTGTGTGATGCTCCTTGGTCTACATGCTGTCACTTGGTGATGGACCTTACTGCCTAGAGGTAGAAGTGAATACATTCTATATTGCTGAAAAATATACATGGTTCTGAGGAGTATAGATCCATATACCAACAGTGTTTTTTTATTCTGAGTGTATTTCTCATCACATACATTGAAAATCAGACCTGGGACAATATGGAGCTCAGTATCTTGCTAAAGGACACTCCAACAAGATGGCACTCAGTGTGCTGCACCTCAGACTGCAGAGCCACGTGGGGGGAGGGGATCTGTGTGAGAAAGAGAGTTTAAGCTAGAACATGTCACAGTTTCACCCCTGTTCTCAGAGCAACAAAATCACTGCATTAATGATGTGTTAAGTGCTAAATCTACACACATTCATATTTTACTTTCTAGGCACATTTTACAAGATTAAAGTTACATAAGCATTTTATCTATAAATAAGACAACACACACATAAATATAAAGTCAAAACATTTTACAGTATCTGCAGAAAGATATATTTTTACACACTGGGGTCTTTACATCGCGGCAGAAATCTCATTCACACCTTTAAAGTCAAACTGCCGCGCCTTTGTCTGCATATTCAAGCTGAAATTTGCTGTGCAGGAATGGGCTGTCATCTGCAGAGTGCTGAGCTTATCAGAACCTGAGGGAAATCTAAATTAAATCTTTGTGGTGAATGGGACTAGCTTTCAAATTATCTATTGTCACTCACAGCTGTTGAAATTACTGGGAAGGAAAATGCACGTTTATCAAAAAAAATGTTTAGATGACATTCCCAATTAAAGAGCCTTTAGAGAATTTGATTTCAGAGGTGTGGTTGGGTTTGACCCTTCCCAGCTTTTAAAAGGTTGTGTTTAGATGTCATCAAGTCACTATTATTGACTGAGAAACTGTTCGTGTTGAGAGCATTATGAGGATCTGGGGTAATGCTGTTCTAAAAAGATGCTGAAAGCAGCTCCCGCAGTAAAACATCACAGCTTGTCACAAGGCATGATGGGTGACAGGCAGACGAAAACATCTGAACCTAGAAAGCAGGATCTGTTCTCTCATAAATCAGTCAAAGGTGAATCCAGTGTCAGTCCCTCTCAAAGTTAAAGGAAAACAAAGCAAGGTGTTTTATTAAAATATCACATTTCCACACCACAAACAAGGCCATTTCAACAATCACTGATGATACGAGGCTGTTTGGCTTTAAGTCAAAAGTGATTACTTCATACATACAGTAAAAGGACACATAGACATTGATTTTTGATTTTTTATTCCACCAAATATAAGGTTTGTTGATGTTAAAGTCGTCTTTCAGAATAATAAGGCATCCATTATGTAATTAAGACAAAAGGAAATTACAAAAACGCACACAACGAACAAGTCTATCTTAGTCTTGATCTGATTATCAAATTATGGTTAAAAAAAAAGTCCACGACAAGACTCCATCCTGCAAAGATAAAGTTTGCGTTACATTATGTGTCAATTGTGCAGAAATGCTTGAATGACTTTTGATGACACTAAGAACATTTTATCTTATTTTACAGTTTATCTTATCTATCCTAATTATCTATGAGATTGATAAGCCTAATTAGGAAAAATGATTAATGCTTGCCACCAAAGGCAAAAGGACGATTATATTTTTGCTCATTTGTGCGTGCGTGTGTGTTTGTGTGTACTGTTAGGAAAATGTGTCATAAACCACTGGATGGACTTTAGTGGAACTCTCAGAAAGTAATCATGAGATGTACATCTACAGCTCATTTCCTCATGCTCTCTGACCCAAAGTCACCTTGCCAGACTGTCGTTCTGCCCTGGTGTGTACTCCAAGGTCACCTTCGGAGGCCTAATCAATAGCAACAGATGATGTTTGCATTCTTATCAGACTCATAACAAAAACCAGATTTATGCAGAAATTCAATATGTCATTTTGAATAGTGAAGTCTTTTGCAATGTGATAAATGAATCTTCATCATTATTATGTGCGCGTTTATTGGATAAGAAATCTTATCAAACCTTTATCAGAGCTGCTTTTGAACAGGAGAAAAGTTTAACCTTCTCAGGAGCCTTGCTGTCTGGAAGTATTCAGTCCTTGTGGTTTCTGATAACGGGCTGAAAACAACCCTTGGCATCACTGGGGTGTTTTTCTGCCCCAGTCGATTCGTCTTTGTCCGTCTTCGTGTTGTTGTATTGTTAAACCTAAGTTAAAGCGCACGGTTACTGAGGGTTAGTTTTTCTAAAGTCCAGCACAAAAGTAAAGTAAAGAGAGAGTAAAATAAACTTACCGAAGTTGAATATTACCATTTTAATTTCAAGAGATAGGTTCTTGCCCACTGACAGCTTCAGGCTTGCCTCAGTGCCATCGCCCTAACTCTCCTGGGTGACCTGCCGGACAAGCTGCTGACCTCAGCTGGTTCTCAGTTGACTCTCGGGTTCTGCCACCCCTCCACGGCCTGATCAGGACATTCCACCTGCACGTCATTGTTTCCAGGAAAGGCCTGTCCAGTGCAGCAGCACCACAGTAAGGAGCCCTGTCCTCATCTGGTGATGAGAAAAACAATGTTGGTCTGGTTATGTTTCAGCTGATGCAAACGGTTAAAACAATCTTCATTTCCAGTCTGATACTTCTTGATTAATCTTACAATCTGGCAGAAATATTATTACTCTTCTGAACTCAATTTCAAAGTGGAATCATTGTCAAACTAATCTAAATGGTCTAAAATATTTGCGCGTGTAAATCCTAAACATAGATCCTAATCTCAAAACATCCCATAGTAAGGATTCTTCAGATTTAGATAAAATTAAAATCAAAGTATTCTTTTGTTAATTCTTGCTTCAGGGTGTTATCTTTGTTTATTCATTGTTAAATGAAAATAACTGTTTAAATCAGGATCAGCTCATTTAGACTAACTACTTGGTGCCAAAATTCAGAATATTATTCCCAAGGTTTGAGTATAAATTTTAATTTTGTTGTGTGAATTGTTTGTTTATCTTAACTGTTTGTTGTTTTTTTGTTTGTTTGTTTTTTTATTTGTTTGTATTTTTGTAATGAAAATCTTAAAATGCAAATTTGGTCTCTTTATTGATAAATAATTATGATTGAAAATTCCCTGTAATTAAACAGATTCTGCCCTCAAAGTGTTGAGATCTGACAACAAATAAGGGTGAATAAATTAGGTAATTTAAATATTGTTGGTCTGAAGCCTCCTTGTAACTGTAGCTGCCACAGTTTATTGACTATAGTTAATTTGACTATATTTTAATCAAATTTACAGATATTGAGCTTAATGGTTATAACTCTGTATTGTTTCATCATGAGATGATCTTAGTCTGAAACTGACATGACAGGCAGCGGGTGATAGGTCTTTAATTTTATTTAGTTTCCTGGGGGGTTTTTTTCAGAAGAAGCAAAGATTTGCAAGTGAAAATGATAAATGTGAGATGGTAACAAACCATGTTTTTTCATTACCATAAAGAAAAAAAACTAACATTCCTACTGTATAGAGAACTGCAAACCCCGTTTTTCTCTGACACATGCTCACACACACACAGACACGTATACTCCTCTGAGAGAAAGTTACTCTCACATAGATGCATGCCTTTGCACAATTTGCATCTGAATACCAACTTTTGTTTGAAAATTCAAGGGTCCTTGGAGATTGTGCACACTCTGTTCAGAGCCAGGCATGCCAGTGGGAACAAAGTCACACATTAGCAAAGCTCTGCCAGCCTCAATTATGACCAAAGGGACTGGGCTTGATAATGTTGCAGCAGACCACATTCAGCCCTGAATGTGTCCATCGAAACTTTTCTGGCCACTTCCTTTACGCTTTTCTTCAGCATTAAGAAATGGCGGATTGTGAATTTCTGTGTGAAGAAGGAGGCAGAGGATCTCTGCTACTGCATTCTGTTTGATTCTGCTCTATTTTATATGGAAACTGTGGTCTGAGACTCTACTTTTTATATGGAACGATCCATCTGCAGTCAGTCTTCGTGGTCTTTGTTCTTTTTAGGCTGTATGCCTAAAATTTTTACTTTTCTCACGCTTTTTTTTTTCTTAGTCTTTTTCTCCCAACTTTTTTTTCCATCTCAGAGCATCCGAGAGAGAAACTAAGAGTGGGGTTTCAAGCTTGTAGGCTCTTCTTTCCATATTTCACATGCATTATGAGACTCGGCTGATTAAATTGCAAGTACGCTATGACTCTCCCTCCTTTAATATGTAATATATGTAGTTTTTTTTATTTTTCCTCTGGTTCTCTCATATTCACTCTGTGTTTTTGTGCCTCTCTGGGGACCAGAGATTGGATGAATCAGACTTTATGCCTCTTTCAAAGCCCAAGGTGTTTTATTTATAGGAGAAAAAGTACATTAACCCCTTTGAAAAGTCTGAAAAGATGTATCAGCTGCTTCCTCGCCGCCTCACTTGAACTGTGATGCTTGAAGTGCAGATGTGGGGAGCTGGGCAGTGTGAAGCACCCGCCTGTCGATCTGGTGTGTGTTTTCATCCCTCCACGCTTGCCGCTGTCTTACCATCATGCCCATGCTGTGACATGGCCAGCTCCGTTGTCACTACATTTATAATTCAGTCTTATCAATAAAATATGGATGGCATTAAGTTTTTATCTGGTGATGCAGTGCTGCTGTCTCTTAAAGCCTCTTTACAAGCACATCACTGAGGAGCAAAACTTTCCCTCTGTGTTCTTACTTCCAGGCATCACTTGGCATTAGTATAACCTCAGATGATCCTTGTTTCTTCTACATGCTTTTAGAGGCTTATTCCCTGTGATCTCATATTCTGCTAGCTTACTCCCACAGCCTTTCTCTCCATAAGCCCATGGCCTTTAATGAGTTTTGCTGAGAGATATATTTACGCATGTTGTCTTGTGCTTCTGTCTAAATGGCAAAAAAATTTCCCCCTTTCATTCCGTCTTATCGGGCTGAATCAGCATTGTCGTCTCACAGTTCACTTAGTGCAAAGAGCTGATGCGGGCGTAGCTCTGTCAGGAAAACGAGCTCGAAAAAATCGTCCCCCGTTTACAGAAACAGCACGGCCCGCCTTCAGGTGTAAATGCACGCAAACCATCATGCCGGTCACATTGGTGCAGACTGAGATCAGCTGTGCTCAGTGCTGCCATTTTCAAACAGTTGTCCGTCTCCGCGTTGCCACACATCTCTGCAATCCTAATAGCTTTGATCCGGTTCGACGTTGCGTTTTCATCTGCTTGTGTCTTTTTGTTTTTTGTCTCACGTAGCACACACTGTGAGATAAACCGTTTGTGGGATGAAAGAGAGAGGCGGAGAGCAAACTGGAAAGAAATAACTCTATGTGTCAGTAAAGCTGACAAAAGCCTGAAAATCCAATTAGTCCTCAGTGTCAGGTGGAGAAGAACTGCACCTTTTTATCATAGCACAAGTGGCTATTGATAAATTAGCACGAGTATTTGTGTTTGATCTATTTTTGCTGTTATCCCTGATAGGCTTTGCCCACATCAGCTTTTTGAAAAGATAAACAAATATCAAAGGCAAGTGCTAAACCTTCAACGTACACAAACCAGTCAGCAAAAGCAGCCAGTGGCAGGAGTTTATCTCCACACTATTCTTAATTCACTGTGGATGTCCCAGAATTCATTTGTGACAACATATTCACCACTGACTACAGATGGAGCTTGCTAAATATGCGTTCTTTTTATCCTTTTTCTTTTTCTTTTTTTATTTAAATGGTGGATTACCTTGTTGCTGGTGCTTTGTTTTCATCCCGTGCCAAAGAACGAAGGAGACATTCAGGCTGAGAGAAAACATGAAAAGGGAGCAAGGACAGTTTTCAAACAGCACAGCGCCTCGGGTCAGAGATCGTGTGTTCCCCGAGGGAAGAACCACATGCCCCGGGAGCAGGAAACCAGAGCAAACACAGCTGCTGTCATACGTTTATCTGAGCCTGCACGTATCCACACGGCGTGGCTTGACATGTGTAGGTGTGTGCGTTTTTTGCGCAAAAGCAACAACCGTGGAGGGAAAAAAGGAGACGTGCGTGGGTGTTTTTGCAATAGGGAAGAACCTTAATGAGCACAATCTGGACAACGGCGTATAGACCAAAGAGAAACAGAAGGACTTTGAGTTAGAATGCAGCTCTTTTACATTCAGCTCACTCTTGCTTCATCTGCTTTGTCTCTGAAAAGGGGTGAACATTAACAGTGAGTCATATTGTGCATGTGTGCATCCAGACACGGCTGAATTTCTTCATTTGTTCCACCTTTTTCTTTCCTTAACAAACTCTCAGCCTGTTCTTGAGAGGTCAAAGCACCCAAAGACAGGTTGCCTCTGTTTTCATTGTCTTCGTTTAGAAAACATGGACTGCCCTGGCCACATGCTCTTTGTGGACTTACAAACACGCAACACACAAATATCCAACCCTCGGCACTTCATGACCCTGGAGCTTCTCAGCGGGCGATCAGATGTTGCTGCCTGTGAAGAGTTTTTATGACTGTGGTCGCTGGGCTGTGACACTGCTCAGATTATATGTCATTATTACGTTTCTGAGCTTCTCTTTTGTCCTTAAAAGGTAAGAAGATGACAAGAAGGGAGCTGATGGAAAATTGTTGGTTTATGTTTTTCATTTAAAACTGCTTCATCTCATGTTTAATGGGCTTTAGTTCCAGATAACAGACTGGAACATTACTAATATTTATATTTATTTATAAAGCAGGTTATTTCTTTATTTGGAGCTTTAAATACATAGACCATTGGTGAACAATGGAACAAGTCCCCTACTGGGATATTTAATCACTGGCACACACCACTGAAGGGTGATTATGTTTTTGCTTAATTATGTTTTGCTTGTTTGTGTGTATGTTAGCAAAATATCTCATGAACCACTGGCTGGATTATAGTGAAGCTTTCACAATTTAGTCATTGGATACACATCTGTAGCTGATTAACTTTTGGAGTCAAGATGTTGCTAATCAATGTTAGCTTATACAAAGATTGCTGTAACTTGGTCAGTTCTACAGATACTGAGCTAAAATTTAATGTGGTAGTAACTGAGAGTCATTTACAACAAATACTCTGAGTGTGACACCTTGCAACAAAACTGTCATCACACATAATGTTATTTTTAAAGTTTGACCAAAATGGCTACAGCTGTCATTTCTCATCACAAGACGATCTCAGTCTAAAACTCTGGCATGAAAGACAGCAGGTGATATGTAGGTGATAACTGTAGGACTTTATTTGTCCTTAATTGTTATTTTTCTTCAAGATTCAGAGTAAATCTTTGACAGTGATTTTTCTCACTAGAAAGTAAAGTACTATAATAGTACTGAAATGTATTTTTTAAGCAGAATATTAATTTCCTAACTTACTAAAACTTCTTGTGTATTTTGACAATGGTAAAACCCACACATTTCTGATTTCATACTTCTTGTTCTGTTTAATTTTTCTGGCGTGTTAGCTTGTTGCGATTTAAAGACAGTTAGGGGTTTTTTTGTATTTTTTAGAGTTGTTTTCTCCCGTCACACTGCCACCCACTGAGCTCTGTTTTCATTCAGCTTAGCGGATCCTGTCTCTCCTTCACCTCCTCCTTCTAACCCCTCTGCCCTGCATCCCTCCTGTCCACAAAACCCTCTCACGGGGAGGTGAGGTTTGAGCTGGCCCCAGGCCCAGGCCCATTAGCCGCAGCCTGGCAGCCATGTGCTCATCACCAGAGATCATTACAACCAGCCAATGACACCACTCTAATGCATCATTAATGATTGATTAACGGGCTGAGCTCAGCCCAAACGGGTGCATTTACGCAGAAGAACACCCTGTAATGGCAGTGTACGGCTTGCATCTGCTAATTTTTAATGTGGTTTGTGTGTGTCTGCGTATGTGCACGAGTCTGAATGTTTTATTCTTATCAGTCCCCTTCTGTGTCCTGTTTCACAGGCTGCGTGAGGGATCTACAGACTCCCAGGATTGTGAATGAAGGACTAAAGAGGAGACTGC
Source organism: Kryptolebias marmoratus (assembly GCF_001649575.2). Lineage (NCBI taxonomy): Eukaryota > Metazoa > Chordata > Actinopteri > Cyprinodontiformes > Rivulidae > Kryptolebias > Kryptolebias marmoratus. The sequence continues at coordinate 22,800,384 of NC_051433.1, forward strand.
AGTTTGTCATCATGGCGGGGCAAGGGCACCCTGCCATTCTCCCTCTTCTTTTTCTCTTTCTGGTCCTGGTGGGGATCCTCCCTGAGGTGAAGGGCTCCGGCTATCTGTCTGGATATCGCCTCAGGTCTCGTTTGCAGAGGGATCGCCACATCAGAAACGTCCGACCCAATATCATTCTGATTCTCACTGATGATCAGGACATTGAGCTGGGTAAGGCAGATAATCCCATATGACTGTGAATCTTGTTTGCTTTTGTTCCATGTCCCCTGAGTATGGGTATTCTGTCCATGTGGATACAACAACATTTGCAAGAGAAAGTCAGCCTAATGCCGCCTCCTGGCAACATAACAGCTGGTTCAGTCAAAGTCATGAGCTCCCTTTGCCAACTCTGTTTCTGGCATGAAACAAGGGCAGCCTATGGCTTCCATTGTCTGGTTGCCAAAGTCTGACCATCTCCCTACCCGCTTAAGTCCTTTAGCAGCATATTGGATTGGAGTAGCTGCATAATGGCCTCTGTGACATCCTTTGTCCTTGTGTGATCGCAGAGAGAAGACTACCATTGAAAACGAGGAATTTATGGTCAAGCATCTGTTTCCCCAAACAATCACCATCAGCCTGTAAAGCTTTTGGTACACACACATCTAAATGGGTCACAGTTTACTGAAAAGATTTAGTGCCTCATTTGACTTCAACCCTTGCTTTTCCTCTTACCATCTTGCTAATGATTCCACCATCTCTTGCCTATGTTCAAATATTTTCTTCTTAAGTTTCTGCGTGTTTATGAATCACTCAGTCTTCTTCCTCTCCAACAGCCTTTTATCCCCCTGGGTTCCTTTCATTTTTGTTGTTGGCCTTTGAATTTTAACCTTCCTCTCTTTTTTTTTCCTCCCTCTTGTACATTATTGTTTTGTGTTTTGTTTTTTTTCTCAGGTTCAATGCAGGCCATGAACAAAACTCGGCAAATCATGGAGAAAGGCGGCACACATTTCTCAAATGCTTTTTCCACCACACCCATGTGCTGTCCATCCCGTTCCTCCATCCTGACAGGGAAGTACGTGCACAACCACCACACTTACACCAACAATGAGAACTGCTCTTCGCCCTCATGGCAGGCACACCACGAGCCGCACACATTTGCGGTGCACCTGAATAACTCTGGTTACAGGACAGGTGAGCGCTGCCAAGTCCGTTCAAAGTACCTTTCATCATGCATGAGATTTCCAGAAACACTGTGACTTCAGGACATTGTTATTTTGCTCACATACATTTTCAGCCTTTTTTGGAAAGTATTTGAACGAGTACAATGGCTCCTATGTGCCCCCTGGCTGGAAGGAATGGGTGGCACTGGTGAAAAACTCCCGTTTCTACAACTACACCCTCTGCAGAAACGGAGTACGAGAAAAACACAGCAGTGACTACCAGAAGGTATGCTCTCCTTTCTTTGCAAGAGACATCTCACCTTCGCTTACAGAATGATCCTCCAAATAATTCCCACCAGGCAAAGTACCTCACAATTAGACATTTTGTTATCTCTGTATTTTAGCAATTCCACTTAAGTACTCGTGACAAACCATATACAATGTCAGTTCCAAAAGATTTGGGGCATTGGGTAAAATGTAAATAAAAACAGAATGAAATGATTTACAAATCTAATAAACCCATATTTTTATTCACATTAAAACAGTAAAGTATCAAATGTTCAAAGTAAGAAATTATACCAATAAAAAAGTCATTTTGAGTTTTATCGCAGCAACACATCTTAAAAAAAAAAAAACAGGATAGGGCCATGTTCACAACTGTGAAACATCTCTTCTTTCCCCAACAGTCTGTAAACATGTTAGACCTGAGGAGAGCAGCTGCTGAAGGTTTTTAGAAGGATTGTTGTCCCATTCTTGTCTGATGTAGGATTCTAGCTGTTCAACAGTCCTGGCTCTTCTTTGGTGGATTTTTCATTTCATGACGCACTAAATGTTTTCAGTTGTTGAGGTCTGGACTGCAGGCAGACCAGTTCAGCGCCTGGACTCTTCTTCAATGAAGCCCTGCTGCTGGAATGGATGCAGTAGCAGTTTAACAAGGTCTTGCTGAAATATGCAAGACCTTCCCTGAAAAAGACAGTGTCTTGATGGGAGCACATGTTGTTCTAAAATCTGTATATATTTTCTCTGCACTGATGATGCCTTTCCAGATATGTTAGCTGCCCATACAATAGGCACTAAAGCACCCCCACACCATCAGAGAGGCTGGCTTTTCAACTGTTTGTTATAACAGGCCTGATGGTCCCTCTCCTCTTTAATATGGAGAATGTGGCGTTCGTGTTTTACAAAAAAATTTTAAAGTTTGATTCATATGATGACTGAACAATTTTCCACTTTGTCTCAGTCCATTTTAAATGAGCTTTGGTTCAGAGAAGACAGCAGAGTTTATTGATGGTGTTCATATTTGGCTTGTCTTTGCCTGATAGAGCTTTAAGCAGCATTTATGGATGGTGCAGTGAACTGTGTTTACAGCCAGTGATTTGTTGAAGTGTTCCTCAGTCCATGCAGTGATGTCCAGAACAGAATCAGACCTGGTTTTAATGCAGCGAGGGCCCAAAGGTCACAGCATCTAATGTTGACTTTCAGCCTTGTCCTTTGAGCAGATTCTTCAAATATTTTCATGATATTATGAACTGGAGATGATGGGAATTACAAAGTCCTCTTAATTGTCCACTGAGGAATATCATTCTAAAATTGTTCCACTATTTTTGGATGCAGTTTTTCACAGTATGGTGAACCTCCGCCCATCTTTACTTCTGGGAGAATCTGCCTCTCTAAAGTGCTCTTTTTATACCCAGTCCTCTTGCTCAGCTGTTGCCAATTAACTTAATTAGTTGCAAAAAGCTCCTCCATCTGTTTCTTATCCGTACCACTTATTTTTACAGCTTTTTGTTGCCCCAACCTTTTTGAGATGTGTTGCTGCCATCAAATTTAAAATCACCTTATTTTTTTCCAAAAATCATTGTACATTGTTTTTAGTTCATATGTTTGATATGTTTACTATGATCCAACGCGTGTGAATAAAATATGGGGTCATGAGATTTGCACATCCCAGCCTTTTTACACAGCATCCCAACTTTTTCAAATTTGGGGTTTAAAAAAAAACATTTACAACTAAAAATGATTTACTTTGGTTTGGTCAACCTGATAAAATTTGGAAATTATGCTCTAAAAGAACATGTAGCTAAAATAAAGAGATCAAAGTTTGAACAGTTTATTAAACATATGCATGGTTTTGCTTCAGCCGGTGATGGCTGGTTTTGATTCCAGATCAGTATCTGGCTCTGATCCAGCACAGCTGTGTGGGCTCTGACATCTGCTCTGTCACTCCTTTTCTCTCTGCTGGACAACATTCACTTCCTCTACAGGACTACCTGACAGACATCATTACCAACGACAGCATCAACTACTTCCGTATGTCCAAGAGGATGTACCCTCACCGGCCCATCATGATGGTCCTGAGCCATGTGGCTCCACACGGTCCAGAGGACTCTGCTCCACAGTACAGCTCTGCCTTTTCCAACGCCTCGCAGCACATGTAAGGGCGTCAGTAAGCTACTAAAAGGTTTTTTAAAAATGATTAACCAAACTACTGCTCCAGGTTTTTCTACGATTGCACTCAGAACAAATAAATTGGCAAGCTGCTTCAACTGGACTGCTTATTTCTGTTTCTGTTCATTTTCGGGGGGGAAAGGATACAATTTTACATTTTCACTGCTGTTTGATAGTATATGACTCGCTCCTGCATTTACGTTTCCTTTCATTTGACCCAAAATGACACAAATTCCATAATCTCAGCACAATCTTGTCTTCCTCTGCCTTCAGTTTGCTGTCGGCAGCTGAAGCTTCTCGCTCCGTTAGGGTTTTGCGCCGATTTATTTGTCTTGTGTTGCTCACATTAGTGAACAGCATAATAAAAAGCCTTGCTTGTTTGTACTGTTTTGTCAGGTATGATCAAAGGGAAGCATGAATGAGGTTTATTTAATGCAGAGGTGATTATTTAGACACACATAAAAGCAAAGAGTTACTGCACACACTACTATCATTTTACCCTTTGTTTTTCTGACCCTCTGCACCCATGAGTGACTCTCTTCTGCTGCTAGCTAATAGCAAGCCCACTATTGGCCTCCAGAGATGTATCTAAAACCAGTAATGAGATTGTAGTTTCCACTCCTTCCCTCCAGCCCCCTCACACACTCATACTGCTTCATCTAATCCCTCCAGCATCATTAACCTGTGCCACACAGCCTTTATACACAGAAAATTCAGACAATTCAACCCCAGTGTCTTTGTGCAAACTTTTAATTGCTCTCTCTCTCCGTAAATGCACTCTCTCCTGGGCTTTAGTAGCTCAGAGCTCTTTCTCTGGCTATTTTTTTTACTCTGCCTCCATCTGTCCTCATCAACCAGAGGAGAAGATTGAGGCAGTAAAATTTATGCACTAATCTGGAGATAAACCCTCTCACCTTGACACTCATTTTACACTTTATTGCAGTCAAAATTGCATGACAGCGGCAAAATCATTCCACACAATGGTTCTACATATTTTCTAACAGAACCTCCCAAATGGAAAAACTTGTATATGGCGTGTAGTTGAATATTAATCAGTTTGTGCGGGCCTTTTGATTGCATCACTTAGAATTTTTATGTTGTTTTTGTAAGCTCTAGTTTAACTTTGAATAAACTGTTTTCTTTCTTCTCTGGAAAGACATTAGCATACAGCAGCAGATGTAGTCACTGTGAGTGCAGTTTAATTTTAAACATTTTAGTACACTTTTTGTGACTTAAAGCTTTAGTATCCAAACTTTAGTAAAAAATATACATTAAACAACCTTTAAGTGTCTGCTTTTTCTTAGAGTTTGATTTTAAAAAGTAGCTTTACAGCACACAATTTCTTACATTTCACTTCTTTGTACTCTTTGAAGAACCCCAAGCTACAACTATGCCCCAAACCCAGACAAGCACTGGATCCTGCGCTACACCGGACCCATGAAGCCTGTCCACATGCAGTTCACCAACATGCTCCAGCGCCGGAGGATGCAGACTCTGCTGTCTGTGGATGACAGTGTGGAGAAGGTGGGCAGACGAGCAGACAGTGGTTTGCTTTAAACACACATACGCTCAGACGCACACGTACAATTCATCTAACAGCCTTGGGTCCTGGGAGATCTGTGCCTGTTCTGGCTGGGACTGGATAATGAATTCACTGACACACTTGGTAAATTGTTCAATCTCTTTTTCCTTGAAAATGGCACAGGAGATTTGAGCCATCAAACTGAAAGCTTAACTTTTTACGCTGCATGAGTGTTAAACGAGTTGTATCTTATGTAGGTGTACAACATGCTGGTGGAGACAGGTGAGGTGGACAACACCTACCTCATTTACACCTCCGACCATGGCTATCATATTGGCCAGTTTGGTTTAGTGAAGGGCAAATCGATGCCTTATGAATTTGACATCCGTGTACCTTTCTACATACGAGGACCTAATGTGGAGCAAGGCACCACGTGAGTGACTCAGACTGCTCTTCTGTCACAATCATTGTAATTCGCTCACCTTCCATTTCATCGATACACTTATTCAATTGCTTGTTAACACAAATAGCTAATCAGCCAATCACATGACAGCAACTCAGTGCATTAGACATCTGGACTTGGTGAAGTTCAAACCAGGCATCAGAACAGGAAAGAAAGGAGATTTAAGTGATATTGAACATGGCATGATTGTTGGTGCCAGACAGGCTGGTCTGAGTATTTCAGAAACTGCTGATCTACTGGGATTTTCACACACCATCTCTAGGGTTTACAGAAAATGGACCAAAAAAAAAATTAATAAAAAATTACAGTGAGCGGCAGTTAAGTCAATGAAAATAACTTGTTGACGTCAGAGGAAAATGGGTAAATTGGTTCAAGATGGCAACAGTAGCTTAAATAACCACTTAGTACAATCAAGTTAATGTGAATACCATCTCTGAGCACACAACACTTCAACCTTGAAGCAGATGGGCGGCAGCAGCAGAAGACCCTGCCGGGCGTCACTCCTGTCCGCTAAGAACAGGAAACTGAGGCTACAATTCACACAGACTCACCATAACGTGACAATAAGAGACTGGGAACGCATCGTCTAGTCTGATGAGTCTCTGTAAACCTAATGATGGTTTCACGTCTACATGTCTAAGATAGATAGATAGATAGATAGATAGATAGATTCAACTTTATCATTAAAAAAGCAGATCCTTAAAACAATGAAAGGCACCTGACCCAAAAATGCAGATGGCTAACTTGCACATGAACAAGGTTCAGGGATGGTAATTGCTGCCTTGTCATTGGCTCATTAGCTATTTGTGTTAACAAGCAATAAAAGAAGTGTACCTAATAAAGTGGTTGGTGAGTTAAATGGTAAATGGTATAGAACATTTACAACAAACTATCTGATTATACAATATTTTGTGGAGTTGGTTGATGCTGATATAAAAAGGTGTACAAATGTTGACATTGCTGTAATGTTATTGAATCAAAGTGTGTATAAATCGTATTCTTGTTGCTCTGCAGTAATCCTCACATAGTGTTAAACATCGACCTGGCACCAACTCTGCTGGACATGGCCGGTGTTGACATTCCTGCAGAAATGGATGGCAAGTCCATCCTCAAGCTGCTGGCCACAGAGCGGCCCGTGAACAGGTGAACGCGCATACTTTGTTTTCAGTATCTTCTGCAGAAACTGGCATTTTAAAATGTGTCAAAAAGCGGTTTGCCTGAAGCTTTAGTCAGTCTTCAGGCATTCCTGTACATATTGAAATTCGCACCCTAAATATAAATGTATAAATGTAACACCCCTCTCTTTTCAAAGAGCGTGGCATTTTCAAATAGTGTTCATGTTTGTTCAGTGCAAATATCACTGTGTGGTTTTTACTCCTTTTCCAGGTTCCAGCTGAACAAGAAAAGTAAAACCTGGAGAGATTCTTTCCTGGTGGAGAGAGGGTATATTTTATTGATTGACCTTTTGCGAGACATGTTTTCATTCCAGGCACTGTCTTCTGGCGAGATCGGACTGCTTGTCAATGTTCCTTCTGTTCTTTCAGGAAGCCTCCGCACAAGAGGACTGATGGGAAGGAAATGGCCCAGGAGGAGAACTTCCTGCCAAAATACCAGAGGGTGAAGGACTTGTGCCAGAAAGCAGAGTACCAGACCTCTTGCCAGCAGCCAGGACAGGTACTTGACCTGTAGGAGCTTAGAAAAAAAGCGAGGTTAATTTATTTTCAAAAGAATGTGAATGTGGCCACAGCAGGATGTTAATCTGCAATCTGCTTTAACATTTACTGCCCGTGGTATATGCAGTCATTGTACTCATTTGGTTTGATTTCTTATCATTTTACTTCAAAATGAAGAGAACTGAGCGTAACGTGTCTGTTTTTAAGGAGTTTTAGAGTAGCAATGATTGTGGGTCTAGATTTCATTCTCATTTTAAGAGCTTCTGGTATTGCCTGAGGACTCATATATGTCTTGGTGCTTCGTTTCAGAAGTGGCAATGTGTGGAGGACCCAACTGGCAAGCTGAGGCTGTATAAGTGTAAGGGCATGGCTGGTCTGTTTGCCCCACGTATGCAGGCTCTGATGGCCAGCAGTGCCTCCACGCTGTCTCTCTCACCTAATGCTGACAACTGTAACTGTGGTGATATGAGTGTCAAAACGCCTGACCTGAAGAGGAAGAGGGTGCTGAACAAAAAAAGTAAGTGTCTGTTCTCACTCACATATTCTGATATTTTGATTATTATTATTAGATTCTCGTTTTGTTTGGAAAGATGGGTGTTCTTGACTAGAAAGACAAAAATAAACCTCAATCTAAAATTACCAGTTGCTGTAGTACTGATGAGATAAAAACCATGTGTTGGTGCTGCCACCTAGTGGTCAAGTTGAGCAGACATCTGCGCCTTTATTCATTAAAAATCTTTTGTCATTGAGAAATATTAAATGCAACTCTGCAGATTATTATTTTAATTCTCATCCAGTTCTAAAAACACTCCTCTTTTTTATGTCATTCAGATTCATTTGTCTCATCTTATGCAGAGCTGAAATCCAGTAAGCCTGTGTCCAGGAGGCGCTGGGCCCGTTCTGTATCATTCGAGCTGGATGGAGACCTGTATGCTGTCGACCTGGAGCAGGGCTACCGACCCCTGGGATCCAGGAACACCAGCTGGACCAAAGACAGGAGGAGCGGGGCGGGAAATGAAGAAGACGGAGAAGAATTCAGTGGCATGGAAGCCACAGCCAAACCCACCTCTCGCGACAAACTTACACCACCTGCTGCTTTGAAAGTTACTTACAGGTCTGTGTGGATCACTGGTAGCTGTTTTCCAGACATTTCTGTCTGGAAAACTGGAATTTTATTTTTGAAAGGTTACACTTAAGTAAAGCTTGGATTAAAGCACAAGATTTTGTTAATTATTTTATGGCAGAAATTGCCAGTCAGGATTATACACTCAAAGTTTTTTACCACACTATATTACATATTGTGTGTGTGTTGCAGGTGCTCCATCCTTATGAATGACACAGTGAAGTGTGATGGGGGTCTCTATAAGTCTCTTCAAGCATGGAAAGACCACAAACTGCACATAGAGCATGAGGTACTATTGTATCTTTCCTAATTCTGAAACACGCGTCTCATTTTACTGATTGTTTTGTGTGTAATGCGCTTTGGGTGACTCTGTGAGTCTTCTTGATGCACTTAGATTGAGACTTTGCAGACCAAAATCAAAAACCTCCGTGAGGTCAAAGGTCACCTGAAAAAGGTGCGTCCAGAGGAATGTCAGTGTAACACTCCCAGGTGAGGAATAATCAGATAATCAGGGTAACATTGTGGCCAACACTGAAATGTACAAGATGTGACAGCTGCCTTTTGTCTTTTCAGTTATCCCCTTAAAAATAAAGACACTAACCGGCTTGAAGCGGAACAAATGCTCTCACTCAGGTAAACTTTGGCATTAATTTACAAAAAAAAAGGAAGATTTTTTCTGTTTTCGCTACACTAATAGTTCTTGTCTTAGCAGAATCCCTTCCAAGCAGAAGACTCAGTGGCTGCAGAAGGAACAAAAACGCAGAAAAAAACTGCGTAAGTTCCTCAAACGGCTCCAGAACAATGACACCTGCAGTATGCCTGGCCTCACCTGCTTCACCCACGACAACCATCACTGGCAGACCGCCCCCTTCTGGACAAGTGAGGAAAGACCGCTGCTGTAGATAGACACGGTGTTTTGGAACATTCCTTTTTGTCTCTGCTGCTGTTTTCCACCCCAGATATGATGAAAACGATATCATCCCACCCTCTTGTAAATGTATTGTTTTCCAAACTCACCCCGCCCTTCCTCACCCCGTCCTTCTCTTATCTCAGTGGGTCCGTTCTGTGCGTGCACCAGTGCCAACAACAACACGTACTGGTGCCTCAGGACCATCAACGACACTCACAATTTCCTGTTCTGTGAATTTGCCACTGGCTTCCTGGAATACTTTGACCTCAACACTGACCCCTACCAGGTATTTTATTTGGACAGACACACACATGAAGACAGATATAAATACTTCAACAGGAACAAATAGAAACTGATCCTAAAACACAGTTTGTGGTGCATTCCTTTTAGATAGCAGACATTTTCCCAAAGCTCTTTCTGACATTTCGTCCTCTCTGTTCCTGCAGCTGATAAATGCTGTTAGCACTCTTGATCGCAGTGCTCTGAATTCACTGCATCTACAGCTCATGGGCTTACGGGGCTGCAAGGGCCATAAACAATGCAACCCTGAGAAGGGTGAGTAAAATCTCTCTCAGGTGAACATGACTTACTGTTGCTTTATGAGTCGTTTCAGACGGAGATTGATGTTCTCTCAACTTCCTTTCAGGAGGAAAAGAGAAGAACCACTTCAACGACTACAGGTATTTCTTCCTCCGAACAGCTCACAGCTGGTTACTTTTACAAACAGCTTAGATGAAATTCAAGTCAGGGAGGTTTCTGTCTCCCCAGTCAGACTTTGGTTATGTTTTTGCTTATTGTGAGTCATGGTAATTTAAAGTGTTGTTCTGAAATCAAACCCCGTTAAACCTGCCATGGTTCCTTACTGTTTGCAATCAAAGCCTTTAAGTGTAAAGAAACACCAAACAAGGCTAAATACAAACCTGCTTTAGAGCTTCTTCTGTTCCTTTTTGTAATGACGCCTAATTGTGTGTCTCTGCTGTGTGTGTGTGTGCATGCATATCTGTGTGTACACCTGTATGTGCGTGTCCTGTGTGTATATACCTGTGTGTTTGTCTCCTCCATGCACGTGCATTTGCCCCGCACGTGTACACATGCTGTGCATGCTTCAGGCCAGCTCATCGTCGAAAGAGGCCAAAAGTGAAGAAGCCCTCCTCCAAATCGCTGTGAGTTTGTCATAACCCATCTGCTCCTTTCTAGTCACCCAAGCTCTAGTTTGTTTTGCATCCATCCACATTTTGTTTGGCTTGGTCAGGTGACCCAGCAGTTCGTTCTTCCGGTGCTTTTAGTTCTGTACTTGTCCATCGACAGTAACTCTCATAAACCTGCATTACAAATCCGTACCTCATTTGTTCAAACTCTCAGGTCTATATCAATCAGGCGATGCAGAAAAGGAATCTTATTATGTTGTGTTTTCAGTCCCGTTTTTTTTCCTTGCAGTGTTGGTAGGAACAACTGGAGCCGTGGTTCCCAGTGAACACTTCAAGTGGCACGTTTAACTTAACATCATGTTGTTTCTCATGCACAGGGGGCAGATTTGGGAAGGGTGGGTTGGTTAACCAACCACATCCCACCACCCACCAAACTGGCATCTTCCAGCAGAGGAAGGAGGATGAACAGTTCATTCCAACAAAAGGACCTTGACCTCACTTCACTGGACCATACCCTGAGATATACTAAACCTGGGTTTACTTTTTGGAAGAGCAGCTCTTTGTAGCCTTTGCCCAGGAGGAGGAGACACTGAGTCTTAAGGATTCTTCAGCTCTCCACTCTGAAATACATCTGACAGCAGTTTGCTTTTGTTACCCTCCAGCTGTTGAAATGAACTGCAACAGGATGCTGTAAATAGGTGGGAAGTTCAGTACCCACAAGCCATTCAGTCTGACAGTAATGTTTGTAGATAATATACAGGATGTTGCTTTAATCTGCTTTATTTCATGGCAATTGGGACTGTGTGGAAGCATGATGAGCTACAGGTCAACTCTGCTGCTACGCAACGATGTCATGGCCTCATGACCTCCCTGCGGCACAGGCTGATGATAAACTAAAAACCAGTGAACTCACAGTAACAGCTTTCCCTCCACCAACGTGTTTACACATACAACCGATGTGGACTTGATAACGATTCACCGTAAAAGACTTTTCGCCATAATCTTTTGTATTATAGTTGATCTTAACACCGATGAATGTCTTTTATGAATAGTCATCTGCCTCCCAGCTGTGAGATGTGTCTACAACGACAAGCCTTCACCACCCACTCTCTCACAATCATTACAACTCAAGAAACGCTCCCCATCAACACAAAGCATTAGTGAAAATAATGTTATTTCTCAGTATTGTCAGTATCACACTGTTTCCAAATAGCTTGTTTAGCTTATTATACATGGTGCTACAGGATACAGCACAAAATAAAACTTTGCTGTACAGTACAGTATGTATTTGAATGTATGTTGTGCAATTAATATAAATGTTTACAATATTTTTTATAATACCGAAGAGGCAGACCTCGTTGTACCATATGAGTTGACAAAATGAACGTATAGGGTGAAATGTAGCTTGGAGAATTCATTACCCACAGTTTGTATGTTTGTCGTTTACTTATTCACATGAGAAAAGCACTTAAAGGGTTCACTGTGATAAGCTGTAAATTCATAGATTCATAGTCTACTTTGTGCCAGAGAAGAAACACACGATGTAATTCTTGATATGAAGTTTAGCTTTTGTTTAGCCCTTGTTTTGTTTTCTTCGCAAATATTTCCATAGACCTAGAGGCGTAATAGTATTTGTGAATAAGGTGTTTTTTTTTTAAAAAAATAAAAATGGCATGAATTTTATTCTGAAATCACGTGAAGGTTTACTTGTTTTCCTTCCAGTAGGTGTCTCTGTTTGCTTGCTCGCAGGATAACGTCCCACATGGGGGAGTTGTTAAAATACTACAGCGTTACAGTGAGAACACACTGTTAGTGTGTATAAAGTAGGAAGGTAAAGCTCCCAGCTCTGTGAACGCAGCACGAACGAGAGCACCGCTGATTTAAAATTCAAATGAATCTTTTCCCAGATATGTAAAGTATGTTGCAATCTGCAGCAGCTCTTTTTTTTCCAGCCACGAAAAGGACTTAGAATCAGGCTGAAACCAGTTTCAGCCAGTTAACTCATCTAGATGTAAAGAGATGTGTTATTTTATTTCATTTCTTTTTATTGACAGGTCATTTCGAGCTCAGCGATGGGTCTGCACACACTGCTGTCCCTTCTCTCACCAAATAAAATCTGTCCAGAGCCACAAAACATGCTGGAAGCATAAACTAAAGATAACACACTTTAGTAAGTATAGAATATATAGAAATAGCTTGTTACGTTATAAAATTTAAGATCTATGGTAAATCTTTTACACGTTTAGACAAACAAGATGGGGTTGATTTAACTCAAACTCATCAGGGTTTTTGTAAAGATTGTGTTAGAAAACTGCAAACATTCCTCGTCTTTGTTCACTACTCATTCAGAACATCTCAGCGCAGCTCATTTTTATCTGATCTTAGCCCCAACTTTTGCTTCAGCTCTCTCCGCCGCTTCATTTCCTCCCTCAGAATGACTCCACGTCTGTCGGCTCGTCCTCGCAGCTTTTAGTCGCCGTTTCTTTCTTAGAAGAAGAGGAAGAAGAAGGTCGCCTTTTCTCTTTCGACCTCTGATTCCATCGTATTCCCTCTTTTTATATATGGGGATTATTTTACCCACTCAACATCTGTCAAACGCAGAGTCTGAAGTACATACTAAATGTAAACAAATGATTCTTAATTGTTGGCAACAAAGCACAACTCTGCTGATTTCACTCATTTAATACAAATTAAGACTTTTTTTGTCTTGAACGATGTGGTTATTTTTTATCATAGATGATACACATATAGAAACATTGTAAATAAAGAGCATTAAAAATTTTGACAACTATTGTGGCTTTAAAATGGGACTTGGAGGATCAGAGTGGCAGAAGTGGGCTTCCATACCGCACAGATACCCTCATTTGTTTCACAGCCAGAGAAGGGAGTGGAGGTGAAGGAGTAAAAAGGAGGGAGGAGTTGAACGAAGAGCGTCTCCGCGGGAGGAGGAGGAGGAGGGGAGGCTGCAGACTGGGTAACCCCATCCCGGGACCGACGGGGAGAGGCGGAGACTCCTCCTCGGACTCAGCCGTCCTGGAGCCGTTGCTCAGAGCGACTCGGCTCCGGTCTCTGTTCAGTTCGCGTTTACGATGTAAAGAAAATGGCCGGCTCAAGGTAAGCAGACTCGGACTTTATTCAAACAAGGTTTTTAAAAAGAGAGAGGGAGAGAGAGAGAGAGAAAAAGAAAAAAAGGTGAAAGTTTAGCTCGGTGGAGTCGCTATCATCGTCATCATCATCATCATCCCGACGCGCTGCTCGTGTCCGCGCCATTCACCGAAAACTTCATATACTGCGTTTGTTTGTTTATTTATTTATTTACAGGTCGTTTAAAGCCGAAATAGCGACAACTGTAGTAGTTTTGTAGCGTAAGTTTAATAATTGGAAGAAGGTGAAAGCGTCTATAAATGAAGTCAGTCATGTCTGCAGCATGTAAACGGTTGTTAGCCGGTAGCCTTAGCAACACCAGAAACAGGCTTACTTTTGAAAACAGCGACTTTTTGCTAACATGTCCGAGTTTAACTCGCTCCAACACTGGCAGCTGCAGCTCAGTTGGACCCAAGTCTTCTTTTTCTTTTTTCTTTTTTTTTCTGTACGACACCACCAGCAGCAGCTCCAAACTTTGATGTCGTCCAGTAATTTTGTTGGACCAACTTTCCTAACTTTCCTGTTTGCTGTGGTTCAGGAGGCAAGGAGGCAAGGAACCGAAGGCAAAAATGTTCCCAAATTCCACTTCTTTACTCCTGCCTCTGTTTGTTTTATTTTATTCACTTTTTTTAGGCTCAGCTGCTGGTTTGATCTGCTTTCAATCCAGAAGGGCTTTAAAAGCTGTGTTCAGCCCGTGTAAACTATTAAAAACCTCTGACATGTGGAGAATGTGAAGTGTTGTCTCCTCTATCTTTTTGAAAAGAGATACAATTTCAGATTGTGACTCTGTAGGACACATGGAGCTTTACATAAAGTTTAACATTTGGTCACTTGTGGAAAAACATCTCTTTTTTGTAGCATGGTAAAGTCAATACAGGGATTTATTTAACAATTGCACAACATAATGTTGAAGTTAAAACTTGCTATATTGATAAAACTCTACTTTAACATTTAAAGGATTAACATTTCTTGAAGGGTTTTAGACTAAAATCATGTCATGTTGACCCAGCTGTAGTCAAACCTTAGATTTTGTGACATTGTGAAGAGTCACGCATGGAATATGCTCATACCATGTCAAATTTTAGCCCAATAACTCAAAAACTGACAGAGTTATTTTATTTTAGTGGCGGCTCGTGGGTATCAGCTGCGGCAGCCATCTTGAACTAGGCCGCCTCCAGAAGTCAATGGCTTGTAGCTGTACATCCGGCGATTATTTCCGGGAATCTTTGTTAAAATCTATCCAGTGGTTCATGAGATATTTTGCCAACAGGCAAACGTGGGCGAAACACTGTCCTCCGCCGTTGCCTTTCAGTGTTTGGAGATAATGCTTGTAAAGAACTGGAGTTGGACCCATTTATCTTTTGTTAGCATAGTTAAATCCAAGGGCTCAAGAGTGAAAGTCAGAGGAATCTTTGATCTCGTCTTACATGTGGATCTGCAGTGAGTATCCATACCAGCTGACCGCAGCGGCCTCATGTTGACATTTGCTCCTTTATACATAATCTGACAAACCTCCCCTCTTGTTAGGTATCGCTTACATAGCCTGAAGTTGTTAGTGCGGCGCGGCACGCCAACCTCACTTCCTGGGAGTAGCAGCTCTGCTCGTCGTGTTTATCCCCTTGTCCATTTCTACCAGCCCGTCACGTGGTCTTCATCTGTCCGCCGTGACGTCACACACCAGGAATGCAGGATGCAGCGAACAGCGATCCATTTGGTGGTATCGCTGGGGTCGCAGTAGGATGTTGTGTCAGTGTTTACGCTGACAACTCACAGAAGCTGTCAGACATAAGAAGAGAGCACTTCATGCTCATCAAAACAAAAATAAAATTAGATGTTTTTTAGAAATACCAAACCATATGTCTGTCCTGTTAAGGGTTTAATAATGGACAGCTCTGTTTCCCTACTGAAAGTTTTTTTTCTTACTTTTTTGTAACAGTAAAGCTTTAGTTTTAGCACGTTTAGTTAGTCTTTTAGTTTTTCCAAAGCGAATGATTCAGCAGTCCCTTCCGTCTCTCCTGTCCTGTAATCCTGCTCACGTCCTCGGGGATAAACGCTCCTGAACTCAACACACCCCTGTCGTTTGACTCAGGCTCCCTGTGGCCTGCCGCCGTGACGCCGTAATGAGGCTAAGGTGATTTGGTCGAACGCATTTATCCGCACCTGTAACCACTTGACGCGTCTCACCCTCGTTCTCGCGAGCGAAGCGGATTGATGTTAATGCTGGGAGTGCTGGTCATCACTCGGTAGCATTAAAGGGGGATAATAACCTGTGGTGTGTTCACAGAAGTCGTATGAATAAGTGAGTCATCTGGTTCGAAAGAGCTGGACAACATTTGTATCATATTGGTGAGCTGGCACAAAACGTGAACTTGGGTAAAAAGCTCAGTCACAGGCATGGGGAGGGGGGGGAATCCACCACGACCTAAAAGTCTGTTGTTATTCGGAAAATATTAATCTCTTCCTACACGCTGATCCCCTGCGATGGCCTCTTAAATCCTCTCCTCCCCTCAGTCGCAGGCGGAGCGTTAACGTCTTCACCAGACGGTTCTGCGTTTCTAATCCTGGCAGGCCTGCGTCTTCACTTCCTCCAGAGGACAATCCGGACGTTCCTTTCCTGCGTGGCTCCTCGTCCACCCACCGAACCCCCAAACTAACCCTGGGATTAGACTCTGGCCTCGTTTGTCATGTTAAGGGATGGGGAGGGGTGGACGTCGGGGGATGGTGTTGTCCCTCCTGAAATTATGTTACAAACCACTGCTGCTGAAGAAAAAGCAGGTCAGACTCTAATTAAAGATGGCTGCACTCAGATGGTGGAAGCTGATCTTCTTTGTTTTATTTATTTGAAAATGTTGCTGGATTTTTATTTATTTTTTTATGTCAAATGCGTTTAGTTAAAGTGTTGGATTATTACACGTATTTACATCTTCAGAAATCTTTTTGCTTAAACAAGCGACCCCATTGTTTGGCGGCTGACAGCTGGTGTACTGGACAGAAAGACCACTCTGTATGTGGTGAACGCTCTGATCCCGTCCTCAGCCTCTCGCGCACATGTTCATTCTTGTCCAGAGTCTGACCCAAAAAAAAAACTTCTCAATACTTTTTCAGCCGGGGGAAAGGGGTAGATTTGATGGACAAAGACTTCTGTTGGGTTGGTCTCTGCAGAAGGGAATTTACCGATGGTGTTTTGCCGAGTGCGGTCGGATTCGGCTGAACAGCAAGCGGCATACAGGTTCCTGGAAGCTGTAGCAGGAAGGGGTAGGGTGGCGAGACAAGACAAGACAGTACTTTTTTTCATACAAAAAAGTGTGGAGTGCTGCGTCTCTGCATTTAGTTCGTAAGACAACGACGGCCCAAGTATTTCGTTCAAGTGTCAACATGAAAACGTTGTCCTGGAATCGATGAGTAGGTAGGCACTCTTCTTTCACTTCTCATGGAGAATCACTTCGTTACAGAGGGGGCTGAGCATTTGGCAGCTTGTAGAGATGAATTCACTCGGACCATGTAAAATCGCTTGTTGGAAAGCATGGGAAGCACTGGCCTTGCTGAAGGTGGCTCACTGATCCTGTGGGATCCGATGTAATTCAGCGCCAACAGAGAGGGGGAAATGGTTTCTAGTTCTGGGTTTGGGCAGCTGTTGAAGGAGGTCGTCCTGATCTATTTTTTTTTTTTTTTACATGTTCCAGGGTCCTCCTCCCTAATGCAGCGCTGATTGGCTGGACTCCCCTCTGTGGTGGCAACACAGAGAGGTCTCCTTGAATGGGGTCTGCCTGTTGATCTGACAATAGTCTACATTGTTCTGTACCATCACAGGCTTCAGAATAGGGTCCATCTCATAGGCTTTGTAATGCATATGGTCACGAGTCATCACAGGCCATTCTTCGTCACCTAGCTACCCATTTCTTTTTTTTTGCTTTCCCCCTCTGTCTCCGAAGGCCCTCACATGAAATGTTTCCGCAAAGACCAGTCCGTCTTACTGCTGCCTCTGACTGTTCACAAGTCACTAACGGAGCCGGCCACGTCTCGCACAGAAGTGGGCTTTCAGGAATGGAACCAAAAGAGGCGTGCAGCACAACTCGTCTGCTTTAACACGGAGCGCAACGCAATAAATGTGTGACGGACGTCTCCCTCGTATTCTCAAAACATGACTAAATAACTCAGATTAGCCATCTTCTTTCTGGTCAACTAACTTTTCAAACTGCATACAAAGTTGCTGTGCGTCATCGCTAATCTGACCTCAGTAATAAATCTGTTTGTTGTTGTTTATTTAATCCTGCGACCACAGACCATATGTTATCGCCTTATCACATTATCGAGCTGCAAAGCCAGCTTACTTTTTGACACGTCGACCCTTTCGGCTCTGTTACTACCTTGCTTTGTGGCACAAAGGAGCATCAGGGGTGGGTTGTCTTCGCCTCGCCTCACCGCTTTGGTTAATGTAGACATTTCACCACGGCGGTCAGAAGGCGTCTAAGTCCCAGGTTGAAGTGTTTTGTGAAAGCGACTTCTGTCTCAGAGAGTTAAAATGTTCACATGAAAGCATAAGCATTCTTTAAAGAAATGGTAGGCCTTTTGATTTAAAATTAGAAATCAATGTTTAAGGTTTTTTCCTGACTTCCCACTGATATTATGAACATGTGCCTATGTTGTGTTGGTATTTCGCAGGCAGTAACAGTTTTTTGTTTTACTTAGTTGGCATAATGCAAAACATGGCAGACCAGTTTTTCCATGTACAATTAGTTGGTTAACTTTGCATCTTTTTGAATTAAAGAGATGTGTCCAGTGAAGTTTTTATAGAGCAGTATGTGGAACGGAAAGCAAACCGGTCCGCCCAGTTGTTGCAGTTTTGGGTGCGTCATTATGGTGACTCAGAAATGTCTGTCCATCTCGGGTGATACCTACGGTGGCCGACAGGCGCAGACGCGCAGCAAACACACAAATGACGCAAACTTCGAAACATGCAAACATAAAAAAAAAAAAAAAAAGCAACAGAATCACAGAAAATGGACAGAAGTGAAAAACATACAACCAGCAAAAAAAATGGAAAAGAAAAATGCTGCAGATACCACAAGCACCAGCAAGTAAAATGAGCTGCAAACTCACGCAGAAGTCCACCAGACCGTTAGGGGAACTCGAGGTTGGATACTGGGTATTTGCGCTCCTCAGATTCAGCGGTGTCTTCCTGCTGTTTGACCCGGTTCGCTTAGAGATCATCAGGAAATTGCCGAACCAATGACACTTGGAAAAACAAAAGTTAAAAAACCTCCATGACTAGTGAACTTCTGACCAAGAGTTAATGTTGGATTGTATCACCGGGCGTGTGTTTAGCTGTTTGCTGTGCGTTTGCACCCGTGGGCCACCGTAGATACCAGACAGGTTTAGAATCTTCCCTGGAACCATGTTTACTCCTGTCCACCAAGTGATGACATTTCTCTGATAAAGGGTTGATGCGAGGTTAGTTTGAGTTCACAGGTTGTTGCTGGCGTTTTGTTTTTCACTTCCCTGCTTTTACAGATTCATCAGGAAACAAGCTTTAACGTATCTTACGTGCAACACTTTTCACATATGTATTCATGTGAGGTGATTGGACATTTTTCACAGGAGAGAACCCTCTCAGCCAGCCTGCATCTTTTTTTGGTTACAGATCAGGATCCTACACATCTACACTAGCCGTTTCCTGAGGAAGACAAAAGACTGCTCAAAATTAGGTCTTATAAAGTACTTTGCCTCTTTCTCCTTTCTTGGCAATGATGCCTTGGTCCGCTCACATGAAGCAGCACTATCACGTGTCCAAGCGTGAAAGACGACCCCCAAACTTGTTTGCACATGACAAGCAAGGAAAGGACGTCAACAACTGCTGAAGTTTAGGAGAGGAGGAGGAAGGGGGAGGAGGAGGAAAATCTCTAGGCCTCCTCTTTTAGGCTTTTTCTTTTTTTTTGTCAGCCACCCAAAGGTCTTTGTTTTTGTTTTTAATCTGAACAGTTGTAGCAGTAATCTATAGCAGATGACCTCCAACAGAGCAGATGGGAGTTTGTTTAAATGTCAATAATTTCTAAGAGTAAAAAACGACAATGTGCAGTCTTTGGGTGACTCTGCTGTACAAAACACATTCTATTAAAGACAGAACAAGATGAGTGTAAAAAAAAAAGCTCTATAGGCTGCTGAGAGGGTGAATAACTCTTAGAGGTTAATCCCACCCTAACAGAGTGCAGTCCATGTGTTAGATTAGTTAAAATCATCCATAACCTCCCCGCTTGTCTTTGTATTCAGAGCCAGACTTTCTTGTAAAAATGTTTTTGAAGTGAGCTTAAGTAGTTCTCAAGGCTTTCCTAATATTTTCCAAAACATTTCTCTGGACATTTGTTGCGTTTATTCTCATTTTTAATTAATTCATTGACTCATTTGAGCACAAAAAAAGCACCTAGCTGAAGAGCTGACTCTTCAGCTAGGTGCCAGTGTTTAGGTCCCTGTAACACATATAGCTGACGACTTAATAAAAAAAAACAATTGCCTTTTATCTGGTGCAAGGACAGTGTGTCCCCATTTTCTAGCTGCATTTATGAAAAAGTACAGTTTTATGATGAAGGCCACATATAACTCAGTTCGTTCTTCCAAAACTACAACTTTACGTCTGTCTGTTTTTAAAGTGAAATCAGCTGGAAATTGTGTACTTACTAATCAACAGATAAGTGATTCTTTTACTATCGCAGGACAATCTCTTTTAGATACTCTGTATTAAGTCTTTTTTTTTTTTTTTTTTCCTTTACTTGCCCCGGGGCTGGAAATGAGTGAAAAAACAGCAGCTAATTTGAAGGAAACTTTTAAAAGATCTTCAGAAACCCTGAAGAGATTTTGCTCAATCCCACTTCAAAAGACTACAAGAAAGTCTGGTGCTTCAGAAGTGAATTTTAAAGCAATAAAAAGGATGAAAGAATGAAATGTGCCACAGGTTTTTTTTTTTTTTTACACACACCAGCACCACACCGCTCCCTCTAACATAAAATGGGAGGTGTTAAACAAAAGGCCCAAAGAATGTGTGAATGGCAGGTGGAGGACGTTTTTTTTTTTTTTGGCCATCTGAGGTATGCGCACCTCGACCCTCTCACTGCAATTGTTCTGGACACTCAGGGTGGTTGGAGCCGTCCCACAGACAAGTCTCACACACCTCATGCTTAAGGCTTTGGTTCTGTGAAAGCTGAATAACGTTTGTAAGGAGGACAAGAGTAAAAAAGTGGCCCCACTTTGGATGGGGGCAGTTTATTTTCTCTCCGGTGCAGCTGATGGGTTTACAGTTACGCTCTCCGCTAGTCACAGCTACTGGAACCGCTGCCAGTCTCTCAGTAGTCAGTCCGTGTCTCTGCTCGTGTTGTACAATATTTAGATAAGCAGGTTGCCTAGCAGCCATGCTGAATACACTTTGGATTATGTTTATCCATAACCAAACAGAAGTCTGCTTTTTTGGCAGATCACTTCTTGTATTTCATTGAAACACAGGCCTCTGCTTGCTCCGCAGGGGGAAAATACCCAGCAGTTTCTCAACGTTGCAACATTTTAATAGTTTTTTTTTTTTTTTTAATCTATGTTGCAAAAAAATCCTGCTTTTCCTCGGAGCACTTAATTATTTTTAAGGCACTATCTGAACACAGAGTGTTTTTTATGTCTCTAAATAGGAACGGGCTATTCTGTAAATATAGCAGTAAGGGTGTATCTCGGCACTTGTTGCTGTGCTCTGTGATCAGGGTGCTAAAGTTTCCCAGATGAATGACAGGCCCTGTGTGGGATCTCCGCCTGCTTCGCTCCATCAGAGACGGTTAGGAGCAGGAACTCGGAGCTGTCTGTTGTTGGGGAGGGTGAGAGTTTTAGGTTACCTTACAAGTAACCGGTTCGCTGGTTTTGCCCATTATCTCACTTTAAAAAAACAAAACAAAAGGGGAGAGCGTTTTTGGTAACACTCCCATCAGCCTTAGTTTCTGGGGGTGTCGAATCTACATCAGAAATGCCACGGTGGCACTGAAGCGTGGAGCTACGACTCAGCCGTTACATGATCGTCTGATTAAACACTGCTGCTTCGGTTCAGTCTAAACTTTACGCTCCCCAGTGAAAACTTGTCTGTCTTTTCCTCTGCTCGGTTTTATCTCTTTGTTGAACTCAAACAGCCACATTGCTGTTTGAATTTGTTTGAAATCCCGAGCTGGACAATGACACAAGATTGCTCGTTGCCCTATTTCTAGAGAATGCATTGTCCAGTCTTCTATGTTTACTGCTACTGGGAAAAGTGCCATTTACACTTTGGCGTTGGCTCCGAACAATGGGGCAGATTCCATGAGCTGTGCTCTCTGTTGTTTCCCTCGCTCTGGGAAACTGCTCTCCGTTCAAGTTATTTTTGGTGCTGACTGTAAATCCGGTTTGATAGATGAATTTCTTCTTCAGAAAGCCTCTGAATCACTGTGATTGTGAGTAAGATGACTGGTAGGAAGGTGTGCACCTTTTTATTTATTTTTTTAAAATGTTGTTTGCTTTCTTTCTGTGTTAGTTTTGGACCCGTGCTCCCAGCTGTGGCTTGTTGTTTTACAATTTGACCAGGTTTTATTTTTAGTCGCTGTGGAAAAAAAAAAAATGCTGCTGAAGCGTCTCCTTGACCCAAATGGGAGACAGAGACCCTCTGTGCCATCTGAGAGCCGAGTGTGTTTTATAGCACGCTTTAAAAGAACAAAGGGGACATGAGATTTCTCACTTTAGTTCCTCTGACTTTGAAGCCCGAAGGCAGTTTTCTGACACAGAACTGTTTGTCACCAGGCAAATAAAGAGCCATGAGTGGACACGAGTCTTTGCATTCATAAAGGCTTCTATGAAATAAATGATACAACTCGTGAAGTGATCCTCTTCTCGTGTAATCTGTAAAATTCGGTGTTAAAGTCAGCTGCTGTCTTAAGATGACACTGACCTGTAACATGGGTTCTCAGACATGCAGTTCCCCGGAGGTGCTGCATGCTTCAGTCAGAGGACCGTATGTGCAACAAGTTAAATTCAAATGAATCTAAAACATTTGTGATGGGGTTAAACTCTCGGAGTTGGTGCAGACTGCATTCCAGACCATTTATGAACATTTGCGCCGTGAGGCAGAGTGTTGTTTGGGGTTTGAGACCATACTTTTACATCAGCCTCACAAGTGATGAGAGAACCTAAAGCTGAAGGGACTAAGGTTTATTTACATGGTTTTCTAAAATACAAAAAAAAAAAAGTGTTACAAAGAGGATCCTCTTCTCTTTTTGTTGATTTTGGTTCTTCTTTTTACAGTCAGCTGAATTATTTTTAAGTTTTTATGGTCTAGCAAATGTTGTTATGATTGGAGTGATACATTTTGTTCTGATTGTAGAAAAATGAAAGCATTATGAGCTATGTTTGAGAAAAAACAAGAACCCTTGTATTAGGCAAAGTCCTTCAATCACATTTTTTTTTTAGTTTTGGAGTCCTCCCAAACAGCAATTTGAAAACCTGAATGCCAACCTGTCCTCCTTGCCTATCTGGTCATGTCAACAGAGCCCGGCGGGCCAGCTTTTAGCTCTTACTGTTGTTTATTTACCCAAAGGGAGCAGTCCTTTTACTGCTGCTACACCACCATGCTGCACGGCTCGTCAGCGACAGCCTCCGGAGCTGACCTTCAAACCCTGGTTTCCTGTCGGGCTGTTCAGGACGCCGCCCAGTACGTTTAAGTGTGTCACTGCTGGTGACTTCTGGGACATGCAGAAAGTAGGGGGGGGGTAAACGGTGCAACTCATGGCTGCAGCTTTAATTTGCCACTTGTTCATCAGGAGAAATAGGTTCAAATTTAACATTGCTTTTACAGCGAGTCACGATGAACACAGTGGAGTAGTAGTAAACGTAGCATGAGGAGTTTGAGTTTCTCTGCCTCTTTTAGAGACTGGGAGCAATGAAAGGAAGAAGCCTCTGGTATGAGTTGGATGTTGACTGTTCATTGCACTTTGAATGCCCCTTTATATTCTAGGCTTCCCATCCATGAAGGGCTGTGGATCTAATCAACATTAAAAATCGTCTTTTAATAGTTTGGCCTCTTCGTTGGATCTCTCTCTATGGAAGATGTCAGAATATCTAATCCTTCCAATGGCATCTCATGTGAATTTTGATGAAGAAGCGTATACATCTCTTTTCAAACAAATAAACACCATGTTGAGCCCTCAAAAGGTTAGGGCTGTTTTCCTGGTGTGAGGGAATAAACCAGATGGCTTCTCAGCAGAGAGCACGGGTCCAAATGGGAAAACGATATGTGTGTGGGGGGGGGTAATATCTCCTCTTCGTGCTCTGACTGTGTTTACCTGACTGTATATGAAGGTGTTGGGAGCCCGGGGCTGCTGCTGGCACCACATAAGACAGAAAGAGCTTGATACCTGATGCTTGATGAACAGGTACAGTGATATTACTCAAGCCCTTTCAGTTTAAACCCAGAACAGCTGTTGTTCCCAGTGAGTTGCAGCCAATAGGGTGACAGTGTAAATCTGGCAGAGCTGACTGGCACCACACACTCATATCTATTTCTGAGCCCGGGGCACACACAGGGTTGACTTGGCAGGAACATAAGAAACATATGTGCGTGTTTGGTGGGTATCGTATGCGCTCTTATCCGTGCTAAGCGTCTTGCCCCTTCTGATCATCCCAGGTAACGTGGACCTCAATATCATACCACAAACAACCATGACCGGGAGGAGAAAAGCTTTTCTCTCCCAAGGATAAAACTGGGAAAACATCCAAAGCTCAAACAGATTCTTGTGACAACAGTTCTTTCCCACTGGCATTTTCTGTCAAAGATACCGAGCTGGATTCACGTGGGGTACTAAAAAAATAGGATCTTTAAGCGGTAAAAGTGAGAAAAGACATAAATGAGCCTTGTGATTTGTTTGATAATTTGTATTGGTAGTCTGGATGGGACTCTACCCGTAGGTCTTTATGTGAGTTATGTAGAAGATGCCATTTTTATCCTCCAGTTGCCACCATTGGTGTTTAACAACGTAACCCGTCTAACGAGGAGGTCACCTACGTGCCGTCGATACACTTCCACATGCGTTTGTTACTACTTTGATCATACTTTTGAAGCGCTAAAGACAATATACTTCAACTAAGAGCAAACACTCTCAGACTCCGGATGTGTGGGGTGGGACTGACAGCTGTTATCCTCATTGGGTTGAAGCGGAGGCTGGCTCTTTTGAACAATATGCATTACAAATTTCAGTTAAACAGTTGCAATTCAACTATTAAATTTTTATATGGATGCTTGAAAGCTATGAGACAAAAATTAGACCTGGCAGCAGGCACTTTAAAGTAGTACTGTAGACTCTACGTTATTAAGAGTATCTTATATGCATCTCCTTTCATAGAAAATGTGATCTCTTTTAGTTACTTCTCACACCTTTTATACTTCCTCTTAATTTATTAATCAACACTTTATTATTTGAAATAGTTTATCGGTCAACTTCTTTCACCCATTTCCTGTGTTGACGGGATTGAGCCCATTTATTTTACGGTGCGTTCTTTAACTGCGGGGGTGAACAAATTTATGAATACCTAATTTGTTGGAAACCCATCAAGGCAGCCGAGCTAAAAATCAGTCAGTTCCAATCACCTGATGACCAATCAGTGAAACTTTACTTTTTATTTTGGTTATATAAATATAAATAAGCACAGCAGTAATCAATTTTTGCGATTTAAAAAAAAAAATCAAACACTTGAGAGATGTTGTCTTTCATTTGATTCATCTACTGTATGCTAGGTGTTTGGCTAAGAACTTTTTGTGGTGTTTTTATACCTGTCAATTTCAATTTAGGGTTTTCTTTGATATTGTCACTGAATGCCTTGCTAGAATACTTTTTATCCTTGCAACGTGCAGTTATTAACGATGTCTAAAAATACAATATAATTTGGTTCTTTGCTAAGTTGTTTGTTGTGTCGACACAAGGCGGTTCATCTCTTTAGTTTAGGCGTCCTTTCGTGCCTGGATGATTCATAGGTCAGAGTTAAGTGGCTTAACGAGCCAAAACATTCCTTTGAAAATAGTCAGGTAATAGGCAGAATTAAAAATGAGTGGAAAAGGTTGCCAAAAAAAAACTTGAACAGAACTTCAGAAAGTCTGGAGATCTATTCATCAAGACCACTTTATAGGATTAGAAAAGATAAGGAACAACTCACAGTATTGTTTGGTGTTTCGTAATTCACTAACATTTCAGTTAGTTTTTCTCAGTTATAATATAATTATATTTAAGTTCTTCCTTGTTTGCTTTCCCACACTGGGTTTTATTCTTCTGCTCTCTCCATATCACCCTGTTTTTGCACCTCCTCCCTCCTCTGTCTCTGTTTTGTGTTCTGTATTGTGCTGAGCAGGCGGTTGTTGCCCTCTGATTGTAGTTGAGCTCTGTGGTTTGTGCGTGGCTCTCTGAGTGTACGGCTCCCTCTGGGCCCCGCTGACTCAAAGCCTGGCATCCCACCGAGTGTGTCCACCTGTCTCGTTGTTCAGGAAACGCACCGTTACTTCTGCAGCTCCTTTAGAGATGACATCACTTTTCAACACGTGTGTACAGATGGATGCATGTAGGGAACACAAATTTTAACACTCTCTCCATATGGACAAGTGAGCCTTTTTAAACCTCTCAGTCTGTCAAACAGTGTGAGTTGTTTACTGTCTGTCTAGTTGATTAGTGCTCAGGCGTGACCATTTCCTCTAATGGAGCATTGTATCCTGCCTGTGAAGAATTTGTTTCCATTTTCAGTTGGAAGTAATTCTTTATTCTGTGCCTTGTTTCTCCTCAGCTCTGATTGGGTGGAGATCCTGGAGCCACGCTCCCACGAGCGCATGTATGTAAACTTAACCACAGGTGAATGTGGCTGGGATCCTCCTTCGGGCGTTCCTGTCCGCCAGGCAGACGGCAACCAGTGGTGGGAGCTGTTTGACCCCCAAAGCAGCCGCTTCTACTACTACAACTCAACTGGGCGCCGCACTGTCTGGCATCGACCCCAGGGTGCAGACATAGTGCCCCTCTCCCAGCTCCAGGCCATGAAGCGGTGCAGTGAGGCCAGGAAAGCTGGAGGGGGTGCGGAGAAGTACCATCCTGGGACCACAGGGAGTATCAGCAGCGTGGGGAGCCAGGGGCACTCCACTCCCCTGCCAGAGCAGGACAGTGACCGCCCGCTGTCCAGAGCCCTGGAGCCCACAGAGGAAACTGTTAACTCTGAGTCGGACCCAGCGGTGGACAGCAGACTGAAGGGAGATGGAAGCAGCACAGAAAACAGCATAAATGACAGCAAAGACCTGCAGAGGTAAGTCTGAGTAAACCTTAAGTAGCCTATACAAAGCTTGTGTTTAATCAATCCAGGCTCATATTACCAAGGGAGCAGAGAGGAAATGTGATACTCATCACAACTTGTAGCGTAGTGAGTTTTAAAGACTTTAAAATGTTTCAGCTGTGAGAATTTTCAAGATTGTCTTGATCTTTGACCATTCGGGCCAGACGCAAACTGCTCTTTTGTTTTCTTTCTCACTTATCTGAACATTCCATATGTCCCACGTTTCCATACGATTGCCTGTAAACCTTGCTCAACCATTTTAGCAAATCGCTCCCAAATGGAGGAAAATGGCCAGTTATGTTAGAGAGCATGACATTTCCCCCTCACGCTTAGGTTACCGGTGCAGAACGAGCCCTAACAGTAAGTCATTCAGAGACCCCGTCATGTGCTCGGTGTTGTGGCCTCGTCCAAACCACCTCTCCATCTTCCAAGTCAAATACCAGACGTGCCACTTCTGTTTCCCCTGGCTCGTGGCCACGGAGGCCATCTCAGTGTCCCTCTGTGTGCTGACCGCCACCTCGCTCTGCTCTGATGCAGTGCTCATTTCATTTTCCTAAAACAAATCCAGACCCCAGGCCATAGAAATCTGTAACCCCTCTAAAGCACATGCACGGGAGGCATGAGAGAGAGTGTTGTTTGTGGTTAATAACAAGCAGAACCGCTGCATTCCTGCTGCTTATGAGCAAGGCAAACCCTGTTGTTTTTCAGCTACAGCTCTTGTTCACCAGACCCATTTGACTCTTTATGGCTATGGACGGGTCTCTTGTTTTCTCTGATACCTTGGTCTGGCATAAAGATGAACAGGGAACTAAACCATAAGCTATAGCTGTTGAATGAAACAACCGGATACCTTTCTGAATGCATCTGGCGAATGTGAGGGAGCTAACACTCTCCGAGGGGTCCCACTCTGCCCTTAGTGACTCAACCTTTCCCAAAACCTTTTCTGTCTCCCCTCAAAACAATGGCCAGCTGTGTTCCAGCGGAAAGCTGAGGCGTCTTTAGCTGTTCGGGACTTGATACCCTACTTAACCATATGGTCCTTCACATGCTCACCACTCGCAGCCTCTTAGCAGGTAATTAGAAACCACTGCAAAATGCACTGAGGGGGGGATGTGTCAGCTCAGAGCGGATGAAAAGAAACTCCGACTTAATTTAACGGTCCAGCTTGTTGATAAGAAGAGAGAAGTGAGAGTTTTAATGAAGCGTTAGAAGGGTCACAGAGGTCTGAGATGGACTAATTGTTCTGTTCCAACCAGAACGGTGCGTTGGGGACTATCAAGTTTTTACATTTTACCTCTGGTCATCTTTTTCACTTCCTTTTTTTTTTATCCTAACATTTGACCTCAGACATGTCTGTGCATGTCTGTACATGTCTGTTCTGTTTTCTTCCTTTTATCTATTTTAAATACAGCCACAACATCACGTCAAATTAATTTTAAAAACAAAACTGCTCAGTGTTGAAATGGTATTAGTTTCCTTTTGTATAGGTCTATAAATAAATTTGTTCAAAACTGGCCGTTTTGCTCACAACACACTTTGTGTAAGCTATACGTGGCTGAAGCAGATGCCTTTCTTCATATCTGCGTTTCTTTTGTTCACAATTAGTCCACAAGTGCAGTTACACGAGCATGCTTGCATGTCTGCCTAAGTGCCACATCTGTGAATCATTGGCCAAGTCTTATCATGAGTCCTGGGAATATCTGGGTACTATGAGCCTGGGCACTTCATCGGGGAAGAACCTAGAGCTCCATGTGGAAAGGCGGGGGGGGGAAATATTTTCTGTGATACAAAAATGAAAGCCATAACAATTCAATACGTTTATAGCATCTTCATTCAGTTTCACAGACTTTGTCATTAAGCAGGTAACAAAGAATTTACATCCTGGCTCTGTGTGGGGTTCCTACCGTTGGGATTTGGAGTTTTTTACACCAGATACTGAAAGTATGCTGGTGCTTGACTGCAAGGTTATCAGGCAAGTCAGAAATGACTCATGGTAGTTTGCTTCTGCCTCACAGTCATGTTTTGTCTTATAAACTGCCCTGAGGAGAATAATAGGCCACTGAAAGGCATTTTTAAACCTAATAATGTCCCAGGGCTGGCTGAAAGCATTCTTTTAACAGGGCGTTTATGTATGCTAAATGGAGAGGAACAATAAAAGTACTTCTTTGTGCTCTTTGCTGTAGTTCCATAATAATACAGCTGGGCACAACCAGTCAATCAAAGGCAGTCATGCTGACATTAGAAGCTTAACACTCACATTTCCTGATTGTTTGCTGGCTTTGGGTTACACTGGAAATGTTTAAAAAAAAAACTGAAAGTTTTGTAAACTTTGTTTTGTTGGGGATAGTGTTTGTTTTATGTTCCTATGGCACCATTTTTTAAGATGGCGCCTTGAAAGTGAAAGCCTGTGACAGCACCTCTTCTATTCTTTAAAACTCAAGGTGGAGCGTATATTTGATTTCATTAACTTTTAGTAGCTTTTGGTTTAAAAAAAAAAGTGTTTGGAAAACGAGTTAAAAGAAATTTCCAAAGTCTATTGATGCAAGCAAAACACAAGTGAAAACTTTTGGTTTTATTATTGCTTTCCTTTTCCAGTTCTAGGGGAGTTTGTTGGGCAATTGTTTAGTAAATAAACAATTCATGCAAAAGCAAAAGTATGAGAAGCCAAAACAAACCAATCTGACCAACTTCCTCAAACATGCTTGTGACTAACAGGCTGTGAGCCATACGGGAGAAATCAGTAGTAGTAGGGTTTATTTAGGAAATACGGCTGACTTTTAAGGCCAGATAAAGTTTTTAATGAATCACACATTCTGTTCATGTTTACAGCATGAGCAGAAGTCTTTTAGGCCTTTTATCTGCCACTACTCTGGGGAGATAGCCACAACATTTTTACACACGCTGGAAGGACTTTTATCTCAACGCTCCTGGTGTGGTAAGCTTGTTTTTCAGATCTTTATAGATCCTGTTTTAAATTTTTTTCTTCTTCTTTTTTCCATTTACAAAAAAAACCCTACTTGTTGAACTTTAGACCTTTTTTGCCTTTGGTCTGGATGAAGATGTTTTTGTGTTTTTTTTTTAAACAATTCTTCGGTCTTCTTTTTTTTTCTTTCTTTCTTTTCTGTATTTCACATAATTGGAAAGTTTGTCGTCTTTGGGAACTTTATTACAGACTTGGAGTTTTACTGAAGCAGTGTGTCCACAACCTCCATTGTTTTATTTCAACTTTTATTCCACCCCTCTTTTTACAGTTAGCCTCTGTCTGTTTTTTGTGGTGTGAGAAGATTTCATGAAGTATCAGTGGCACCAGATTTGAACTGGCCCGAGGCATGCAGCTTTGTCTCCATCAGCTGACACACACTTTCAGACACGGTGGGGTTTTTGCGCCCTACAGTGCTGCTCTTTTTCTGTTATTTTGCATATCTGACCCTGTTCTTGAGAGCAGAGACTGACTGCAGTATCCGTACTATTACTGGACGTGGATAAAGAGCAGCAGATAAACTTTCAGATTTCCAGAGACGGGTCTCTGTGGAATCCGGTTGGGTTTGGTTTCCCCCCCCCCGGTCCCCTCTAGAGAGCGCGTCCTACTGGCTGTCCTTTGACCCAGCCCGGCACTCCTCACAGGCTGCGGGAGCCACAGACCGACACAGCTGCTAGGCATCTCGTCTCAGCGGAGGGAGGTGTGTCAGTTCAGCTGCTGTGGGACAGCTGGCTCTCTGGAGGTGTCTTACAGCAACGAGAGCGCCGCCAGCCTCACTTTAAACTTAAAAAAAAAAAAAAAAGTCCCGCCCAAAATATGATTCGAACTGTTCAAAAACAAAAGGAAAAAAGTCAACTTTGAACTCTGGCCAAGTGGATTTATCATTAACCTTAGTGGTTCCTCTGTCCAAAGTTTCCTTCCTCTACACAGATTGTAGTTATCTCATTTGTCTGTACTCTGAGGTGTTTGTGCAGCAGTAGCTTGGTCTGTATGACCTCATTTCCTCTTTCTGTTCAGCCAATGTTAATAATAACCTGTTTTTATAACCTACGTTTCACAGGGATTTTATTTTGGAATTTCCAAATTCATATCTCTGTTCTTTAAAGCAAGTCATGTAATGGGATTACAATAAGTGTTATTCTGAGCAGAAAAACAAAATGCTGACATCGAGTGAAAGTATGCTGCTTGTAGTAGCATTTAATGAGTTATTGAGACAAATCGACCTCTGAGAATACTCTGAGAAAAGTGACAGAGGGGGTTGGACCGTGTGTGTGTGGATCCAAGGCAGCGCAGCAGCTGAAAGTAATTGAGATTTGCTGACCGTGAAGTTGATTTGTTGCTTCAGAAGCCAATCAGATTACTTCATGTGTGTTCCCTGAGGGCCTCAAACTTTTTTGGATTCCCCTATTTCTTTATGTTCCCGAAGGACTTTCAGGCTAGTTTCAGCCTTTGAATGAGAGAATTTGTAAATACACGTTGTGGGTATAACCACGTGTTTTTAATTGTGTGTTAAACTGAAAATCATCCACCTGCAAACAGTGGGACTTATTACTCTCCCAATTAGAATGATGGTATCTTTTCTAACTTCTGTGATAAATAGTTGTGGATAATCCCACCCTTCAGCCCACATTCAGCTAACACCTGCTAGCAGGCAACACGCCCTTTCTAAACAACTTTCTTTGTGGTTAGAATGACGCCCGGGCTTGTTGGGCCTTACGCAACCTGGACGTTGCCCGATCGGTTCGAGGTCAAAGATGGCTCTTTCTCTGCTCTTTCCTTGATCTCCATTGCTGTCATTGAAGGAGGCGTCTCCATGACGATGGCACAGCCGTGCATTGTGTGAGACTCCCCTCACCGCCACAAAGGCCGCTGAATGAACCCTGAGGAATTCCTGTCTTCCCGCTCATTCCTGTGCTGCACTCTCCCACGATGAATCTCCACCCCTTCTCACTTACACACGCTCACACCATCCTCTCTCATTTCTGTTGCTCCTTCACACCCCCACATTAAAGCCACCAGCTCCAAACTACTTTCTGATGAAGTTTCTCATCATTGTGCTGTCTTGGTTTCTCTTTTAATTTTAGAATTTGCAATCAGACATTCTGCTGACCTCTGTTTTACTGGTAATAAGTGTTTTGTTTAATGTAATTACAAGGCTCGAGTGCAGATTGAAGACACTGTACTCTTTTAATGTAAGAGTGAATTTATAATAAGGATGATCATTCTAAAGTCTGTGCAGACATCCAGATTGTTGCTTTAGGGGGTGATCATGCCAGAGCCTGGCTGCAGCTGTAGAACAATAAAGACAAAGCTTTCCAAAAAGCCATTTGGTGGCACTGTAAGCTGAACTGAGTTATGCCTTTAATGCTCGTTTAGTGTCCATTTTCAGTCCTCAGATGTTATGATCTTATAATGACTTTTGTGGCTGAATTTAACATTGGCACAGAAAATAGGAACCAGGCAACATTTTTCAACACTCACTGTCATATTTTTGAAGATAAAGGATCCAAAGATCTGCTTGAAACCGAGGACCTAAAATATTTTTTATGGCTGAAGTAAAACATATTTAAAGCCCTGTGTGAGCTCGTTCAGTCTGAATGCAGCGTGTGAACATTGCATTAAGCATTTCCTGTTTGTACTGAATACGGGGAAGGCCTCTCTTCAACCCTCCAGAGGGTCTCTGCATACAGGAAGTAGTGGTCACTTCTTTGTCAGGGTCAGTCGTGTCCATCAAGTTTTTCCCTCGCTCAACCAGAATATTAAAAGGCACATTCATGTTTTATTCAAAGGGTGGTTAAATGAGTCTTAGAGATGGGGGGTTTATTCGTGGAAAGTCTTTATGTGAAACCCAGTTATGTGAACAGTCTCTGTGTTTCATGTCAGCTGTGCATCACCTGCCGAGGCGGCCCCTCTTCCTGTTTGATAAAAACCAGAGTGAGAAAACACTGTTTCAAAGAGGTTTTACATGTTTTACAGCTGTCGCCGCTCCACCGACCACCCTGTGTACCCATACACACTCACACTGGCTTGTAACAACTAAACAGTGGTGGTTTGTCAGAGCTTGTCTTCACACGTGCCTGTCTGTGGGTGTGTTAAATGGTAGTAAATCGTCTTGATTGCTTTTGGTGAGGCAGGGGCTGTGTGGCGACATCAGAGGTTGGGGCACCGTGTTCGGGACCCAGCTGTTTATAGGCCGTGTCTGGATGGATGACTCTGTGGCACTGTGTGAGGATGAGCGTGTGTTTACGTTCAAACGGCTGAGGCAGCGTGACTCACTCTGCGGGAAAGGGATCCTGATGAAATGAGCAGGTGACGGAGGACTAAGGGAAGTTTGCCGTTGATGTGAGGGACCTCTGGGGAATAGTTTCAGCATTGTTCCAGAGAGACGGAGGAGGGGGGGGATCACTCCACCTCCTTCTCTCCTCCCTCCCCATCCTCTTCCTGTCGTTACAGCCCAACTGTAAAGTCCCACAGCTCGTTGAGAAGGAAAGCCCTAAAACACAATATTTTTTTCCTCTCTGCGTTGTTCCATTTGTTTGGATTTACCAAGATCATCATCTTTTATATAGTTACCTTCTGTACTGAAAGCTAAGTTAGAGGTGGAGGGGGGTAAGTCCGCTTGGCCTTACTTTAAAGACATTTGCCTTTCTGACCTTTTGAGTAAACAAGAAAGTAGATTGATCTTGTAAATTCGGATCCGTTTCACGTGTTTCTCCAGATTGACGCCATCTGCGTTCATCCGTACATGCTGTAATGCCAGCTTGAGACGCAGAAGTTGGCCTAAGAAGGCATGTTTTTTTGATCAGTTGAGGAATGGGGTTGCAGAAGAAGATTATAAGGCGACAGCAGAGTTCAGGGCAGCAGACCAGAGCAGCGTGACCAGATTGATGGCAGATTGTTTTTTGTTGCTGGGATTAGCGGCGAGCACTTGGCTTTGATGTTTGCCTGGTCGCTCAACTTAAAGAGGAAGAATAACTCTTTGGACTTGCATGAAAACCTCATCTGTAACACACTGCAGCTCTGAACTTCATTCAAATCATTGTGGCCTGCTGGTTTGCCCTTTTTTTTTTTTATTCAGAGATTTGATGGGCAGATGTTGAATCATTTTTGTACAATTACTCAAATATTTTGATGAACAAGCCCAGTACGCTCAGCAGACATATGAGTCACACCTGTTTAGAAGAACTGTGGATAGATGTTTTGTGCAGTCACTTGGTATTTTTAGGCACTTGATTTGCACAACACACACACACACACACACACAGGAGTTATTGTCTTGTGGCTTTGACAGGGCTCTTTTGACTGCCAGACTAAAAATGGAGTTGGGTCTTTAGAGGTTAGTGAAATGTTTGGAAAAGAATTTATGGATTGCTGGAGTATTTCCCAGACCTGTCATGCTAGCAATAATCATATATAATGATGGTGCTTTTATGGTACTGTTTGTTGACTTTTGAGTGTTTATTTAGATTTTAGATACACTTTATTGCTTTGACCAAAGTCGTATCTCATTTCTTTTTCAGGGATGCTTCTCAAAGATGGCAGCCAGTACCTGGCTCTAAAGCAGCCATGTTGGTGAAGGTGAACAGCATGAACCGTAGCCAGCCCAATCCAGCATTGCAGCAGCAACTCCAGCCGTCTGCACAGAGCAAAGCCAGTGCTTTCACGCTGCACAACTCCTGCGACAAGACCCAAGGAGGACACATGAGCTCCAGTCAGGCATTTAAAACAGCCCCTTCTGGCAAAATGGCTGGCGATCCACGTCAGGCTCATCTAAGAAAAGCCAGCAATGGCAGCTTTTGTCTGGTGACTTCAGAAGGAAGCTACCCCAGTCCACTCCTTCACAGGTCACATACCTGCACCCCACGTCCAGTCTCTCCTCATTATGGTCGCACTGCCCCAATCTACGATGAGCCAGTTTCAGACTCTCCAATTTATGACGAACCCCCCACAGACATGGAGATAGAGGGGGCACACCTGTACAATGGACAACCTCTGTCTCGCTCGACACCGACCCAAAGCCTCCAAAAGCCTAAACTCCTCCAGCACCCTGGTTCATCTCATTCCAGACATAGGAGGAATCCTTCATCGGACTACAGCCCAGCTGGTCTGGAGTGCATCAAACACATGGTCAACGTGGACCCTAAACAGGGTCACCCCTCTACCTCTCCTGTGCCCACCCGAGCCTCTTCCCCTTC
This sequence comes from Kryptolebias marmoratus, assembly GCF_001649575.2. NCBI lineage: Eukaryota > Metazoa > Chordata > Actinopteri > Cyprinodontiformes > Rivulidae > Kryptolebias > Kryptolebias marmoratus. The sequence continues at coordinate 22,835,476 of NC_051433.1, forward strand.
CTCCAGGCAGGACCCAGTCTTGACCCAATCACAGGCACATCCCCAGCCCCAAGGCCACTCTTTGCAGCAGTCTCGAAGCCAGGTGAGAGACAGAGAGCCAGGAACCCCAGGCCCGAGTTCACTGGACAAAAAACAAACCTGGAGAATCCTGGAGGCCACTGTGCAGCGTGCCATGGAGGCACGACACAGCAGGCAGAGCAGCCAGGCCTCACAGGAATTCCCCTCCTCAACCCCACAAGCCACAGCCAACTACCAGGACTCTGGTTACTCCACTGGCCCTTCTCCGAGCTTGAGACGCAAGACCAGGAGAAGGGTGGTGGCCGGCGGAGGGGCAGGAGGCAGGCCGGGGTCAGTAGGCAGCAGCGGGGAGCTGTGTGCCCTCAATGAGAGACTTATGGCAGAAATGAGGGAGGTGGTAAGTCGCTCCAACACCATGAGGGAAGTTAGGGCAGGGCTGGACCCAGAAATGGGGGATAGGACTGTGGTGCCTCGGACACGCTCCCCTGCGGACTCTCTCAGGTGGTATGGAGGAGGAGGGGGTTCAGCAGGCAGGTGTCCATCACGAGAGGATGTCAGTGGGGCTGCTCGGTCACTGAAGGGTACGGGTAACTACGGTAACCCTGCCCTAACCCCTTTGGAAATACCAGGGAGACAGAAAAGGACCTATGAAAAGGTTGACACTTTGGAGATGAGCGTAAACAGCCAAGCCAGCCTGTCGTCACCTGAAACTCCAGGACCACCCTCCCAGGTAACCTCCTGTTATGCTTATTTATTGCTGTGTGCATAAACAGTAAAAGGTTGTTATAATAGTGTACTTTATTGTCCAATGAAAAGATGAAATACATCTCTGTTTTAGGGTGTAACCGCAGTAACTGTTCACTAGATTACCTTCGTTTGAGCTGGTAAACCTCTGACTACTGACTATCAGATTAGAGAAGCAGTCACTTTCAAATGAGGCCTAGTCGTGCTTAAATAAAACATTTTTATGTTTTAGGTTGGGGTTTTTTTCTCTGTGCTTTTGTAATAGAACTAGTTCTCACAAGCAGAATTTGATTGTTTGGCTGAAAAGAAATGCACCTTTTGATTTGATTAAATCAAACTGGATTATTTTAAAACAACTCAGCCAGCACTGTAGATTTGGTTATTTCCAGTTTAAGCTGACTCTTAAGTTCTGTTACTTTCTAATCTTCAGACTCTGTCTTGCGTCAGAATCCAGCCTTGCATGATTGTGTTTTCAGTGATTTGACTCTGCCCCTGTAATGACTATCTGACGCAACGAAGATACTCGAACGTCTGTTTGAAAACAACACAAATCATTTTGTGATTATAGTCTTTTACAGTCTGTTTATTGTATTCAAGTTCCTTTTTAAATGCGCTTTCTGTTAATCTGGTGGCACCAGAACAAGTGCTTTTCTAAAACCATTTCCAAATGCAGTTTCCCTAGCTGGGACTTATCACCATTTATGTGTTTAACTCGACACAATGACAAATGGGCCTACACAGCAGAGGTGGGCAGCAGTTTATTCTGTGGGTTAGCAGGTTAGACATATGGATTGTTGCCTACTCTTTTCCCAGGGTCACTCTCTCAGTTATTAGTGTTTACTTCTAAGCTTTTCAGTGCTTTTTTTTTTATTTTTGCCAGGCTTTCTGCAAAATCAATGCAACAGTACATCTAACAATGTTTCATGCTACCTAAACAAAATGAACTTCAAAGAAAAGTAAAATTTAAGGTACAGTCTTTTTGCGGCAGAGGAAAAAGGATCCAGTGTTCCCAAGTGAAGTGGGAAGAAAAAAAGTTTCCTTGAACAACTCTTTTTAAAAATAATCAAAAAACTTGAGTAAAAATTTAGTTAAGAGACATGTAAGCATGTAGAAACAACACCCTCCTTTATATGCTAGTATGTATTGTTATGTTAATGTGAAATGTTTTAAGAAAATTGACTATATTTGATGTCACTTGATTGTCTGATCCTGGGTAAAAATCCAAAATATCAAAAGCACACCATCTGATTTTTCTCAGGTATAAGTGAGTAGAGCTGTGAAGAACAGAAGTAGTCTTAGTCTGATTGACTGAATACTGTTGCTTCAACAGAACACAAGAACATCAATGTTATGTTTGTCATTTCTGAAACTGGCCTAAATATTCTCAAGACATTAGATCACAAGTGGGATGAGTGCTGTGGACTACGATGGCAGCAGTCCCAGCAATAGCTGTCATCCTCTTACCACCGTCCATCTGCCTTGCACTGTAGGCACTGTAAAGCTCATATGCCAGATTTATACTTGGGTAGCAAGGCCCATGCCAGGCCAGGAGACTCAGGACATCACCTCCCTTGGTCAGGAAGGAGGGCTGCTGTGGCCCATATGGCCTAGGTTTGCCTGGGTTGTGAGGAGGAGGAAGGATGGTGGGCTGAACAGTTCAACTGGGGCTATAGCTTGTAAGAAAGTGGCAAAAGAGCAATGAGAGGGCCCCCCTGAGTATCTGCTGGAATGTTCTTATTAATTAATAGATTATTATGTTCAGTGTGTCATTTTAATGTTCTTTTCTAAGTTTTAAAAGATAACTTTCCACTGTCTCAGAAATCAGAATTCACAGTACAGCGTAATTATCCCCACGTGCTGCAAAGCTGTCAGCTTAGAAACTCAGCTGTGTCACTCTTAAAAAGAATAACACCCCCCCCCCCTAAAAAAAAAAAAAAAAAAAAAAAAACAAATGGTGGACTTTTGGCAAATCCAAACCTCAGCTTTGACACAGATGATTGAGAAACCAAAACCTGAGATGCCGTTTGTCTGGCACTCATCGTTTCATACTACCCAGTGGCTCATTGAAAAGACATATTAATGTTTTTTATGTTCCTGTAGTAAACTTGGGCTTGGACTTTTGCCTTGTGGTTTGTGTTATTTCTGGCTGCATGTTGAGCACATTGGGGTTGCTGGCTGTCTCTGTTAATGGAGCTGGGGTGCTCCTTAAAGTCACGAGAGGTCTTGGTTAGAGCGAAGCTTTGGTTTTGTCCTGGAGGTGAGCCTGATGTGGGGAGGGAGGGAGTAAGAACTTCCGTGCCACTGTGTGCCCAGCGACTCCCGGGGCCAGGGTTCAGGAGGATTTAGGGAGGAATTTTCCTCTTGTTACACTGCTGGTTTTAGAAAAGTAATGTGCCGATCTTGCTACACTTTCCCCTTGAGTCCCAGCACTGCAGAGCAGAGAATACTCCAGCTCTTAATGTGACCCAGAGAAAATTGCTGCTGAACACACAATTTGTGTTTGTGCTTGCCCTCCCCCTCTACATCCTCTTTAAGTTTATTCTCCTTCGTTCTCTTCTTCTCGGTTATGTGTCCACTCCTCCTTCGGCAGGTGGACACCTTGGAGCTGCAGTCTCAGTTGGAGAGCAGGAAGAAAGGCATGGTGGATGGACGAACGGCTTCACTGGGTCCACACCGCTCCTCCAACCATGACAATCGAGAAGGAGATGATGGTACAGGAAGTAGAGGAGGAGGATCCTCCTACCAGCTCTCCTACGCCACCCTGCGGCAACCTCCGCCTCCTGACATGGGCATGGAAGACTGGGCCAGCAAGCATCTCAACATGCACACCCAAGGACTGTTCCGGCGCCGCGTATCCATCGCCAACATGCTGTCCTGGAACCGCGGCTCCATCAAAAAGCCCATGCTGGTCACCAGCAACCGCGCCATCAGAAAGGAGGCCTGTGAGATGTTCAAGCTGGTACAGGCCTACATGGGAGACAGGCCTTCGCGGCTCGACCGCCGTCACTGCGCCCTGCTCATCGTCACCAAGTGCTGGGACATGCCGGGGCTGCGGGACGAGCTGTACGTGCAGCTGGTGAGGCAAACCACGGGCAACGCCAGCCCCAGAAGCTTGGGGGCGGGTTGGGAGCTCATGGCTGTCAGTTTGGCCTTCTTCGCCCCGTCACCCAAGTTCCGCTGCTACCTGGAAGGCTACATCCAGAGACACACAGAGCCCAACAGCGACAAGAAATGTGAGTCTCAGACTGAGCTACAGGGTGGGTCACCTTTCTTTCATTCTGCACCTGCCTGTTTGTCTGATCACCTGTGTTTTTTGTTGGAAGGGATGACTTCTTTTTATAAAATTCCCATTTTCTCTTTCCTGTCATATTTTCTTGTTGAATTGTTTTCTTGGTCTGTTGTAGCACATCATTACCTCAATAAAAATGGCTTCTGATTCCTCCTGATTAGTGTGTATTTAACCTCTGTTATCTTCTGTTTTTTTTAATAGTGACACAGTTTATACTGGAACAGCAGGAACTGAAACTGAAGAAGAACTCAAAGTCCAGAAAGAAGCGAAAACAAAACACAGAAGAGGAAGAAGGTACAATTCTAACCTTTTACTTATTGTAAAAATATGCCAGAAATGTTGTTTTAACAACAACAGCTCCTTGGTATCCTAGTATCGCTTGTACAAGTTTATCTGTTGGTTCGAGCTTTAAATAGGTTGAGGAGTGACTCAGTCCCACATATGTTTTTGTACTCTCATCAGGACTCGTCTCTAGTCTTTAAACAGTGCAAACCATTACAAATCAAACGTATTGCTCCCTGTAGAGTGACCACTGTGAGTGGGATGGAAAATTCATGGCTGTGTAGTTTGTCAGATGAGTGCATGCTGATGTACTGGCACGCACAATGAATGGGTTTCACAGAAAGTTAAGCAGAAGGGGGGGGGGGGAGTAGGATGAGAATTTCAGAAGGTTCTGTTCATGCACAACGGACCACACTGTGAATCATGCTGGCATTCGTTCTTGTGTCAGACTGCCATTTAAGAGAACAGCTACTCATTAACATGTGCCTTCATTAGAGCAGACCACACTGTCAGCTCTCAGATGATGTCACCGGGGAGGAAACCAGTCACAGCGCCGCGGCAGTGCCCTTACAGATCAGTGACTCAGGATCACGGAGGAAAATGCTTCAGCTGACTGAAAAGTTCAAGAGTGAATCGGCTGAACATTTCAAAGATGACATTGAACAAAGAAAATACAATGCCAGCTGCTGTTTGCTTGACAGACGTACGACCTTGAAGATGGATATTTCATCAAAGCAGAGCAACAAGTAGTGATGAGGTCTGGCCTGATTGATGCTTAGAAACTTCTCTGAGCCTGGAGTGGACTGCATTCAGCCGTCCCATAAACAACAAAAACGTCTCGGAGGTTGACTCCTTCACGTCATCTTTTAATAGCTCAGTGTTTTAGTCGTTAAGTTTAGCTTCAGCCTGCGTGCAGACAGGTGTCATGTCGCTCTCAGCCTGGTTCGGTACACTCGGCCTCCTAATGAGCTCGTATTTCTCCCAGGCTTTGGTTGCTCAGTTGTTGCTGCTTTCACTGGATCAAAAGTGTTGTAAATATAGACCACCGGTAGGGTTCAAACCATTCTTCTCACTTCAGTGCTGGGGCTCTGCACGCCTTTCTTTTCTCTGTTGGGAAAAGAACGCTGGTCTTTGCCAAGATCAAGAGCAAAATATTGGTCCGATCGGTCTAATTAGTTACAATCGTAGTCAGACGTTTGTCACATTAGCTGCAGTTGCACACCAGCATAGAAGTCACCTGTTTGCTATAAATCCGAGTGTTTTGACTGCAGGGAACATGCGGGTAAGTGTTTGTTTGTTACTTTATGAATCCCTTCAGTAGGTTTCTCCTCCTGGGTCTGGCTTGATACAGTGAAGATTCCAGGAAGAGGAAAACACCCCACAGGAGTGTCATGTTTGTCTCAAGTTACCGCAGAGATGAAATATGGGAATGATCTCATAAACTTGAACGCCTCGGCTTTTTGTTTGAGAGGTGTAGGTGGAGAGGATTTTCTGGGAACAATTTTTCCAGGACAGATCAGATTCTTCACTGCCTTAAGGCTCTTTAAGATGTATCTTGTCTTGAGTAAAACAATTCTTTGAATTGACTTATTTTCCAAAATAGGTCTTGGCTCTCCGGAAGCTGCTTACAGCAGGTAGCAGTCAGGCCACCTCCTGGGGCTTCTTATGCTCCTCCGGAGGCCTTTAAGTCTGTGTGCTGATGAATCACCTGCGTGTTGGATGTGTGGGCTGGATCCTGCCGCTGAAGCTTTTGTTCCTCGGCAGTAAATCTTCACTCAGCCTGACAGTTTAGCCGGGTCTGCTCTAATCTCCATATGCCGGAATCGCACCGTCAACATGTCTCTCTAGTTACGGCTGCCTGCCTCTTATTTGACATCTGTGGGAAATAAATTAAAAAAAAACATTGCCGTTCCTGTTTGTGGGAAAGAATTCAGATAATTTATTATTTTGTGCTTTCAGTAATGACTGATGCTTAAGGGATGTTGAAGGATATAACATGGGTTTGTGTATTGTCTTCTTTGGTCCTGAATTTGCTTTTTCTGCCATCTCAAAGGGCTTCCTATCAGCACATACGCCAAGTTCTGCCATCGGAAGCTGCTGAAGGTGGCAATCACTGGAGGCAAAAAGGTAAGTAAGAGAAAATAAAATAATATATATATATATATATATATATATATATATATATAATTACTTCTATATGATGTTAGTAGAATATGAGTTTGAGGGTTTTGAATCTCGAGTGAGTCACGCTGGGGGAGACGTAATTGTAGGTTTGCTGACACAGTCACAGGTAGAGACGTAAACACAGATCCAGTCATAGCAATGCAGCTGCAGACACAGCCATGATTAGTAACATTATCCCTGACATACTGGGGTAGTAAATCTTCACCTGCTTACCTGTCCCCCCGCCAGGGTCTGCGTAAGCCCACCTTGGAGGAGATCGACCACAGCAGACGGGCCATCATCACGCCCTCCCTCTTTGGCAGCTCTCTTGAGGAAGTGATGGAAAGGCAAAGTGAGCTCTTCCCAGACAGGAAACTGCCCTGGGTGCAGGTTCAGCTGTCCCAGTACGTTCTGGCTCTGGGCGGGGCTCAAACGGAGGGCATCTTCAGGTAAGACAGACCCAGACCGACTCAGCTTAAAACACGCCTCGACTCGAGATAGAAGTGCAGTCTAGCAAATTAAAAGGGGATCTCACAAAGTATATACATATGCTTTTATTGTACGCATATTCTGAATAAACAAATGTGTGGGTGCGTGTGTGGTCTTCTGTTTCCCTTTATTTCTGTGTAAGCTTCCCCTGTGTACAGTACACAAAGCAGACAGAACAAACACAGCCCTGCTTTGCTCCTGAGAGCAGCACTGTTTAATTTGATACTTTGTGATATGTGTTTACATTTCAGCTTAAGTCTACAAGCATGTGGGAGCCTCTCAACAGTGTGTTTGTGTAGGGTTTTTCTCCAGCAGATTTAGCTCTGTAGCTTCTCGACTTGTTTAGGAAATCGTTCCTTTTCTGCAAACGTACTGTAAAACTCCTTATCTACGTCGGTACTTGACCGAAGAGAGTGTTTTTTGGTTATATGTTCATTTGGAGATTGTTTTTATTTCAAACAGAAGTACCACCAACAGAAAACTGAGCTCTTTCAGGCACCGGTCCTGCCCGAGTAGTGGATTCAGACATGAGGCGTGGAGTCTGTGATGGAAGTAGAGCTCCCTCTTGTGGCCACTCAGTGTAATGCTCACTGTTCTGTTTTCAGAGTGCCTGGAGACATCGACGAAGTGAACGCACTGAAGCTCCAAGTGGACCAGTGGAGGATTCCAGAGAATCTGTCTGATCCAAACGTACCCGGTATGATAAGTTAAGTTTTTAAGGCGTTTTCTTTAAGCGTAGAAATTTGAATACACACATTAACAGAATGTCTCCTTTTCAATAAGCCTCTTTGATGAAACTGTGGTATCGTGAGCTGGAGGAGCCCCTCATCCCCATGAATTTCTACAAGCAGTGCATCAGTAACTGTGACGACCCGGTGGCAGCCATCGCCGTGGTCCAGTCTCTGCCTGAGCTCAACAGGCTGGTTCTGTTCTACTTCATCCACTTCCTGCAGGTAACCAACATGACTCCCTCACACCGTCTTCCATTATGCACTCGTTTTGATTTAAAATACCATATGAACTCTGAGCTGAGGACAAATTTCTGAAGACAGTTACGTGTCGTTGTGCGGCAGAGACCACAGATGTGCCTCACTTTTCATTTTAAAGGTACACATGTCCAGATTCAGAATCAATGTGATGAGTTGGACAAGTGTTGTAAAACATATACTTGAATTTTAATATTGACATAATATACATTTGGGATGTACCTTTAAACTGTTTTATAAAGAAACTTGTCAAATCTGAATCATAGTATATTATAGCAGAATTTAAGGCAATTATGAGTGTATTAACGCAATTTAAGGCAAGGCTGTTCATCTAATCCCCTCATAAACTAAAAAACAGTAACATAATCATTTAAAAGCTTAAACTTTGTTTTAACAAACATAGCACTATAAAACACTCATACCACTTATCTTCTGTAAACATGCCAATAAGCAGTAGGTTTTAAGCATGTCAAATCATAATATTAATATAATATTAAATGATATACCTCTTGGTTTGACCTAGGCAAAGGTAGCAGATTAGGCACGGGCAAATTATTTAAACTTTGCATATTAGTACTTTATTGAAGCGTTGTCGGTTGCTATCTCCATAATTGAAGGGCTCATGAGTTGACAGCTGGAGAGACTTTATTGTTGTATCACAGCTCAGTCTGGTAATCTGATCTCTCTACAATAATGTAGAAATGTAACATAAATGTCTTTTGTATTAGAGCCCAAAATAGTTGTATTACTGCTAAAAAAAAAGTGCATTTACTGCAACAAATGTCAACTTTTTCTGTGACTAAGGTTCATCTTCTTACTTTCTATGATTTAAATACTTTTTTCTGTATGCAATAATTCTCCTTATAGACAATTAGCACCAAAGGTTTATTTAGTACATCAGAAACATTTTCAGGAACAGTGATTCAGATGGATCCAAGCTAAGCTAACTAAACTATCCATCCATCCATTTTCTTTACCCGCTTCTCCTTTCCGGGTCGCAGGGAGCTGGTTTCTATCTCCAGCAGTCACTGTGTGAGAGGCGGGGGACACCCAGGACAGGTCACAGTCCAACACAGGGACACATGGAGACAAACAACCAGTCACGCTCTGACTCCCACCTAGGGCCAAATTTAGAGTTACCAATTAACCTAACGTGCTTGTTTTTGGTATGTGGGAGGAAACAAAACCCTTACAAAATATACAAAACATTCAATATTAAACTGGGTAATCAATAATTCTTTAGGTTGTTTGTTGTACTGCTACTCTGGGTCATATATCAAATAGTGGAAAAAATCTTTACTCAAAAATTTAAGGCTTTTTTTTTTCCATCGGTGCTGCAAGACTAATTTCCCCTGCCTCAACATTGAGCTGAATGTGACTCATATGAGTTATTGCAGGTCAAAGGTCAGCCTGTAAACAACCAGAGCAGGAGCTTAGCCTTCCTCATTCCTTTTCCTGTCCTTTCACCCTGTCTGCCTGCAGGTGTTCGCTCAGCCATCCAACGTCGCCATAACCAAGATGGACGTGAACAACCTGGCCATGGTGATGGCTCCCAACTGCCTCCGGTGTCAGTCCGACGACCCGCGGGTCATCTTCGAGAACACCCGCAAGGAGATGTCCTTCCTTAGGATGCTCATCGTTCACCTGGACACCAGTTTCATCGAGGGTGTGGTGTAGACACTGTTAACGCTCAAAGCGCACAGATCCGTTCTCTTGTTTCCAATCAAGCATAAAACACTGTCCCTGTTTAGGCCACACTGGAACCTGTCATGGTGATAAATTACTCCTCGTACGAGACAAGGGGGTAAAAAGCTCGGACTTTAGGCCATGTGCTCTTCTGTCTTCTTACTGGGAGATGAGATGTTTTACTTTTAAGTTTTACTGTTTCTTTTTTTTTGATACTGAGATCCAGCGACTGTTCTCTAGCCTGTGAAAACAGGTTAACCCTTTATGTCTCAGTAAAGGGACGTTGCTATGGTTACATTTAACATTTTGGTTGCGAAAGGCGAGACTGTCACGTCGGAAATATTCTCTTGCAATAGAAAAAATGTTCTTTGAAGCAGTGTTGACGGTTTCTCCAGCTTTTTGATTTTATGCAAGTGTGTTTGAGTGTGTGGTTGTCAGTGTGAACAAACGGGCTCCTTTTATTGTATAAAAGAATCAAAACGTGAAACTTAAAATAACTTGTAATTGTCTTAAAGCTTGCCTGTGCTGTTTGTAATGATGGCCGGTTTTCTCATACTTTATTGTATGTGAATTTTTATTTCAAAGCACAACTTGCAGGATCTACTAAAAGCTCTGGTGAACAATGGCAGTTTTGGGTGATTTTAAATATTTGTTTGTATTTGTTTTCTGTTTTTAAATCCTCTGACGTCAACAGGAGTGTTTGCTCAGTTTAAGTTGTAATAATGTGGGAGGCTGATTATTCAACTTATTGTTCTCTTTCTCTGTTATCTCTAATTATTTGGGTTGGAGTACTTGTCTTTTTGTTTATTTGTGCTCAGGTTTGTAAAAATAAGAAAAAAGGTTTCGGTGTAAATGGGCCCTGTCATAGACTAACAACTCGTTTAGGTTTACATAAACACCTTTTTGTGAGAATTGTTCAGCTGTCGGGCACTAGAAGCATGTAAATTGAGCTTTTGGTGTTTCCTGTTGTAAATAAAATCTGTGTGTAACATACTAACATTCAATAAGTATATTCTAATGATCCAGTTTAAAGGTGAGCGTCTGTTGCTGTAAGGAGCAATAAAAATATATGTACAGGGAGGGCAGGGACTGTAATTAACTGTTTTTTTTTCTGCTGTAACTTCTTGCTATTTGAACAAAAAACAACAACATTCAAACCACTTCCCACCTACATGCGCCCGTGTGTGTTGGCAGATGTCTCGTTTCCTCTGGAATCGCTGACCACAAATAAAAGTTTGTTCATTAGTTGGCAAGTTGTCTTGTTTATTTTAAATGGAGGTGTAAGGACAGGATATGAGAAACAAACATGGACAAATTAAAAGACCAAGGAATCCTTAAAGGAATGCATATCACCCGCCGAGTTTTAAACTAAAACGATCTCCTGTTGAGAAATGAAGGTTTAGCTGCTTTGGTCAAACCTTGAAAATAAAATGCGTGTGAATGACTCTCAGCTACTACCACGTCAAATTTCAGCTCAATGTCTGTACAACTGGCCATCTCTGTGTTCGCTAAGGTTGATTAGCTGTGGCGGCCATCTTGAATTGGGATGACTTCAAAGGTTACTCTGTGGTAGATGTACATCCAGTGATTGCTTTCTGGAAGTTTCATTACAGTTTGTCCACTGGTTCATGAGAGATTTTAGCAACAGACACAAATATGGGCAAAAACATTATCATCTGTCTAAAAATAACAGGTAAGTCTTGAAGAAAAACTTGTACTCATGAACAATAAACACATCTGACTTCAGTGTGTAACATGAAAATTACGAAAAAAATCATATTTTAAAAGTTAAGACACTGAGTAGGTTTTATTAAGTTTTTATTTTGAGATCAGTTGAAATCATTGCAGTTAGTTTTAAAGTCACAATATGAATTGTGTAAATGGATGACTTTTTGACAGTGTTTACAGGTTTTCTGATTCACACACAGGCCTCTTATCTAGCCTGTCCTTGTTCTGACACATCATCCTCTCATCTAATCTCTGTGTTTGTCAGTCTGGGTCTAATGCTCAAACTGCTATCTGCTTCACACGTCACTTTGTGGGGATCATTTTAAAAGCTGGCCAGGACAGGGTGAATTTAAAGAAAACAGCTATGTGGGAACAAAGCCAAAGGCCAGCATCTTTTCTTAAATGCATTTGGTGACTTAGAAAATGAAAATAGTGTTTATTTCAGCTCATAACTTCAAAAAACACTGGCCATTTGTTCAGAGAACATACAGTATACGCAGCCTGTCTGGATTTGACATCACTTGTGGTTATATGATTGTATCCATCCATCTTCTACTGCTAATCAGTGGTTGGGTCGCTGAGGCAACAGGTTAGAGAAACCTAGCCACACACTTCTGCTCCGCCAGAGAGGAAACACAATGCCTCCAATGAACGGTTCAAAGAGTTGAGTTGAAAGGCAAAGCTCTCAATTTACATGTCCATCTACGTCCCAACCCTCACCTGTGGTCACGAGGTTTGGATCATGACAGGAAGAACGAGATCCCAGATTCAAGCGGCTGAAATGAGCTTCTTTCGTACGGTGGCTGGGCTCAGCCTTAGAGAGAAGGTGAGGAGCTGCATCATCCGGGTGGAGCTCCTCTGCACAGAAAGGAGTCAGTTGAGGTGGTTCATGTATTTGATCAGGATGCCTCCTAGACACCTCCCTTTGGAGCTTTTCTGGGCATGAGAAGATATCCAGACGCAGAACCAGGACAATCTAGAGCAGGGGTAGACAACTCTGGTCCTCGAGGGTCACCGTCCTGCATGTTTTACTTGTTCCTCTGCTCCAACACACCTGACTGAATCAATGAGTGATTAACAGGCTTCTTTACTGATTTATTTGTTCTGACTATTTAGGAAACATTCTCAGTTATTTAATTTCATTAAAATCTCCCATCAATAACTGTAGGCAGGATTTTTTAAATTACTTCAAATACTTTTGTTTGTTGCACTGAAATGCATTTTAATGGAACTGGGATTTGAAGTAAGTACTGGTGACTTTTTTCAGTGAAGCAAAATTATTATTTTATTTTTCGACACTACGAGAACAGTAAATAACTGCGAAGAACAGCTTATTTTTTTTAAAGAAGTAGAAACTGTTTTATCTTACATTTCTAAGACAACTTGTTATTGACGAACACAAGTGATTGTGTCTGTTGGACGCGCATGCGCAGTTCGGTCCTACATTGCCCGCGCCGGCGGTGAACAACTGAGAGAAATTCAACTGCGTGGTCCAGAGCAGACAGGCGGAGGCGGCGGTATCTGCGCATTTAAAGGATTACGCTGCATATTTTTCACTCGGCCTGATAAAGAGTGACTGGAAAACAGGTAAGATCCCCAGAGCCTGTCCGCAGGCAGCATTTCCGAGTTGTTACGCGGTGAGCGAGGCCCGCTCGGTGTTTGCATCAACGTCTAAGACGGCGTGATGCCGCGTGTTTGTCGGCGTTTAGAGTTCAAAACAAACGTGACGAAGTAGGTGACTAAATGCTCGCGGGGTTCACTCTTTAGCTCGTTTTGTTCATTTACCCGCTAGGCTGTAGCTCCCTACTTGTGTTTAATGCTTGGTTACTCTAAATGTGTGCTACGTCCCTCAGTTTGAGAAGTTTGCTGCCTGCGTTTCCACGCCGCTCGGTCACAGTAGGAAAAGTACGGAGAGGTAGGCCTAGCGCGAGGCCACAGAGAGCCCCCGCCTTTGAGTGACATCCGCGCATCCAATCAAATGCGAGCACCCGCCCCACACCACCGTGGTTCGACCAATCACGTTGGTCCGAGCCACGGACGCAGGGTTCGGCGCCTCTCGCTCTACGCCCTGTGGTTATAAAACACCGGACAATAAAGAGGTGGAAGTGATCAACAATAGGTTCCCTGGAATGTAATATATGTCGTGTTTTCTGCTAAAACGCGACTCAGACCTGCCAGTGTATGTACTGTGTTTGGCTGGAAAAATGGGTGCGTATGAGGCCTGTTTAACATAATAATATTAAAAAATATCGCTATGAAAGCATTTCCCTGTAGCCTCTCCGTTCAACTTTAAAATACGATTCTTAATAATATTAATAATAATAACAGACCTAATTGAATTCTGGCATCATAAACTCGATTTGCGCCTTTCTTGTCTGGCTGTCATGTTTGGCTCGTGTCTTTAGGTAATAAAAAAAAAACAACCCAAGACTAATTGTTAAATGTCGCGTTTTTCCTCGGCTCGCGCTTCCATTTAATCCTTGTACTTTAGTCGCGGCTCGCGGGGCGATCGTGGCCACAGCCTTTTGTCTTCCGCGTGAAGCGGTCCGCGCAGAAAACACGTGGGCCGAAGCGGAGCGTGGGCACATCCGGTCCGCAGGTGTAGAGCCTCAGACATGGCGACCCGAGCCCGGCGGCCGCATCCCGGACAAAGTAAGACGCTGTGATCAGATCATGTTCAGACCGCCGAGGTGCCAGCTCCTCTGGGCTGAATGCATGACAGGAGGAGCGGGGAAGGGGTGATGCTGTGTTGGCTTCTTCTTCTTCTTGTCTTTTTTTCCCCTCCTTAACGAATCAAAGGGCTGACTTCATTCACCAGGGCCTTCATTGCAGATACAGCAGCAAACCTCTGTGTAGGAGCCAGGTTAGGCAGGGTGTTTTGTTAGATCACTGCAGAATGATTTTGATGCATAATAGCCTCCGGGTGGCTGCTTTGAGTGAGCAGATAGGCTGAGGTCTTTGATTATTTGACGTCTTTTTTTTTAGCCTTATCATTAAGTACATGGCTTAAAGGGTTTTTGTCATGTTGGTAATCTTGATGGGGGGCCTTGGTAGTATCTGTGAGGTCTCTTCTACCACATATGCTCATTTGAATATCTTACTACTCAACATTTGCTATTGGCTACACATTCACCACCATTCCAGGGGCATGGCTCACCTCTAAAATGTCAGTTTTCACTCCAGTACCATGCTGTACCATGTTACTACATGTGTAATCTGTGGTACTACATGTGTTACTACATGTGCAAATGTCAGTTTCCACTCCAGCACCACGCTGTACCATGTTACCACACGTGTAATCTGTGGCTTGCTTGCAGAGGAACGCACTCCCCCCCCCATCCTGGACAGCATTAGCATTCCACTGTTGCAAAGGGAGGTGTCTTACTTCCTCTTCTCAGTGATAAATGAGTCACTTGGATTCAAAGTGCTGGTCTCTTTCTGTCCAGTGATCTGTAAACTGACAGAATATTGAATTTAAAAGTAATAATTATCAGTGAAACCTTGCCAGTCACATGTGTTGTTCTTTGTCAGACACACTCGTCTCTTTATGGCGTTACCAAGGTTAAACAAGTCTAGTTTTTCATTAGTGTGTGTTCTGGTTTGTGTGTATGCACAGGGAGGGAGCCTTGATGTGGGCAGTATGAGTAAGACGCCCCCTAACAGAAGAGGGATAACATTTGAGGTGGGAGCTCAGCTTGAAGCCAGAGACAGCCTCAAAAACTGGTGAGTCATGGCCTCGCTCATTCCTCTCCATCCACATTCTGTTTTACTTCCCTCATTTCCTCACGTAAATATTCATCCCTTTTTTTTTTCCTTTTCTGGGTGTTGGTTAGGTGCCGATAATTAGTAGGAAAAGAATATTTGGATATTCACTGGTTCAGTCTTTTTGCGAGAAAACTGTTAATTTATGATTGTAAACCCTGAAGTATCAATGAACTGATCTAGTGTTAAGGAAAGTAATTGGTAATTATTTGTACTTCTATATTTTATTCTTTTTAATGGTTCTAATACATATAATATGCAGCAAAAATATCCTGTTGATGCTACAGAATGTCAATTAGTTAATTAGACCCCCTTACACTGCATGACGGCCCCTTTACGTTCTCTGCGACCTGTTAGATGTGTAGTCAGTCACGACACTCAGCATCTCCCCTCGACTGTTAGGAAAAACTATCTAAAAAGACAAATTTTCCCTTTTAGTTTCACTGAACTCTGAGTGTTTGCAACCAGCGACCAATGCAACTTTGCACGACCTGTTTTTAACAATCATAGCCTATTTAGTGTGCGTGGCTCTCAAAACTGTATTTTAACCCTCGCTGGAACAAAACTACCTTCCTTGCCTACATCATATGCACTTTGGCCTGCTTTGTACCCACCTTGGCAGCCACCCCCATATTTATGATTGAATGTTCTGAATTAAATTGTTGAAAAAGGATGAGTCAGATTTGAACCAGTTTTTCATTAAATGTTGTTAGATCTGGGCATGTTTTCTGTCAGGTGAGCTCCCACGCAGGTGTTAAACTTCAGCTCTAGTGCTCTTCAGATGGGTTGGTGAGAAAATCTGTCACACTAACTTTTTTTTTTAAACTTGTTCAAAATTCGGGCAACAAGACTACGTGCCTCTGCGACTCAGGCGAGGACATAGAGAACCCCGCAAATGTTTCGAGGTATTTCAGTGACTCCCTCGCAAATGTTTTTCGCTAACTAGTCACCTGCAGGTGCAGCATATCAAGATACTGGCTTTAGTACTTGCCAAATTGATTTTCTACATGCCTG
This sequence comes from Kryptolebias marmoratus, assembly GCF_001649575.2. Taxonomy (NCBI): domain Eukaryota; kingdom Metazoa; phylum Chordata; class Actinopteri; order Cyprinodontiformes; family Rivulidae; genus Kryptolebias; species Kryptolebias marmoratus. The sequence continues at coordinate 22,851,637 of NC_051433.1, forward strand.
AGATGCTTGCCTGCACCCTCACCGTGCTCTGTGGGCCCTCTCATATTGCATCAGAATCCAACTATGTGCCTTAAAATCCAACTATGTTAACATTGTCAGCCGCCATGGATATTAGCTCTACTTTAGGTTGTTTCCATGACCTTATCACAATCATGGTTGTAGCCTAAGTATAATACCAGCATGGGCAATCCTGCTTTAAATCCTTGATGACCAAGCCACCCCTGCATGTGCCAGCCCAACATCATGCATACAGCACAACGATAAACCACCATGACCTTTTAAGACATGCTCAGAAGTGGCTTGGGCCTAAAACACTCTCATATGTAATGAGGAGCCCAGTGAGTTATTGATAAACACCAAAATGCCTCACCAAGATCCTGACAAGTCCATCCAGGATCTGACTTTTATTTCTTTTTCTCAAAGAGTAATTTAAAAAAATTCATTACACTACAGTAATGTGTAAGCCTTTGAGTAAACTTGTCCTAAATGCCGTAGTTGTTTCATATGTGTGTTTCTGAGTTTAGTTTACTTTCCAGAGATTTGCCAGTTTTATTGTATGTTCAAGAAAAAAAAGATGAACTAGAACCTCCTGTTCTCTTCCCAATCCCATATTGTTTAATTTCCTCAAATAGGTATGCTGCCAACATAGAGAAGATTGACTATGAGGATGAGAAAGTATTAATCCATTATCGTCAGTGGAGCCATCGCTATGATGAGTGGTTTGACTGGACCAGTCCTTATCTGAGACCCGTAGAGAGAATCCAGCTGAGGAGGCAAGGCCTGAATGACGACTCCTCTCCACCTGTAAGCTAACACAGCTGTTTATTCTTATTTTTGTCTGTTGCATAGAAAAATGAATTCTGAAAGTAGACGTTTGATAACTTAATTTTAACGAAGATACATTGACAGTGCTTTCTTTGTTGGCTCCTAACAGCTCTACTTATAAAAGTTTCTTGCCTGCAGTATGTACTGAGATCAGATGTTCTTCTCCTGCAGGGCTTTCACATAAATGACAAGGTTTTGGCCAGCTGGTCCGACTGCCGTTTCTACCCTGCTAAGGTCATTTCAGTCAATAAAGATGGTAGGTAGCGTTTAAATTTTAGAAGATGATTATTCATCTATAATTTGTGTTTTTATTACGTGGCTCAATAGTGTTTAAGATATTTTGACAATAAATCCTAAGCATTTAAGCTGTGCGATGGTTTGAAATATCAAATTGGCTGTTTGGTTTTCAGGAAAAACAAATGTGGATTTTGACAGCACAGTGTAACCTTTTTTTGTTATTGGCAATGGATGGATGAAATTGTCAAACTACAGTAGTTAGAAGCACAGTCATTTGAGAGCCTCTATGTGACAGTCGTACTTTATGTGCAAAACATAACTTGTAACGTTTTTCTCTGTTTTGTCTGTTTTTAGCGTCCTACACAGTGAAATTCTATGACGGCGTCATTCAGACAGTGAAGGGAATGCATGTGAAGCCTTTTATTAAAGAGGTACCGTTTAGTTTTATGGATATATTCAACTATCTGGTTATTGCGGTTTCTTCCTGTTCACTCTTTTTTTTAATTTATTCAAAATGTCCTCCATTTTGTGCTTAAAGAGAGGTGGTTCTGGAGGGAGATCTCGGTCCTCGGACAAGAGTATGGTAAAGAGGATTCCAAGTCGTAGGGACAGACGGCCTCATGAGAACGGGGGTCCCAAAACCAAGCGAGCCAGACGCAGCACCTCAGACCAGGAAGAGGACAGCAACAGTGAAGACGAGGAGCGGGAAGAGGAGATGGTAAATAACAAAAGCCAGAAAGCAAATGGTGTGCTAGAGGCTGCACATGTTAAGCAGGAGGAGGACCTCTCTGATGATGCTGAGCAGAACGATCCTGACGCAGAAAAAAGGACAGGACTCACAAACGGCGTGAAGGTTGAAAAAGATGACGAGCAAAATGAAGAAACTTGTCATGAAGAAACTTGTCATGAAGACACTTGTCGCCATGTAAATGGAGACGTGAAGAAGGAGGAGGTGGAATCAGAACAGAGTGGAGTAAAACCATTTTCAGAGTCGCCCAAGCCATACACAGAGATGCAGAGTCAGGCCTCGGAGCAAACGGAGCAGGAGTCTGCCGCTGCAGCACCCACAGAAACCAACGGTGATGAACAGAAGCCTTGTGTCCAATCGGAGAGCGTTCAGCCGGCAGCAGACGTACCCCCTCCTCAGCCTGTGAAACGTGAGTATTCATCAAGTAAACTGGGGTATTACATGTCATGAATGGAGTATACTGTGTGTTAATGTAGACATCTTCAAGACTTAAAAGGTTTCTTTCTTATATTTTCTTCTTGATAGCGGTTAGGAAGCAGGGCTTCCACAACCCCAACAGGTTCAGCAGAGAACCACGTAAGTGTGCTTTGAAATGTAGCGCTCATCTCTGACAGCTTTATGCACTTTGTTTTAAACACTCACTCTCATGTTGTTTTAGTGTACAGAGTTATCAAAAACCAGCCTCCTCCGGTCCTGTCTATTAATCTCGACCACAACCCGTTCAAGTGTAGCGCTCCAGGCTGCACCAAGTCATTCCGTAAAGCCAAGCTCCTGCATTACCATATGAAATATTACCACGGCGAAGAACAGCCCCCAGAAGGACAGCACAGCCCCACCAGGAGCGTCCAGACCAGGGCTTCTGAGAGACAGTCCACAGCTGCTGGTCTGGATGGCTCAAAGAGAAGACGCACCATCTCCGCCACTATGCGTGAGTTTGACTTTGGCTCAGCGGTGAAATGGCAGCCGAAAAGTTATTTAATAAACTGTCAGCTGTAGGCATAGGCTATATACTGGTTTCAAGGTTTCAGTGTTAAAAGGTCTAGATTAGGGCTGCAACTAACGATAATTTCAATAATCGATTAATCGGGCGATTATTTTCTCGATTAATCGGTCGTCTTGGAATTCATTCATTCATTCAGTCATTCATTTTGGCCCACATAAAAAAAGTTATCTGTATGTAAAGGAGTAGGTTGATATAAAACTTTTACTACTTTCTTATTTTTAAATAAATCAATATAAATT